>NC_083437.1:36002210-36307419 GCF_020745735.1 Hemiscyllium ocellatum | reverse complement strand
GCCGCCTTAACTACCCTGTCAACCTGGATGGCAACTTTCAAGGATCTGTGTACCTGGCCACCGAGATCTCTCTGCTCATCTACACTACCAAGAATCCTACCATTAGCCCAGTACTTTGCATTCTGGTTACTCTGACCAAAGTGAATCACCTCACACTTGTCTGCATTAAACTCCATTTGCCACCTCTCAGCCCAGCTCTGCAGCTTATCTATGTCTCTCTGTAACCTACAACATCCTTTGTCACTATCCACAACTCAAGCGACCTTAGTGTCATCTGCAAATTTACTAATCCACACTTCTACGCCCTCATCCAGGTCATATATAAAAATGACGAACAGCAGTGGACCCAACGCCGACCCTTGCGGTACACCACTAGTAACTGGATTCCAGGATGAACATTTCCCATCAACCACCACCCTCTGTCTTCTTTCAGCAAGCCAATTACTGATCCAAACTGCTATATCTCCCACAATCCCATTCCTTCGCAGTTTGTCCAATAGCCTACTGTGGGGAGCCTTATTGAATGTCTTGCTGAAATCCATGTACACCACATTAACTGGTTTACTCTCATCTACCTGTTTGGTCACCTTCTCAAAGAACTCAATGAAGTTTGTGAGGCACAACCTACCCTTCACAAAACCATGCTGACTATCCCTAATCAAATTATTCTTTTCTAGATGATTATAAATCCTATTTCTTATAACCTTTTCCAACACTTTACCAACAACTGAAGTAAGACTCATTGTCGATAGTTACCAGGGTTGTCTCTACTCCCCTTCTTGAACAGGGGAACCGTATTTGCTATAATCCAGTCTTCTGGCACTATTCCTGTAGACAATGACGATTTAAGGATCAATGCCAAAGGCTTGGCAGTGTCCTCCTTGGCTTCCCAGAGGATGGATTCTGGATTAGTGATGCTGGAAAAGTACAGCAGTTCAGGCAGCATCCAAGGAACAGGAAAATCAACGTTTTAGGCAAAAGCCCTTCAGGATCCGAGGATAAATCCCATTCGGCCCAGGGGACTTATCTATTTTCACACTCTGCAGGATTTCTAATACTTCTTCCTTGTGAACCTCATTCCCACCTAGTCTAGTAGCCTGTATGGGACTGCAGCACAGTTCAGTTAATCTCCTCCTGTTTGAGATAAAGTTTAAAAAAAAATCACACAACACCAGGTTATAGTACAGGAGGCTTATTTGGAAACACTAACTTTCAGCGCACTGCTCCTTTATTAGGTGGGACCAACACTCTGAAAGCTAGTGCTTCCAGATAAACCTGTTAGACTATAACCTGGTGTTGCTTGATTTGTAATTTTGTCCACCCTAGTCCAACACCGGCATCTCCACATCCTGTTTGAGACAGACAGGACCGTAGGGGGGGCTCCCACTTGCTGGTCACCTTTTTGTTTCATTTGTCTGTTCTTGAGTGATCCTGTATGGGCACATGTGCACCAGTGTGTTTCATAGGGGAAAGATACAGGTACAGGATGCTACCATGCATTAAACACCATTACAGTGCAGTACATTGTCTTCTTTGATTTGAGTGTTTTATGTAAGGCCAACTTTGGCATACAAATTCCCTGAGAGGGATGTGCAGTTTTACTTAATTCACTCACGAGATGTGAGCGTCACTGGCTGGATCATTTATTGCCTGTCCCTAGTTGCCCCTTGAGCAGGTGATGGTGAGATGCTTTCTTGAAACCACAGCAGTCCATGAGCTGTAGGTAGACCCACAATGCCATTAGGAAGGGAATTTCAGTGTTTCTTATTGAGAGATGCTGAAAGAATGGCGATATATTCCCAAGTCAGGATAGTGAGTGGCTTGGAGTGGAACTTGTAGATCGGTTGTACATTTGGGATAATTGTGTACTCACAGTGAGACTTATGATTTTATTTTGCTTTGTGTTGGTACCTCAAATGTATGAAGAGTAGAAGAAGTATTGCTGCGGAAACAATGGTCAAGACAAATGGTCAACGGTATCTCAATTTTAGTTGGAGAAAGTGAGGACTGCAGGTGCTGGAGATCAGAGTCGAAAAGTGTGGTGCTGGAAAAGCACAGCAGGTCAGACAGCAGGGGAGGCAACATTTTGAGCATAAGCTCTTCACCACTACCTTGGAAGTAAATTTTCAATTAATGGTTACTGGTGTTGAACATGGCAAAGAATCTGTTCTTCAAACAATTGTTCTGCATTGGAATGCGATCTTGCGGAAAGAGTGGCTGGGACTGCAATTTGAACCAAACTGAAAGGAGGCCCTGAAGACAGCCTTGGACTACAAAGTGAATCTGGAGAATGTAGAGGGTCAGCTGATGAGCAACAAAGAAGATCTCCTAATGATGGGGGTGGAAAGTTTGTATGTATGTGTCATTAAAAATGGATAACAAGGTTAGATTCGTCAGATTCAGATTCATTGAAGGAGGTAATGAAGATTTAAGCTATTTAAACAAGGAGGAGGAAGTGAAAATGATGGGAGTCAGCATGAAATTGAAAATCACCAGTAACTGAAGAGGAAAGTGAGGTATGGAGGAATGGTCAGAGGACCAGCCCTTAGGTAGATCACCACAGGTATGCAATCATAGTGGTCGAGGACAAGAGCACTGTTTTGTTTTCTTTTGATGTTTCTGACTGGCAACACTGGGGCAATTCAGTATTACAGCTGCTACATAGGAACAGGAATAGGCCTTTCAGCCCCTTGAGGCTGGTTCCACCATTCAGTGAGACCATGGCTGATCTGTGGCCTAATGCCATGTATTTGGCCCATATCCCTTAATACCACTGCTTGAAATATAATTGTCTCTCTCCGATTTAAAATTTAACAACTGATCCAGCACCCACAGCTGGTTGTGGAAGAGAGTTCCAAATCTCTACCATCCTTGAGGTATAAAGGTGCTTCCTAACCATTCTCCTGAACGGTCTGGCCCTGATTCTAAGATCATACCCCCTAGTTCTAAAATGCCCAACCAGTGGAAATACCCTGTCTTTTCCTGCTTCTATCTTGAAGACTTAGATGAATCCATACCCTTCTAAATTCTAGAGTGGTGCAATCTCTATCATCTCCCTTCATAATGTAACCCTGAAGTTCAGGTATCATCCTTTTATATCTCCAAGGACAAGACATCCTTCCTAAGGTGTGGTGCCCAAGTGGGGTCTAACTAGGGTTCTGTATAACTGCAGCACCACTTCTGTATCCTTAACAAATCAAAAAGACACATCAGTGATACTTGATGTGAACCCATGTAGGGCAGACTGTTCAAACACTGGTGCCTGTGACTTGATTGGCAAAGTTGTTTATTTTTGTCCATCTGGTGTAGCTAATGTCTCTAACTCTCTGGCATCCAACAACATGGCTTGACTAACTGCTTTCACCTGACTGACAGGCAGGCAGACAGGCAGATCACTCTCACCACTAAGTTAAAAATCACACATCACTAGGTTATAGTCCAAAGGTTTATTTGGAAGTACGAGCTTTTGGAGCACTGCTCCTCCGAAAGCTAGTGCTTCCAAATAAACATGTTGGACTATAACCTGATGTCCTGCAATTTTTAACTTTGTCCACTCTATTCCAAGTAAAAAGTGAGGTCTGCAGATGCTGGACATCAGAGCTGAAAATGTGTTGCTGGTTAAAGCGCAGCAGGTCAGGCAGCATCCAAGGAACAGGAAATTCGACGTTTCGGGCCAGAGCCCTTCATCAGGAATGAGGAGAGGGTGCCAGGCAGGCTAAGATAAAAGGTAGGGAGGAAGGACTTTGGGGGGGTGGGGGTGGCCATGGGGATGTGATAGGTGGAAGGAGGTCAAGGTGAGGGTGATAGGCCGGAGTGGGGTGGGGGCGGAGAGGTCAGGAAGAGGATTGCAGGTTAGGAGGGTGGTGCTGAGTTCAAGGGAATCGACTGAGACAAGGTGGGGGGAGGGGAAATGAGGAAACTGGAGAAATCTGAGTTCATCCCTTGTGGTTGGAGGGTTCCCAGGCGGAAGATGAGGCGCTTTTCCTCCAACCGTCGTGTTATGTTCTGGCGATGGAGGAGTCCAAGGACCTGCATGTCTTCAGTGGAGTGGGAGGGAGAGTTAAAGTGTTATGCCACGAGCTGGTTGGGTTGGTTGGTCCGGGCGTCCCAGGGGTGTTCGGGTGCAGCGGATGCAAACTTGCGCCCACACCTCCTCCCTTACTTCTCTCCAAGGCCCCAAGGGATCCTTCCATATCCGCCACAAATTCACCTGCACCTCCACACACATCATCTATTGCATCCGCTGCACCCGATGTGGCCTCCTCTATAATGGGGAGACGGGCCGCCTACTTGCAGAACGCTTCAGGGAACACCTCTGGGACGCCCGGACCAACCAACCCAACCACCCCGTGGCTCAACACTTCAACTCCCCCTCCCACTCCACCGAAGACATGCAGGTCCTTGGACTCCTCCATCGCCAGAACATGACAACACGACAGTTGGAGGAAGAGCGCCTCATCTTCCGCCTGGAAACCCTCCAACCACAAGGGATGAACTCAGATTTCTCCAGTTTCCTCATTTCCCCTCCCCCCCACCTTGTCTCAGTCGGTTCCCATGAACTCAGCACCGCCCTCCTAACCTGCAATCCTCTTCCTGACCTCTCTGCCCCCACCCCACCCCACTCCGGCCTATCACCCTCACCTTGACCTCCTTCCACCTATCACATCTCCATTGTCCCGCCCCCTCCCCCCAAGTCCCTCCTCCTACCTTTTATCTTAGCCTGCCTGGCACCCTCTCCTCATTCCTGATGAAGGGCTTTGGCCCGAAACGTCGAATTTCCTGTTCCTTGGATGCTGCCTGACCTGCTGTGCTTTAACCAGCAACACATTTTCACCACTCTATTCCAACTCCACATCATGACTCTCACTACCAGGCAGTTTCCTGTTTAACAGGGCAACCTAAATTCCATCAGCGGACCGCAAGGATTTCCTGTCCATCAGCCTTGGAGAATCCAGAAAGACTTCCTTGACAGTTCTCTCTCTGGCTGAACTGCACTGGCAGAAAAGAGGTGATTGGAATTGAAAATGAATGTGGAAAGTCCCACCAGCTTACTACATGCATCAGCTGCAAATGTGTTGCTGGTCAAAGCACAGCAGGTTAGGCAGCATCTCAGGAATAGAGAATTCGACGTTTCGAGCATAAGCCCTTCATCAGGAATAAGAGAGAGAGAGCCAAGCAGGCTGAGATAAAAGGTAGGGAGGAGGGACTAGGGGGAGGGGCGATGGAGGTGGGATAGGTGGAAGGAGGTCAAGGTGAGGGTGATAGGCCGGAGTGGGGTGGGGGCGGAGAGGTCAGGAAGAGGATTGCAGGTTAGGAGGGCGGTGCTGAGTTGAGGGAACCGACTGAGACAAGGTGGGGGGAGGGGAAATGAGGAAGCTGGAGAAATCTGAATTCATACCTTGTAGCTGGAGAAATCTACCCAGATTCCCCCCAGACGTGATCGACGATGCCCTCCACCGCATCTCCTCCACTTCCCGCTCCTCCGCCCTTGAGCCCCGCTCCTCCAACCGCCACCAAGACAGAACCCCACTGGTTCTCACCTACCACCCCACCAACCTGCGCATACAACGTATTATCCGCCGCCATTTCCGCCACCTCCAAACGGACCCCACCACCAAGGATATATTTCCCTCCACTCCCCTATCAGCGTTCCGCAAGGACCACTCCCTTCGTGACTCCCTTGTCAGATCCACACCCCCCACCAACCCAACCTCCACCCCCGGCACCTTCCCCTGCAACCGCAGGAAATGTAAAACTTGCGCCCACGCCTCCACACTCACTTCCCTCCAAGGCCCCAAGGGATCCTTCCATATCCGCCACAAGTTCACCTGTACCTCCACACACATCATCTATTGCATCCGCTGCACCCGATGTGGCCTCCTCTATATTGGTGAGACAGGCCGCTTACTTGCGGAACGCTCCAGAGAACACCTCTGGGCCGCCCGAACCAACCAACCCAATCACCCCGTGGCTCAACACTTTAACTCCCTCTCCCACTCCACCGAGGACATGCAGGTCCTTGGACTCCTCCACCGGCAGAACACAACTACACGACGGCTGGAGGAGGAGCGCCTCATCTTCCGCCTGGGAACCCTCCAACCACAAGGTATGAATTCAGATTTCTCCAGCTTCCTCATTTCCCCTCCCCCCACCTTGTCTCAGTCGGTTCCCTCAACTCAGCACCGCCCTCCTAACCTGCAATCCTCTTCCTGACCTCTCCGCCCCCACCCCACTCCGGCCTATCACCCTCACCTTGACCTCCTTCCACCTATCCCACCTCCATCGCCCCTCCCCCTAGTCCCTCCTCCCTACCTTTTATCTCAGCCTGCTTGGCTCTCTCTCTCTTATTCCTGATGAAGGGCTTATGCTCGAAACGTCGAATTCTCTATTCCTGAGATGCTGCCTAACCTGCTGTGCTTTGACCAGCAACACATTTGCAGCTGTGATCTCCAGCATCTGCAGACCTCATTTTTTACTTACTACATGCATCAGCTGAGGGGCAGGCACACTGCAGTTCTCGCACCCTTTCATCGTGTTTCTTTTCCCACTTTCTCTTGTGAATAAGACTTGCACTATCAGAAATGCACCCACACCCCTATCAGGTCTGGAGAATCCATTCAGAATCCCTGGGAGGGGCATCCGAATGTGTGTTAAACTGGGAAATTGTTCTGTCTGGGAATCTGGGTTGGGTTGAAGACAATTGTGAGCGGCTTCTTTTGCAGCAAAGGGGGTAATTAAAGTAAGAGAGGTGGTAAGTGCAGCTGGCACCATCACTGCTGTATAAAATTTAATGTTGCTTCATGCAGTACGGGATGTGGGGGGAGGGGCATTGGTGGAGGTGCATGTGCTGGGGGTGGGGGCAAGCTGTGGAGCAGGGAGATGAAGGCTTGTTATCGAGGTGAAACAATCCCCGCTCAACATACAGAGCTCGGCTTCCCAAGAATGCAGAGCAATCTGGAAGTCTGCCTTTGCTGTCCCCCCCTCCCCTCCGCCCCCCCCCGCCACACCCCAACCCCCACCCACCCAGCCCAGCAGCATCCGCAATGTTGAGTGAAGATTGAAAGATCAGCTGGAATGCAGTCTGCATCTCGATGAGCTTCATTCTTCTGTCTGCCTGTACATGAAAGCTCAGGGAGGGCACAATTCAGAGAGACCCTGCTCTATTGAATCTTTCAGCACCCTCTCGTTCAGTGCAAAGCAGCCAAAGCACAAGATGCCTCAAATGCTTTTATTTTCTACGGCAACCCAAATTTGTATTCTTTTCCTTTCTTTTATTTTCTCTTTTTGTTTTCTACACATGGAAGTGCTGTCACACACACAACCAAAGAAACAAACTTTGTATTTTTTAGGCCTGGTTTAATTTGCAGTAGCAAGCTCACACTTGAAGAATCCAAACCTGCAATTTGTCTTGATTTCAGGTGGATATATGCTCAGCTGCCTTCAAAACCACGAATAGGCATGGAATTAGAATCATGCCTTTAGCCAACGTTTAAATATTCATTCTAAATAAAAGCTTTTTAATGTGTTCCTCATGAGCAATCGTCTGATTTAATTTCTCTGCATTCTGTAAAGGATTACTCAGAATGGTTTCAGCTGAGGAAAAGCCATTGAACTAATTCATTTTATCTAGTATCCACTGTCTACATATATTGCCTGAATGGTTCATTTGTTTATGTAAATGTAAAACTTCCATGCTCTGTAGGAGAAAGTGAGGACAGTAGATGCTGGAGTTCAGATTCAAGAGTGTGGTGCTGGAAAAGCACAGTAGGTCAGGCAGCATCCGAGGAGCAGAATGCCTGAGACGTCCAGTCTCCTGCTCCTTGGATGCTGCCTGACCTGCTGGGCTTTTCTAGCACCACACTCTCGACTTCCATGTTCTGTCGTACTTTAGAGTCATAGAGATGTACAGCATGGAAACAGACCCTTCAGTCCAACCCATCCATGCTGACCAGATATCCCAACCCAATCTAGTCCCATCTGCCAGCACCTGGCCCATATCCCTCCAAACCCTTCCTATTCATATACCCATCCAAATGCCTCTTAAATGTTGTAATTGTACCAGCCTCCACCACTTCCTCTACTTTTGCTTTTGTGGAGGAGTGGAAATTCCATTATTCCAATTTACTTCAGATTGCTGCTGGTCTAATATAGATTGAGTCAGGTTCTGACATGGAACTAACTACTTTTTAAAGTAATTTAGTTTGCTTTGTTCATGTAGTAATCTAATCTAATTTTCCAGCACCACACTCTCGACATCAAGTCCTACCTGTTATGGTAATGTAGTGACTGGAACCATGGCTAGGATGGTCTCATTAGTCATAGAGTTGTAAAGATATACAGCACGGAAACAGACCCTTTGGTCCAACTCATCTGTGCTGACCAGATTTACTAAATAAATCTAGTCACATCTGTCACCATTTGGCCCATAACCCTCTGAACCCTTCATATTTATATACCCGTCCAGATGCCTTTAAATGCTGTAATTGTACCAACCTCCACCACTTCCTCTGACAGCTTTATTCCAGACATGTACTAACCTCTGCATGAAAAGATTGGCCCATAGGTCCCTTTCTTTCCCCTCTCACCCTAAATAAATCAAGTCCCATTTGCCAGCATTTGGCCCATATCCCTCTAAACTCTTCATATTCATATACCCATCTGGGTGTCTTTTACATGTTGTAATTGTATGAGATCTTTGATTGAGATTGTTAACCTGGATCAATCAGGGAGCCCTGGCTGACAGAAACTGGAGATTCCGTCCTGATTGCTGTTGTCCTTGTTGGGGGGGGGGGGGGGGGTGCGGTGTGTGGTGGTGGTGGTGGTTGGGGAAACAAGACGCGTTCTCCTTGAGGTGGCCAGAAGGTGTGTCAGGGTGGATCAAGAGCCAGAAGGGATATGGGGCGGGCTGCCTTAGAGTGGCCGGAAGGTGGGAGGGACGGGCGGATTGCTGGAGAGAGGGCGAGAGGCGTCTGTATTCTATGCACTGTTTCCTATATAATTGGACTACCTTGTATGTATTTGTTACTGCTTTTATGATGACTGAAAGTGGGATTTGAGGTTTGCCCTCATTTCCCTGGAAACTGGTTGAACGGTGGGGTCTGGGGTTTGGCTTTGCTGCTCCTCTCCCTCGTACATTGCTGTTTCTCTGTAATCAGCTCTTAATGCTAACTGTTTTGTGAACTGTACTGTTTAATAAAATTAAGAAGAAAAGAAATTGGAGATTCAGAAGATCTCCTCAGTTTAGGGGCAGTCTTTGAGCTGGCTGGTCACAGACCAGGTGCAGTGAATATGTAAATAAACAGAGACTGGGTGGGAGCAGATACCTGGCTGTGTGCAGTGATTTGATGTAATACATCTAGGTAGATTGATTTTTAAAAAATCTAAATTGGAAACTGCCTGGTGGTGACAGTTATCTGTCAATCAGCTGAAAATATTGATTCAGTTGGTGTTAATTACTACATAACAGGAAGTTCATCCAAGAAGTCATCAGACCCTACTCAAATTGTTTTCAAATCATGCATTCAGTAAGGAGATGCATTTACCATCAGGCGACGATACCTGAGTGAGATGTAGACCAGAGGAGTAGCAAATGAGCTTTATGTGGATATTTGGTGCAGTGAGCTGCTTTAAGTATTACATATTGCATTGAGTAAAGTGTGTTAAGTGTTAGTTAGAATTATCAGTACTTGTACGTCTGTCCAGGAGTTAGATTTAATAAGCTAAGGCCAAGTTAAATGAAGTTAATACAAGTGAAGTCGAGTTAAAACATGCAGAGCAGCTCAGTCACATTGAAGATGTCTCCTGTAGTGTGTGGGAAAATGCATGATGCTACTGGTGACCTTGATAACTATATGTGCAGGAAGTGTTACCAGTTCCAGAAACTGGAACTCTGGGTTTTGGAGCTGGAGAGGCAGCAGAGTTACTGTGTCGCATCAGTGAGGCTTCGAGCTACACGTGGATAGCATCCTCAGAGAGGTGGTGACACCACAGGCTAGAGACATGGTGACAGAAAGAGAGGCTTGACCTTCAGGTAGCTCAGGGAGATCGTGAAGGTGTTCTGAGTTCGCTAATCCGTTTGCAGTTTTGGACACTAGTAAAGACATTGTTTTCTCAGAGGAGTGTCCGCTGAAGAGATTCCGGCTTTGGGTGACCATTTCTGTCATGCATGTCTTACCTTATTCTACACACTATCTACAAGCATAGTTCACTGCAGCTGCGAAGCCATACCTACCAAGTGAAGGCTGTTCTCCATATTCCTTGTCCAGGCTTCTGCAGAAATGGTTAGTGGCAATTTGACAGATTAGAGTCCTGCCCGAAACATTGATCTTCCTTCTCCTCGGATGCTGCCTGACCTGCTGTGCTTTTCTAGCACCACTCTAATCTCCAACATCTGCAGTCCTCACTTTCACCTAGCAATTTGACAGATGAAACCAACCAGACAGCATTGCTTGGTGGTCTCGCGTGTTTGCACAGTACTACTGTGAAACATGGTGACCTGTAAGCTGGATCCATCTAAGGGAACATTTGATGGAGCTGAAAATGTATTGCTGGAAAAACGCAGCAGGTCAGGCAGCATCCAAGGAGCAGGATTCCTGAAGAAGGGCTCATGCCCGAAACGTCAATTCTCCTGCTCCTTGGATGCTGCCTGACCTGCTGTCCTTTTCCAGCAACACATTTTCAGCTCTGATCTCCAGCATCTGCAGTCCTCACCTTTTCCTAGAACATCTGATGGAAACAACTTTCACATTGTTTCACTGCCAGGTCTGTATTGTTTTTTTGCCAATCTGATTATTTTGACATTGGCTGTAGATGTGAGCATCCACATACCAAGCTGGTTGGCCTCTCCACTGTAATGTGGAGCTAAAAGGCATTTATTAAGAGGGGCACAGAGTACAAGAATGAGGAGGTGATATTGAATTTGTATAAGATACTTGTTAGACCTTAGCTGTAGTATTGTATACAGTTGATCGACGATGCCCTCCACCTCATCTCCTTCACTTCCCGCTCCTCCGCCCTTGAGCCCCGCCCTTCCAACCGCCACCAGGACAGAACCCCACTGGTTCTCACCTACCACCCCACCAACCCCCATATACAACGTATTATCCGTCGTCATTTCTGCCACCTCCAAATGGACCCCACCACCAAGGATATATTTCCCTCCCCTCCCCTATCAGCATTCCGAAAAGATCACTCCCTCCGTGACTCCCTCGGCAGGTCCACACCCCTCACCAACCCAACCTCCACTCCCGGCACCTTCCCCTGCAACCGCAAGAAATGCAAAACTTGCGCCCACACCTCCTCCCTTACTTCTCTCCAGGGCCCCAAGGGATCCTTCCATATCTGCCACAAATTCACCTGCACCTCCACACACACATCATCTATTGCATCCGCTGCACCCGATGTGGCCTCCTCTGTATTGGGGAGACAGGCCGCCTACTTGTGGAACTTTTCAGAGAACACCTCTGGGACACCCGGACCAACCAACCCAACCACCCCGTGACTCAACACTTCAACTCCCCCTCCCACTCCACCAAGGACATGCAGGTCCTTGGACTCCTCCATCACCAGACAATAACAACACGACGGTTGGAGGAAGAGCGCCTCATCTTCTATCTAGGAACCGTCCAACCACAAGGGATGAACTCAGACTTCTCCAGTTTCCTCATTTCCCCTCCCCCCACCTTGTCTCAGTCAAATCCCTCGAACTCAGCACCGCCCTCCTAACCTGCAATCTTCTTCCTGACCTCTCCGCCCTCTCCCCACTCCGGCCTATCACCCTCACCTTAACCTCCTTCCACCTATCGCATCTCCAGTGCCCCTCCCCCAAGTCCCTCCTCCCTACCTTTTATCTTAGCCTGCTGGACATACTTTCCTCATTCCTGAAGAAGAGCTTATGCCCAAAACGTCGAATCTCCTGTTCCTTGGATGCTGCCTGACCTGCTGCGCTCTTCCAGCAACACATTTTCAGCTCTGATCTCCAGCATCTGCAGACCTCACTTTCTCCTGTTGTATACAGTTGTGTGTATAGGAAGGATGTGAACAATTTGGAGACAGTGAAGAAGTGGTTCACGAGTTCAGGGATGAGAAACTTCAGTGATGAGGATAGATTGGAGAAGATGGGACTGTTCTCCGTGAAGAGAAGGAGGCTGAGAGGACATCTGCGAGAGGTTTTCAAAATCAAACTGGCTGAATACAGGAGGTAGGGAGAAGCTGTTCCCACTCAAGAAAGGGCCACAGTGGTTCATGATCTATAGAAATGACGTGGGGATCAATTGCAATATTTCCAAACATTCCCACCCAATTTGGGGACAGATAAGTCGTGAAGGAGAGGCAAGAAGGCTTCAAGAAGCCTTAGAGAGGTATATGAATGAGCTAGAACATGGACTTGTTGGGCCAAAGGGCCTGTTTCCACACTGTAAGTAATCTAAGTGCAATATGATGTGAATAATTTTACAGTTACTCACTGAAAATAAGAGAAACAAGCTAAATATTTCTTGAATAGTGAGAGGTTGGGAAGCGTGGGTTTTCAAAGAGATCTGGTGTCCTTGTTCATGAGTGTGAAAAGCTAACGTGTAGCTATAGCAATGAGTTGGGAAGGCACATAGAATGTTAACCTTCATTGCAAGTGGATTTGAATACAATGTCTTGCTGCAGTTGTACAGTGCCCTTGTGAGACTGTGCCTGGAGTATCCTTTACAGGTTTTGTCTTTTTACCTCAGGAGGAATACACTCGTCATAGAGGGAGTTCAGTGGAGGTTTACCAGATTAATCCCTCAGATAACACAATTTTCATGAGGCCAGATTGAGATAACTGGGTCTGTATTCTCATGATTTGGAGATGCTGGTGTTGGACTGGGGTGGACAAAATTGAAAATCACACAACACCAGGTTATAGTCCAACAGGTTTATTTGAAAGCACTAGCTTTCAGAGCACTGCTCCTTCATCAGGTGGTTGTGGAGAGTAAGACAGAATTCTGAGGTTAGTGAATTATTGGAATTCTTATCCTAGAAACTGTGGAACTCCATTAATGAGCAGGTTCAAGACAGAAACAAACACCAAACATGCTAGAGAAATGCAGCAGAAACCGGGACAATCTGAAGAAGAATTATATTGGTCTGCAAGACAGTTTCTCTGTCCATGGATGCTGCCAGTCCTGTTGAGTCTCTCCTCCATTCTCTGTTTGTTTCAGATATTCAGCATCTGTAGTATTTTGCTTTTAAGTCCAAGACAGAATTGTGGAGGTTAGTAACATCAAAAGATGTTGCGGAAAGTGGCATTGAGGTAGATGATCAGTCATGATCTTGTTGAGTGCTGGAGCAGGCGCCACTGTTGGTAATGCTGGATTCCAGCTCTGTAATAGCAGGGAGTCAGGGCCACAAACCTGTGGGGCCTGTACTCTTAATATTACTGAAACGTATGACTTTAACTTAGACTTATAAAGAGGTACAGCATGGAAACAGACCCTATGGTCCAACATGTCTGTGCCGACCAGATATCCTAAATTAATCTAGTCCCAATTGCCAGCACTTTGCCCATATCTCTCTGAACCCTTCCTATTCACATACCCATCCAGGTGCCTTTTAAATGCTGTAATTGTACCAGCCTCCACCACTTTCTCGAGCAGCTTGTTCCTTACACCTACCACCCTTTGTTTGAAAAAGTTGCCCCTTAGGTCCCTTTAAAATCTTTCCCCTCTCACCCTAAACCCATGCCCTCTATTTCTGGTCTGTCCCACCCCAGGGAAAATACTTTGTCTATTTACTTGGGTAGAGCCATTTAGATTTGTGGATCTGTGATTCTGATGAATGAATGTATGAATCATGGTGCACCTTGTTTATCAAGGTGAAGGCTCTGGCCACTTTGAGTGTTGGGAACAAATGCCACTGCCTTGCAACTGTTTGTGAACTGACCCTTTCACAATAGGAACTGCAGTTTTGTACCAGAACACTGCAGAGCTAGGTTTACATATGTACAGGCTGCCAGGGTCTGAACTGGGGATGGCTGGGCGCTAAATGTGCTGACTGTGCAGTCGTCTGATTTGAACACTCTCTCTGCACACATCCTTTGCAGAGAGGAGTTTGGGAGCTGGGAAGGTCTCCCACTAGCCCATGGAGCAGTGAGCAGATCAATTTCATTTAAGAGCCTTACCTGAGGCCAATTGAAGGCAGATGATTGGAACGTCTAGTCAGGAGAAACTCAGCTCACCAATTGACATCAGCAGGTCTGAATGTTGGTGTTTGGCCTTTATTTATGTTTCATGGTGGCAAATCCCAGAGAAGAAGCACAGACTCAATACTGCACTAGTATTGACATTAGTCATGTCTTCCAGCTGTGTGATGTCCTTGTGATGCAAACAGACATGAATTGCAACTGCCAGCCATTATCAATACAGCATTGTGTAGAGAAAAGGGTGTGGGTGTCAGTGTGCACAGTGAGACACAGGGGAATAAAGGGAGATCTGAAGTCTAGTGCCTCACAACGAGTACTCGAGATAGACTGGAGATCACAGCTGGATAACCGTGCATCATGATAACAGGACTATAGATCTCTTCCCACACTGCAGCTCCTTATTTCATTAAATTCCAGTTTCCTCCACTGCTCGCATTTCCTGCCCCCCCCCCCCCCCCCCCCCCTCCAGTAACTGTGGCTGGGAAGCGAGGGGGAGGCTACGTTATCTCCCTCTCTTTATTTTTCCTTCCTGTGAATTGAGAGTAAAACTCTCCAGGGGGATTTTCTTTATCTGGAGAGCAGCTGAATAATTTGTGTTGCTCACCAGTAACAGGATTCCAACATGTATAATAGACAGGGCAGTGTGATTTCCTTGTTTCTGGAAGTGGTCTCAGCTTGAGTATTAGGTGGCCAATCCCAGCCTGTATACATCAACCCAGATTTTATACTCGATCGTGCTAGTATTGAGCTTCTCAGACTTTGTTTTATCTCTAATCTTAAGTCAATGCTCATTTGCTCCTTTTGTTCTAGAGGTTGATTATTTGCCACATTGGGTTAGCTTTCCAGCAAAGTTGCTATCCTCAAGGAATAGCTTCTATTCATGATGTGTTCTGGTCACCCATTTCCCATTCCTACATGCGGAGAAGATGTTTCCACCATTGGGAGATACTATGATCCCAGGGCACAGCCTCAGAGTGAAGGGATGACTCTTCAGAATTGATGAGGAGGAATTTCTTCAGTCAGATGATGATGACTCTGCGGAACTCATTGCCATTTGATGACTCTGAGGAACTGTGGAGGCCAAGTCTACAGAGATAGGTTCTTGATTGGTCAGGGATCAAGGATCACAGGGAGAAGTTGGCATTGAGAAAAATATCAGCGATGATCAAATGGCTGAGCAAGATCACTGGGCTAAATGGCCTGATTCTACTCCTGTATCATGTGGTCAGGAATGTATGCTGTCCAAGTGTGGAGGAAAATGAGGCGACTGCAGACTAAGGTTCAGCTACCTTCTTGGAGAATAGAGGTGACAGGTAACTGTGGTTTTCCTCCGTCAGTGACTGATTTACAGAATAATAATTGTGCTGGAAACACACATGAATGGTGCTTTACAGTCTGGTTCAGTGCCTCATGCTGTGCAGTCAAAAACATGGGGCATTGCTTCACCAAGTGAACAGGTTCACTACCATCAGGGGACACCGGGGCATACCGCACAGAAACAAACCCTTCGGTCCAACTCATCCACACCAACCAGACATCCCAATCCAACCTTGTCCCATTTGCCTGCATTTGGCCCATATCCCTTCCATTGCGTATACACATTCAGATGTCTTTTAAATGCTGTAATTGTACCAGCCTCTACCACTTCCTCTGGCAGTTCATTCCATACATGCACCACCCTCTGCGTGAAAAGGTTGCCCCTTGGATCCCTTTTAAATCTTTCCCCTCTCACCTTAAATCTATACTCTCTAGTTTTGTACTCCCCACCCCAGGGAAAAGACCATCGCAATGCACCCGATCCATTCCCCTCGTGATTTTATAAATGTCAATCTCTGACACAGCAGGGAATAAAGCCCCAGCCTCTATTCAATCTCTCCAACAGCTCAAAATTACCAGAGCCTGGACACTTCGGTTCAGATCACACCAATGGTGCTTCAAATTTAGTTGTTTTTTTTCTGCTCTGCACACCCCTGAGGTCTGCGCACAGGCAGCAGCCTCAGAAACTGGAAGTGAGTGCGTGGAAGATGTCAGTTAGCATACACAGAACCTCCCAGAGGCTACCCAGCAAACGTCAGGCCCCCCTACGGCAGCTGGTCGATTCTTATTTTATTAAAACATTGCTGAGGTCACTTTTTTAGAATACTGCGTACAATTCTGGTTGCCTTTCTGTCGAATGGACATTGTTAAACTCGAGAGGGTGCACAGAAGGTTTACAAGGATGTTGCCAGGACTGGAGGGTGTGAGCTACAGGGCGTTCTGCTATAACGTGTATCTCATCAGCACGAATTGGCTATAACATGATTGATGAATTGTGGACATGGTTTGGATAACACAAACTTTCTACTGAATGGGATAAGTAATTTTCTACAGCAATCTTGTACAGCGTCTTTCTATAGCAGTTTTCTTTAGTACAATATTCTATAGCATGAGGTCACAGAGGAACGCAACTGTCATTTATAGCAGAAAGACCTGTATAAGGAGGGGCTGAATAGGCTGAGGCTGTTTTCCCTGGAATGTTGGAGGCTGAGGTGTGACCTTAGTGAGGTTTATAAAATCGTGAGAAGCATGGATAGGGTAAATAGACAAGGTCCTTTTCTGAGGGTGCAGTGTCCAAAACTACAGGGCATAGGTTTAAGGTGAGATGGGAAAGATTTGAAAAGAACCTGAAGGGTAACATTTTCACTCAGGACGGTGCATGTATGGAATGAGCTGCCAGAGGAAGTAGTGGAGGTGCGTGCAGTTACATTTTAAAAGGCATCTGGATGGGCACATGAATAGGAAGCGTTTAGAAGAATATGGGTTAAATGCTGGCAAATGGGACTAGGTTGGATTGGGATGTCTGATTGGCACGGATGGCTTCAACCAAAGGGTTAATTTCTTTGCTGTATGACGCTATGAATGAAAAAATTAATTAATGACAAAAATCTAGAATGGAGAGCTAGTTTCACTCATGGTAACAATGTTATCCATTGTGATATAAATCACATCTGTTTCACGAATGCCCATCGGGGATCTGCCCTCCTTACCTAGTCTGGCTGACATGTGATCCCAGATCCACAGTAAAGTGGTTGACTCTTAAATGCTCCCTGAAATGGGCAAGGAAGTCACTTCAAAGGCATTTAGGTGTGGGCAAACTCACTATCTTTGCAAACAATAGCCACATTCCATGAGAAAAACACTTAAAAAAAATCAATTAATGTGGTTTGCAGTCATGCATGTCACAGAGCAGATGTCAGGAATCTAGTCTGTGCTTCCTGGCAGAGCTAAACTGGCTTATATCCCATAGGATAGTGAGTATCTGAAAGGATTAACCACCATCACAATATATACTCTATCCCTCAGTTTATAAAGCGCCATATGAGGGCTTTTACAGCACTGCCGTAGTGCCCCTATGTCTTGGCCAGAAAATGTGGGATCAAGTCCCATCTGCTCCAGAGATGTGTCATTACATTTCTGAACAGATTGATTAAAAATATCTAAAGGGTCATTCCTGGGAGGAACTGACTAGTCTTACCCCAAGTTGTGCTGGTTGCCAATGTTGTATGAAAAATGTTCTCGTAACTGGAATGTGATCTTATGATTCAGTTGGATTGATGATATCACAAGAGATAATCACTATCTTAGAAGTAACTAGCTACTACATACTCTCTCTAATAAACCTATTCACTGCTCCCCAAGGTTGAGCCTGCTATGATTTGAATGAAGTTAAAAATCTCACAACAGGTTTTAGTCCAATAAGTTTAATTGGAAGCAATTAAAACCTGTGCTTCCAATTAAACCTGTTGGACTATAACCTGGTGTTGTGTGATTTTTAACTTTGTACACCCCAGTCCAACACCGGCATCTCCATATCATGATTTGAATGGGAATTGTGGTATCAGTAATCTAGATTAATGCAAAACAAGAGGTGAATCTACCCAAGAGATCCCAGAACATGGCTGACATTATAAGCTGGTTTCAGCAGTGAGGACCTGCTAATAAGAGCTTGCAGAAACTGAATCCAAGAAGCAAATCTGAATTGATAGAGAGCAGCACATTTGTGACTACATTCCATTTCTGTCTTTCAGCAAGGAGGATTATAAAATAGTTGTTTTTTGTGTTTTTAGAAGGTCTGTCAAAATCTGAATCCTAGATGTGATCATTGAAGCTTACTAGAGGATGCTGGGTGTTGGGGAAAGAAAGAGAGGGGGAGATGGCTGAAACAACAGCGGTGAAGGCTGAAGATTAGGTAGATTAATCATTGAATATGGTGCCTTGTGCAGAGGGATTGGTGCAGATTGTCCAACAGGATATTCATCGCCATGGGAAATGGCCAATGCTGGTGAGATGCTAAGAGAGGGCTCTTTATCCTCTTCACTTCGTGTCTGGAACTGGGTTTATTGTCTTGGATTCCTGAAGAAGGGCTCATGCCCGAAACGTCGATTCTCCTGCTCTTTGGATGCTGCCTGACCTGCTGCGCTTTTCCAGCAACACACTTTCAGCCTATTGTCTTGGACTATACCCTGGCACTCCTTTCAGACTGAATATTGGCTTGTTTTAAAAATGTAAAGTTGATCAAACAGAATTCAATTTTAATTTCAACCTTTTGTGTGGGAGACAGGAAGTTGAAAAACTGCTTGTAGTTAGATGTAGGAGGGCAAGAAAACTGACCTGAATCTTGCTTCAAACCCACCAAATTCCTTGCCCCTACCTTAGCCCTGAAATAATGTGCTGGCTGGGATGGTCTGGTGAAGCAGATTTCTGAAGCATTCAGACTAGCCCTAACTCATGTGAAGGAATTTTACTAGGATCCCGATTGATATTGAAGAGAAGTAAACAAGAAAGGCATAAAAAGAGTACTTGTACTGATAAAACACTTTTCATATTCACCAGACAACTCAAAACATCTTACAACCAATAAAGAACATGGTGAAGTATTCTTAATGATGTTGTACAGTAATTGTGGCAACCAATTTGCACTCAGCAAACAGCAACGTGATGATGTTCAGATCATTTTTGATCTAAGGAAGACTTTGCCACACTTCTTCACAACAGTGTCAGTGATATGTAAGACCGTAAGCCCGTAAGGCCATTCTGCCCATCAAATCTGATCTGTGAATCACTTATGGCTGATAGGTTGCTCAACCTCATTTTTCCACTTTCTCTTTGCAACAATTGATCTCCTTGGCAATCAAGAACCTCTCCATCTCTGTTTTAAATATAATCCCTGACCTGGCCTCCACAGCCTTTGGTGACAATGAATTCCATGGGTTCATTACTTTCTAGCTAAAGAAACTTTTCCTTATCTCCTTTCTAAAGGGTATTCAGAGATATTTTCTTTACTCAGAGAGTAGTAGGGGCGTAGAACGCCCTGCCTGCAACAGGAGTAGACTCGCCAACTTTAAGGGCATTTAAATGGTCATTGGATAAACATATGGATGAAAGTGGAATAGTGTGGATTAGATGGGCTTCAGATTGTTGCACTGACCTGTGGAACCATCGAGGGCCGAAGGGCCTGTACTGCACTGTAATGTTCTATGTATTCCCTTTACTCTTAGCCTGCGCCCTCGGGTCCTCGTCTCTCCTGCTGATAGAAGCATATTCCCAATGTCCACTCTGTCCATGCTGTTCAGTATTCTGTAAGTTTCAATCAGATCCCCCCCATATCCTTCTAAACTTCATAGAGTGTAGTCCCAGAGTCCTCATTTTGTACTTCCACTCACGCTGTGGAGATGGGGCAGCAATTTAACTGTCCTTCTATTGGATGGCACTTCTGACAACCCTCTCTCAGCACTGTACTGCAATATCAGTCGTGGGTTTTGGACTGATACTCCAGGTCTGGTCAAGTTATTTGATTCTGGAATTGTGTGACTTGAATGTGCCGTGGTTGACAATACTGAAGTATGCATGGGCCAAAGTTTGAAGAAGCCATGTTTTCTTGGCCTCAAATTGCCTTTTCAGTTAATAACCAAAGTGCAGCTAAATTCCAACCTTGTTTTGCAAGTACTATAAACTCGCTGGACTTGACAAGTAACAACAGCAGAGTAAGTGTGCAGACACATTTGGTTGTGTATTTGAGTGATAGGGTGTATTTAAGTTGATTAGAGATCGGTTGCTGTTTCCTCAAGGGATGCTTTTGGATATTTGAGATTCTTGGCAATAGTCCAAGAGTGTGGTGCTGGAAAAGTACAGCCGGTCAGGCAGCATCTGAGGAGCAGGAGAGTTGATGTTTTGGGCATAAGCCCTTCATCAGGGGCATAAGGGCTTATGCCCAAAATGTCGATTCTTGTGCTCTTTGGATGCTGCCTGACCTGCTGTGCTTTTCCAGCAACACACTCTTCAACTCTGATCTGTAGCATCTGCAGACCTCACTTTCTCCATTCTTGGCAATAGACAAACTGGAGTGTATTAGAGAGAGGTGAGTTGATAGAGCATCACTATCTGGCTCACCAAGCATGTGATGGGAATGAGAGGAGTTTAAACTAGTGACGATTCTGCCAATGATTCATCTCCTGACAAAGGAATCATGTGAAATTAATTTACTGAAGGAGCGAATTCAACAATACAATGGAATAATGAAATGAAACTGTTGATGTAACCAGTTTACACTTCACACTTGGCTATTACCCCTTGGCCCACGCCTAACACCACCCCCATTCCCAGCTCCAGCCTCACACCAGGTCCTAGCTCCCAGCCCTGCCGTGTTTTCACCTTCCCTCCAGACCTCCCCCTCTCTGAGGATGAAAGATCAGTCCTCAGCAGAGGCCTCACCTTCACTCCTCTACGCTCTCGGATTAACGTGTTCAACATGCGGCGAGACATCAAACAATTCTTCCGCTGCCTTCGCCTCCGCGCCTACTTCTTCAACCAGGATTCTCGCCCACCCTCTGACGACCTCTTCTCCCGCCTCCAACACACCCCATCCACCTGGACACCCCGTGCTAGCCTCTTACCCGCCCTCAATCTCTTCATAGCCAACTGCCGCCACGACATTAACCGCCTCAACCCCTCCACCCCCCTCACCCACTCCAACCTCTCACCCTCAGAATGTGCAGCCCTCCACTCCCTCCATTCCAACCCCAACCTCACTATCAAACTGGCAGACAAGGGAGGCACGGTAGTAGTTTGGCGCACCGACCTTTACACCGCTGATGCTAAACGCCAGCTCGCGGACACCTCCTCCTTCTGCCTCCTTGACCATGACCCCACCTCCCACCACCAAACCATCATCTCCCAGACCATCCATAACCTCGTCACCTCAGGGAATCTCCCATCCACTGCCTCATAGTCCCACAACCCAGCACTGCCCGTTTCTACCTCCTGCCCAAAATCCACAAAACTGACTGCCCCGGGCGACCCATTGTCTCAGCCTGCTCCTGCCCCACCAAACTCATCTTTGCATACCTCGACACGGTCCTGTCCCCCTTAGTCCAAGAACTCCCCACCTACGTTCGGGACACCACCCACGCCCTCCACCTCCTCCATGATTTTCGCTTCCCCGGTCCCCAACGCCTTATCTTCACCATGGACATCCAGTCCCTGTACACCTCCATCCCCCATCACAAAGGACTCAAAGCCCTCCGCTTCTTCCTTTCCCGCCGTACCAACCAGTACACTTCCACTGACACCCTCCTTCGACTGACTGAACTGGTCCTCACTCTGAACAACTTCTCTTTCCTATCCTCCCACTTCCTCCAAACCAAAGGAGTATCCATGGGCACACACATGGGCCCCAGCTATGCCTGCCTCTTCATAGGATATGTGGAACAGTCCATCTTCCGCCGCTACACTGGCACCACCCCCCACCTTTTCCTCCGCTACATTGATGACTGTATCGGTGCTGCCTCATGCTCCCACGAGGAGGTTGAACAGTTCATCCACTTTACCAACACCTTCCACCCCGACCTCAAATTTACCTGGACCGTCTCAGACTCCTCCCTCCCCTTCCTAGACCTCTCCATTTCTATCTCAGGCGACCAAATCAACATGGACACTTACAATAAACCGACCGACTCCCACAGCTACCTAGACTACACCTCCTCCCACCCTGCCCCCTGTAAAAATGCCATCCCATATTCCCAATTCCTTCGTCTCCGCTGCATCTGCTCCCAGGAGGATCAGTTCCAATACGGTACAACCCAGATGGCCTCCTTATTCAAAGATCGCAATTTCTCCCCCAGACGTGATCGACAATGCGCTCCACCACATCTCCTCCACTTCCCGCTCCTCCGCCCTTGAGCCCCGCCCCTCTAATCAGCACCAGGACAGAACCCCACTGGTCCTCACCTACCACCCCACCAACCTCCAGATACATCGTATCATCCATCGTCATTTCCACCACCTCCAAACGGACCCCACCACCAGGGATATATTTCCCTCCCCTCCCCTATCAGTGTTCCGAAAAGACCACTCCCTTCATGACTTCCTCATCTGGTCCATACCCCTCACCAACCCAACCTCCACTCCCAGCACCTTCCCCTGCAACCGCAAGAAATGCAAAACTTGCGCCCACACCTCCCCCCTTACTTCTCTCCAAGGCCCCAAGGGATCCTTCCATATCCGCCACATGTTCACCTGCTCCTCCACACACATCATTTACTGCATCTGCTGCACCCGATGTGGCCTCCTCTATATTGGGGAAACAGGCCGCTTACTTGCGGAACGTTTCAGAGAACACCTCTGGGACACCCAGACCAACCAACCCAACTACCCCGTGGCTCAACACTTCAACTCCCCCTCCCACTCCACCAAGAACATGCAGGTTCTTGGACTCCTCTATCACCAGACCATAGCAACATGACGGCTGGAGAAAGAGCGCCTCATCTTCCGCCTAGGAACCATCCAACCACAAGGGATGAACTCAGACTTCTCCAGTTTTCTCATTTCCCCTCCCCCCACCTTGTCTCAGTCCCAACCCTCGAACTCAGCACCGCCCTCCTAACCTGCAATCTTCTTCCTGATCTCTCCGCTCCCACCCCACTCCGGCCTATCACCCTCACCTTCACCTCCTTCCACCTATTGCATTTCCAACGCCCCTCTCCCAAGTCCCTCCTCCCTACCTTTTATCTTAGCCTGCTTGGCACACTTTCCTCATTCCTGAAGAAGGGCTCATGCTCCTTGGATGCTGCCTGACCTGCTGCGCTTTTCTAGCAACACATTTTCAGCTATTACCCCTGGCGTGCCATTTCTTTAATTCCTTTTCAAAAATTACTTTTCCAATTTCCTTTTGGAATAATGTTGTCTTCCTACATATGCTAAAGCGTTTTGTGTTCTAATAGTCCTCTGAGAAGTCTGTCTTCTGATTTCCATTATTGTCCTTTTAATGATTCCTGATCACAGATTCAGTTGACTCGTGTAATCATGTTCATTCATCCTCTGTTAACCTCTAATAGATTTTCTCTTATGCAATCTTCCTGATGGGATGGAACATGGAGCAATTGTTTTGTAAATCCTTCATAACTGTAATCATGTTACTGCTATACTTTTACAATATTCTGTCTGGAGATAATTTTGTTTTCTCTGGGCAATGTTTTTAGGTATGATTCCGTGCAGATTGAGAGGAAATGAGGACTGACTGCAGGAAGGTATTCTATTCACTCTTAAATATTTTCCCCCAGTATTTAGTTTCAATAAAATCTCAAACTGTACAGTTCATTCACAGCACTTCTAATGAATTGATACAACAGACGCTTTCTGTCTCATTCACATTCTCACTCTCTGACACTCTGTCCCACCTGCTCGCATGCTGTCTCATTTGTGCTCTCATGCTCTATCTCTGCCTCTCTCATTCTCGCACCACTACTCTCTCTCATCACGCTCTTTTGGTGTTTCACATTCTGCTCTCATCCCTCCCTCTCCCTCTCTTGCTTTCTCTCATGTGCACTCTCTCCCGTTCCAGTCTGTCTCGTTCTCTCTCTCTGAGTCAGTATCATGCAGATGTACAGCACGGAAACAAATCCTTCGGTCCAACTCGTCCATGCCAACAGAGACCCCAACCCAATCTAGTCCCACCTGCCAGCACCTGGCCCATATTCCTCCAAACCCTTCCTATTCATATACCCATCCAGATGCATTTTAAATGTTGCAATTGTACCAGCCTCCACCACTTCCTCTGGCAGCTCATTCCATACACGTACCACCCTCTATGTGAAAAAGTTGCCCTTTAGGTCTCTTTTATATCTTTCCCCTTTCACCCTAAACCTATGCCCACTAGTTCTGAACTCCCCCACCACAGGGAAAAGACTTTGCCTATTTACCCTATCCATGCCCCTCATAATTTTATAAACCTCTATAAGGTCACCCCTCAGCCTCTGACGCTCCAGGGAAAACAGCCCCAGCCTATTCAGCCTCTCCCTGTAGCTCAAATCCTACAACCCTGGTGACATCCTTGTGAATCTTTTTCTGAACCCTTTCAAGTTTCACACCTCTTTCCATAGGAAGGAGACCAGAATTGCACACAATATTCCAACTACTTTCCCTTTCTGATAGAAAGAGATATTTCAAGGATTATGGTTTGGATAGTTCTGGAATAATGTATCTTTTAGTGTTCAGTGGCCAATGGGAAGATAGATGGGGTGATCAGTCCTGTGGTTGCCTGTCTTTGCTCCTGATCTGAATGCTGATCTTTCACATAAGCTGAAATGCTTTGTACTGGATGCTTGTGACTACATAGTAGCCATGTTACAGATGTCGATGTCACATCTGGAAATTGGGAGTGTGTTTACCCACACTGAATTCCTAACTTTCTAAAATAGATTTGTTTTGCATTTTGCAATTGGTGAAGTGCTGAAGTCACACCCATAAAGGATCCCAAATTCATCTTCAACTCCTGAACATCAAGTGTCTGCTGTGATTAATAAAAATGTGCACCCTCTGGTTGTCTCACCACACCCAGTTTCTCTGAAGTCAGTTGGGTTGTGTGATGGCCCAGTCGGGAACCAGAAAGGAATCTTGTATATACAGGATACGGTTTCTAGTCTGGAGAGTGTGGTGCTGGAAAAGCACAGCAGGTCAGGAAGCATCCGAGGAGCAGGAGAATCGATGTTTCGGGCATAAGCCCTTAATCAGGAATGAAGGGCTTATGCTCGAAATGTCGATTCTCCTGCTCCTCGGATGCTGTCTGACCTGCTGTGCTTTTCCAGCGCCACACTCTCAACTCTGACCTCCAGCATCTGCAGTCCTCACTTTTTCCACAGTTTCTGATCTGTTTCCTTCTCTCTCCTGCTCTCCTCATTGGAGCGGACATGAGCATCCCAAAATTTGTGCGTGTGTCTGCACAAGTTTAACAGGAAGCTATTAGAGTAGGAATTGTCTAAACGTTACCAATTTCTTCAGGGTCTCTGTGTTAATCACATCAGGACGTGGATATCTTTTTCACAAAAGAGCCTCTTGCAACCCCAGGACGTTCCAGTACACTTCACAGCAAAACAACTTCTTTCTGAAATGTATTCACTGTCGTGGTGTTGGTGACTGGCAGCAAGCTCCCAGGAACAATATCCAGCTAATTTGTTTTTTATGATGTGAATAATATGATAAAAACTGCTGAGTTGGTTGGGCTTGTTTGCGTTGCAGAGTGACACTAACAGCATGGGTTCGATTCCTGCATGGGTTACCATCTAGGTTCCAGCTTCTCAACACTTTCCCCTTGTCTGAGGCTTGCTGACCCTCAGGTTAAACTCACCAACTCTCTCTCTAATGGGAAATCAATTCTATGGAACCCTGGCCCTACTGCGACTTTACTTCAGTACCGAGGAGGACACTGGAGAGTAAAAATTTCGCTTAGTGTCTTATCCAAAAGATGGCAAAATCTGTGGTATAGCCTTGCTGTGTATTGCACTGGGCCATGTCAACTTTAGTGACTGGTCCAGAACTTGAAATGCTGCAACTGATCATGGCTGACACAATGTCAAGGGAAGCATTGTCCTTTATACTATAGAACAGTGCTCTGCTATGCATATATTTTCTTTAATCATCTTAAAGTCTTTTGCTGGCAAGTTTTTGGAGAAGGTGGTCTGGATCTACAGGAAAATTAGTTTAAGCCATTTTGAGAATGTATTCAACCAGAGTGTAAATTTAGAATGTAAATCTGGCCCAGTTTAAATCAAATATAAAGCTTTGTGGTTAAAAGACTTTGTTCTGAGTAAAAGAAATGGATTCCACTTGCTAACTTTCTCAGATGTATTTCTGACTGTAGTGGTTCTGAATTACAGTGGGGTTTGAATGAGCTGCTTTTTCAGATGGGGGATTAACCTTGGGCTAACCCATGTTTCTGGGCTGGGACTAAGGGAAAATTAGCTGCAATTATCATTCCGTGAACCTTTTCTGGCACATTTGCAGGTCTGGTTCGGGCAGGTTTGGGGTCAACGACATGTGTTCATGTGTGAAGGTTGCTGCTTGAGGGAGCTGTTGGAAAGCTATCAATACATGTTCCCATTGCTCAAAAATGTGTTCACCATTTTTTTGTTGGGAAGTGGGAAGAAAAGGTAACACACTGATTCACCAAACGTGACTTTGCTAATTTACAGAGTGTCCCATTAGAAAATGTTCAGGGTGCAAAAGATATTTTATTTTGCTGCATTGTGGATTTTCCCACTGCTAGTTAATTGGAAGTTTTAGAACAGATCCTTTTGAAAACTGGTTGGAAGGGCATTTTATTAGCAGTTACAAGCATTTAAAGAACGACGGTTGCTAAGCTCAAAACCTTTCAACCATTTAGGCTGTTGCTATAGTAACAAGCGTAGTCTGGGTTTGTAACGATGTTCTGAAACACTTCCCTATCCTGCACTTGGAACTGGAGACTGGTCATCTTGCAATTGATAGGTTAAGCACGGAATGAATTTTCCCTGCCGTCAAGCTGCTAAATGCAGATCAATTTAGTCACTTAATTCCCTACATAACTCTTATTACTTTTTCTACGGGTCATGAGCCACTCCTCTCGGCGTACTGAATTGAATTGCAATATTGCAAATCCTCGTTTGTAATTAACTTAAAACCTCTTTATGGAATCTAATAACAGTATCAAGTATTTATAGCGTGGATGCTTTATACCAAATAACTGCAAGAGTAATTCTTTTATCTGAAATGTGTTGGAATCAGCAACAGAGGCACTGAGCTTTGTCCTTGTGCTCTAAGCTCCCAAATGAATTCTGAAATCTGTCAGTATATCTCAAAATCCATTTTTAGTGACGTTGTTAAAAATTTTCAGTGAGCCAAGAAGGGTTTTGTCAGGGGATGAATCGGCTATTCATTTTTAAATAAAGCCCCTCATTTTAACATTCTTCCAGACTTATTACAAGCAACTTCAAAGCGATTTTGAGGGGTTGTGGGGGAGGGGGTGGTGTAGGGAAATACAGTTATAGCATTCTCATTAATGAAGTTTTAGTCCTCTTCTTTATTCACTTTTTGTTCTGTTGCTATCTGACTCTGAATGGTATCACACACTGCATGATTGTGCCCATGAGTTTGACTAAGAATTGACCGTCTTTTATGCTCAGACCGCAGTCAGTATTCATTGGGTTTGCAACAAGGTAATGGTTCATGAGAAACTAATGCAGATTCCCGTTGGGTTAGTGGGTAAATGAAGTGTCAGCTACATAGACCACGATTTAAATCTGGGTTTGTGTTGACTTGCAGAGTCTGACATAACATCGATTGTGTGAAAAAGCCTCTAGAACATGTGATCAGGGACAGAATGACTAAACAGTTGATAAAACAAGAGGTGATCAGAGAGAGAATGGAATTGGGATATGTGGGTCCTAGTTAACTCAATTGGATTTCCTGATGAAGGGCTTTTGCCCGAAATGTCGATTTCGCTGCACTTTGGATGTTGCCTGAACTGCTGTGCTCTTCCAGCACCACTGATCCAGAATCTGGTTTCCAGCATCTGCAGTCATTGTTTTCACCTAATTGGATTGGAGGTCACCAGCATTAATGGGTAGGACAGTGCTGGTGGTTGCTGCTGATGTTGTCTTTCTGAAGGCGTTTAGTAATGTTCCACACAATATTGAAGGCAAACTTATGTGTGTAGAATTTGGAGATAATCTTGTGACGTGGTTGTTAATCAGCTGGTAGTTAGTAGACCGAGAATAAGGATAATGACTTTGTTTTCTGAGCGAGAAGATGTGACCAATGGTTTACCCAATGGGAGGGACTCTTGCAGTGCAGAGGTAGTGACCCTGTCTCTGACTGAGTAAGATAAAAGAAAGAACTATAGATGCTAGACATCTAAAATAAACAAATGTGCTAGAGAGACTCGGCAGCTCTGGCAGCATCTGTGCCGAGAAAGAAAGAGAATTAATGTTTTATGTCCAGTGATACTTCATCGGAGGGCCTGGGTTCTAGTCCTATCTGCTCCAGAGATGTGTCATAACATGGTGATTAAAACATCAATCATCAGGCTGTATAGGCTGATTAAAAATCTATCTTTTTGGGATCTTTAGAGGTTTCATCATGTACATGGGAGTAGACCAGCACTACATAAGGTAGAGTAGTAATTTGCGTAGGTGGGAGAATTGAGTTAATTATTGGGTGGCACAGTGGTCAGCACTGCTGTCTCACAGCGCCAGAGACCCAGGTTCAGTTCCCGCCTCAGGCAACTGACTGTGTGGAGTTTGCACATTCTCCCCGTGTCTGCGTGGGTTTGCTCTGGTTTCCTCCCGCAGTCCAAAAATGTGCAGGTTAGGTGAAGGGTGAGTGTAGGGAAATGGGTCTGGGTATGTTGCTCTTCGCCGGGAGGGTGTGGCCTTGTTGGGCCGTAGGGCCTGTTTGCACACTGAATAATCTGATCTAGTGACAGGCTAAGTGGCTTGGAAAAGCTGTCTATGTTAGAGAAGAGTTCTACCTGAGCAGGTCTTTCACATTGTATCTGTGAAAGACAAATGGAAATGCTACCTTCATTCTAGAGTCATTCATGTATACAATAGCCCGCCCCGATACACACTGCGGATAGGGTGTACAAAGTTAAAAATCACACCACACCAGGTTATAGTTCAACAGGTTTAATTGGAAGCACGAGCTTTCGGAGCGACGCTCCTTCATTAGGTGATTCCAGTGTGCTTCCAATTAAATCTGTTGGACTATAACCTGGTGTTGTGTGATTTTTAACTTTGTACACACCAGTCCAACACCGGCATCTCCAAATCACGGATAGGAGGGGATACGTACCTCCTGGTCCTGGAACGTTCCCTCTACTGTGTCTCAGCCGCGGGCCACTGAAACTGCGGATACGGGGGAGGGGGTGTCGCCGTGTATGCACAATAGAAAAGATCTTGATCAAAGGGTTCGATGACAAAAGTGTGGAAGTGTGCCTTAGTTGTACAGAGCCTTGGTCCTAGGCCATCTATTGTAGTGCATTTAAATCCGAGCACCAATATATCTGAGCTGAGATATATTTGCCTTGGAGAGAGTACAGCGTAAATTGCCAAGAGTTATACTAGGGCTTAAAGGATATAATTGGCGACAGGTTGCATGAATTTGGTTTGTTCTCCCCTGTGTTTAGAAAGTTGATGAGTGATCTAATTGGAGTGCTCAGTAAAATAAAGTATATGAAAGGCTAGAAACAGAAATAACTTCCTCTGGTGGAGGCCCCTGCAATAAAAAGGAAACAAACATTAAATTTAGAGTGAGATCATTTTGGAGTAAAATCCAAACGGACTTTGTAACCAAAAGGCTAGCATACATATTGAATCATTCTCACCAAGGGTTTGTATGCTAGATTAATTGACCATTAGTAGATTTTTGTTTGATTAGGATATTGGGATATAGAACTAAGGTAGATCAGTGAGCACAAGTTGCAGATCAGCTCAGACCTCTTTAGGTTAGATTCTCTCCAGTGTGGAAACAGGCCCTTCAGCCCATTCAGTCCACACCGACCCTCCGAACAGTAACCCACCCAGACCCATTTCACTCTGACCAATGCACTTAATGCTATGGGCAATTTAGCATGGCCAATTCATCTGACCTGCACATCTTTGAACTGTCGGAGGAAACCGGAGCACCCGCAGGAAACCCACGCAGACAGAGAATGTGCAAACTCCACATAGACAGTCATCCGAGGCTGGAATTGAACCCGGGACCCTGGTGCTGTGAGACAACAGTGCTAGCCACTCTGCCACCCTAAGTGGTGGAACAGTAATGGGGGGGGGGGTGGTGGTGCTGCGCATGGTCAAATATCTGCAGTGTCTGGGTTAGTGATAACTGAGCAGCAGGGCATGTAATTAACCCATGGTGCATAGTGATCTTTTGTACTGAACAGTTCTGAGGGACATTATGAAGCATGGGAACATAGGAAATAGAAGCAGGAGTAGGCCATTTGGTCAATTGAGCATTTTTCACGTTTCAAGATCATGAGTAATCATTTACCCCCAACACCATTTTCAAGCATCCTTTAATATATGCTAATATTTAGCCATCTCCAGATCTCTGTCTTGAACATAGCCAGTGACTGAGCCAATGCAATAGGCCATGTGGAGATAAGATCATGGTATCACACCCAATCAGTGTCACAGAATCTCTACAGTGCACATAGAAGCCCTTTGACCCTTCAAATCTTCACCAACACTCCGAAGAGCATCCCACACCCGCAAACCTATCCTCGTAACCCCACATTTACCATGGCTTACCCACCTAACCTACACATCCCTGGGCACTATGGAAATTTAGCATGGCCAATCTACCTAACCTGCACATCTTCGGACTTGAGGAGGAAACCGTAGGAAACCCATACAGACACGGGGAGAAGGTGCAAACTCCTCACAGACACTCACCAAAGGGTGGAATCGACCCTAGGTCCCTGGCACTGAGGCAGCAATGTTAACCACTGAGCAACCGCACTGTCACTTGCAAAACCTGAGTCTGGTGGGACTGTGCACTGGACCACTTATCGACATCAAGAGAAAGATAACTGGTTGAGCCTGGATTGTGTGTGATTCTCCACACTATACCTCACTGTTTCCACAATTAATCATAGAATACTTGTAAAGTTAATTTATTTCAGGTTATAAATGAAGCCTCAATTACCTTGGCTATGCCCTCACTGTCTTCCAATGCCGTGTGAAGTAGTTTAACGTAGAAATACCAGAAGTTCACCTGCATCATATGGATCCTGAGAGGTGAAACTTAAAAATAACTGGTTAGAGAGAATTTCAGAAAGTACGGTCTGATAGGCAAACACCGCAGCTGCGAAACAGAGTTATTCTCTCAAGTTTGTTATTTTACGTTAAAGAAGAACAAAGCTCATTCAGAACAAACAATTTTGAAAGGGCAACACTGAAATTAACAGGAAATGTTGGATTGTGTCTATAATTCACATTTAATGAAGTGCTGATGGTACTTTTTAGTTGGATTAGCTTGGCTTAATTCCATTAATAGATCCTGTGCAGGCGTGTGCTTTATTCAGATTGATGAATTTGACAATAAGTAAGATTTTTGCCTTGGGAGCTTTGGTTTTGAAGTGTTTTTTTAAATTTGGAGTTGTAACAGCAAAGAAACAGTTATTGCAAGAGCAGAGGACACGCCCCAAGGGAGCAGTTCAGCAGCTGAGTAATAACTTCCAATTCTCCATTTTTCCGGTGTTATGGTTTCAAGCTGCCCCTTTGGGAGCTGCTTCCTGCAAAGCCATGACATCTTTTTTGGACATTTGAAGATTTTAATTCTGGCATGTTTGGTTAATTTTCACTGAATGAATGGTGTATTCCCAAAGTCAGAGCTATAGAAATCCCACTTAACTTCACAGCTGGAAATAATATCGATAAGGGCTGAGTTAGACATCTGGACTGTTTTTGGAAGGATTGTAATTGTAACCGGAGAGAGCAGGGTAACTTCCACAGTTCAAATGTTGCGCCTCGTCTAAGGTATCTGCATGTTTGATTTGGAAATGTGGAAGTTTAGTTGGAGAAATCTGATTGCTGCCTGATGTCCCTTTTGCTGCAGAAATCTTCCTGTAAGAAGCACAATTCCAAAAAAAAACTTCCATTTGAGTCTCAGTGTTCAGTCCTTGCAACATTCCGTACATGTGTCCATCTGCAGCAGAACCTGTAGTTCTTATACATCACACACAATGTTTGTCGCACATTTAAGATTCACTCTTCGCACTATGAGGCCTGCATGTCCAGGCATCTCCAAGGATGCTTTGGTAGATGTTGAAAGCAGGGTGTTGGGGGTGAGGGAAGGAAAAGGCTTTCTGAAAGAGAGACCAGTTGTATTAATTGGTTTCTAACCCAAATTCAAAGTTTGTTTTACCAAGAGTAATACGTAGTTAGATTATCTTTTTTTATCAGATCACCCAAAGCAAGCAATCATTTTTTTTTCTGCAGTTATTTTTTTTTGACACCTGTTGACCCCATTCCACTCCGCCCCCAAGATTCTGAGTTTGTGTTGACCTACACAGAGGGTGCATTTATTTGATCCTGCCTTGCCGATTATTGGTACTTTACCTTTTGGGTAATTCCATAACAAAGGTTTGCATTGTATAAAATCTATTTTTTATTGTTGTGGTTCTGTTTGCCAAGCTGGGAATTTGTATTGCAGACATTTTGTCCCCTGTCTAGGTGACATCCTCAGTGCTTGGGAGCCTCCTGTGAAGTGCTTATGTGATCTTTTTCCTCCGGCATTTATATCTGCCACTTCCGGTTGTCAGTTCCAGCTGTCCATTGCAGTGCTCGGTATATTGGGTCCAGGTCGATGTGCTTATTGATTTGAATCTGTGGATGAGTGCCATGCCTCTAGAAATTCCCTGGCTGTTCTCCGTTTGGCTTGTCCTATAATAGTAGTGTTGTCCCAGTCGAATTCATGCTGCTTGTCATCTGCGTGTGTGGCTACTAAGGATAGCTGGTCGTGTCGTTTCGTGGCTAGTTGGTGTTCATGGATGCGGATCGTTAGCTGTCTTCCTGTTTGTCCTACGTAGTGTTTTGTGCAGTCCTTGCATGGGATTTTGTACACTACATTGGTTTTGCTCATGCTGGGTATCGGGTCCTTCGTTCTGGTGAGTTGTTGTCTGAGAGTGGGTGTTGGTTTGTGTGCTGTTATGAGTCCTAGTGGTCGCAGTAGTCTGGCTGTCAGTTCGGAAATGCTCTTGATGTATGGTAGTGTGGCTAGTCCTTTGGGTTGCAGCATGTCCTCTTTCCGTTGTCTTTCCCTTAGGCATCTGTTGATGAAATTGCGCAGGTATCCGTTTTTGGCGAATACATTGTATAGGTGTTCTTGAGAACAGCCAGGGAATTCCTAGACTCATGGCACTCATCCACAGATTCAATCAATAAGCACATCGGCCTAGACCCAATTTACTGACCACTGCAACGGACAGCTGGAACTGACAACCGGAAGCGGCAGATTCAAACCACTATAAATGCTGGAGGAAAGATCACAGAAGCACTTCACAGGAGGCTCCCAAGCACTGAGGATGTCCCCTAGACAGGGGACAAAACGTCTGCAACACAAATTCCCAGCTCGGCGAACAGAACCACAACAACGAGTACCTGAGCTACAAATCTTCTCCCAAACTTTGAAAACCTATTTTTTATGTTCTCACAACGATTGTGATCCCTCACACTAATGATGATATGAATGCAGGATGAATTTAGAATTGCAACTAAATCTACCACTGGAACTATGCGGAACGAATTACCTGGACATATTAACTTGGGCATTCAAGCTCCATTTGCCTTCCCAGTTTAGTTGCAACCTCACCAACATTCCCAATTTATGCTTCATAAATTTAACGTTTCTGAGAGCCTTGTATGTAAGATGATCTTTGATAAGGCTATTTAATTTTGTCCATGGGGCCATCACCCTGTTTCACACAGTTGGACGAAAACTGGTTAATGGTCTTCTTTGCCTCTGTCCCCTCAAAGAAATGCACACTCATTGTTTCAGTTGCTGTGTCAGATTGAACATGTGTGTTGAAATATTCATTGAATCCAATTCCATTAGCCTCCAACGTTTGAAAGAACCTTGTTGAATAGACAAATTCCATATGTAAATGGTGCAGCAAAACAGTTAAAGACTGCGTGAATCAACAGTGAGATCAGTAATTGTGTATGCAGGTTGTGGAGTAGATCATTTAGTCCTATAAACTGTTTCTACCATTCAATGCCCCCTTGTTCTGGTATGTCTATCTATCTAATTACAGTCATTGTCGGCCACAATCAGTCGCTAACAAGTATGATTATCCACTCTGGAAATTCAATGTCATTGGGCATGGACTCTGGCTGATGAGCCCAATCTGAAAGTTGGATCTCTGACCACACATTTGGCAGAGATCACTGGCATGTGTTTGTCCACTTCCTTTCCCATGCTTCCTCTTGCTGCTGGGTGTCATAGCGTCATAGATATGTACAGCACGGAAACAGAACCTTCGGTCCAACTTGTCCACGATGACCAGTTATCCCAACTTCAAAGAATTGTGTCCTTTTCCTACAGCCCATTCCTCCAAGTTGGTTCCTTCTGGATAGGGGTCTTCCAGGTATTGACATCTATGTTGCATTTCTGAAGGGAAGCCTCATGACGGTAGAATCTAGTGGTCAGATTACATTTGGAATATTGCTCACTGTGTGGCAAGGAAAGTGGTAAAAGACCACAAAGGGTGAAGAATAAACTGATTGCAATTAAAAATGATTAGCTTCAGTTCAAAGCTTGCAGTAAAGAGAACAGAGTGGAGACTTTAAGGAACGTGAGAACAGGAACAAGGTATTGAACTATTTAGGGTGCCACAGTGGTTGACACTACTACCTCACAGTGCCAGGGACCTGGGTTTGATTGGAGCCTTAGGGCAACTGTCTGTCCGTGTGGAGTTTGCACACATACTCCTCATGTCTGCATGGGTTTCCTCTACGTGCTCTGGTTTCATCCCATCGTTCAAAGATGTGCAGGTTAGGTGAATTGGCCATGGTAAATTGACTGTAGTGTCCAGAGATGTGCAGCTTAGATAGATTGGCCATGCTAAATTGCCCGGTAGTGTCCAGGGATGTGCAGGTTAGGTGGTAAATGCGGGATTATGGAGATAGAGTGGGATGCTGTTTGAAGGGTCAGTGCAGACTCTGATGGGCCAAATGACCTCCTTCTGCATTGTAGGGATGCTATAAGTCTGTGGCGCCTAACCCTTTGACTTATGGTTGATCTGTATCTCACCACACTTGACCGCTGCTGCTGATCCGTAATCCATTATATCTTTATCCAATAAAACTCAACCTATCCCAGTCTAGACTTTCAATTGACCACATATCTACAACACTTTTGAGAGAGTGAGAGAGAGTTTCATATCTTCCTTTATTCTTTATTGCCCAATAAATATATTAAATTGAGCAGCTCAATTAAACTCGTTACTTCAGTATTGCAGAGTAAGCCAGAGGACATAAGTGGAAATTATTTAAATGTAATTTATAACAAGCATCGGCAATTACTTCCTGTAATTCTTCTGGATAATTTACAAAAACTAATTTAGGGAGACAATGGCCTTGTGGTATTATTGCTGAACTCTTAAAACCAGAGAGTGAGGTAATGTTTGGGGTTACCCAGTTGCCAGTTGAATTCAATTTTTTAAAAATCTGGAATTAAGAATCTACTGATGACCATTGTTGATTTGTGATTAAAAACCCATCTGGCTCCCTGAGGGAAATTGCCTGGTCTGGCCTACTCGTGACTCCCATCCCACAACAACGTGATTCACTCTCAAATGCCCTCTGGGCAATTAGGGATAGACAATGATAATCAGTGATGCCCACATCCTGTGAATGAATAAAAAGAGTATTAGTGACATTGGGTTTATTCAAAAGATATTTGAGATGTCGGAATAACATGCGGAGATAAGAGTGTGCGGCTGGAAAAGCACAGAGGGTCAGGCAGCATCGGAGGAGCAAGACAATCGATGTTTCGGGCATAAGCCCTTCATTAGCCCTTACGCCCGAAACGTCAATTCTCCTGTTGCTCGGATGCTGCCTGGCTGGCTTATCCAGCACCACACTCACGACTCTGATCTCCAGCATCTGCAGTCCTCACTTTCTCCTAATATTCCGAGATAGTTTGAAAGGTTTTTCTTGGTGGCTTTTCCTGTTTTCCATCTGAGGTTCTTTTTTAAAATCTTGTTCCTGTGTGCTAGTAGTTCCTTCAGTGGACAGTCAAACATGTACTCAGTTCAATATGGAAGCAGGCTGGTTTGATGGCATGTGTAGAACTGAACGCTAATCCAAATTCCTCAGTTCGTCTGGCTCTTTGCGTTGTTGCTTCATGTCTTTTGTCTGGTGTGTAGCTGAAGGAGTCCTCAACACGAAGTGGGTGCTGGAAAGGCTTGCAAGGCTGTTAGAGAGCTCTTGGAAAAACTGAACAACCTGAGGCTCTTATCCTAATACAGGTTGTGATTAAATGGAAGTGGAATCTCTGGTCAAGAAGAAGAAGAAGGCTAATGTTAGGATGAGATGTGAAGGCTCAGTTCGGGCACTTGAGGATTACAAGGTAGCCAGGAAAGACCTAAAGAGAGAGCTCAGAAGAGCCCGAAGGAGGCTTGAGACGTTGTTGGCGGACAGGATCAGGGTAAACCCTAAGGCTTTCTATAGGTATTTAAGGAATAAACGAATGATGAGAGTAAGATTAGGGCCAATCAAGGATAGTAGTGGGAAGTGGTGTGTGGAGTCAGAGGAGATGGGGAAGCACTAAATGAATATTTTTCAACAGTATTCACTCTAGAAAACGACAATGTTGTCGAGAATACTGAGATACAGGCTACTAGACTAGGGGGGGGATTGAGGTTCACAAAGAAGAGGTTTTAGAAATCCTGCAGAGTGTGAAGATAGATAAGTCCCCTGGGCCGGATGGGATTTATCCTAAGATCCTCTGGGAAGCCAGGGAGGAGATTGCCGAACCTTTGGCATTGATCTTTAAATCGTCATTGTCTACAGGAATAGTGCCAGAAGACTGGAGAATAGCAAATGTGGCTCCTCTGTTCAAGAAGGGGAGTAGAGACAACCCTGGTAATTACAGACCAGTGAGCCTTACTTCAGTTGTTGGTGAAGTGTTGAAAAAGATTATAAGAGATAGATAGGATCTATAATCATCTAGAAAAGAATAATTTAATTAGGGATAGTAGGCATGATTTTGTGAAGGATAGGTCGTGCCTCACAAACTTTTATTGAGTTCTTTGAGAAGGTGACCAAACAGGTAGATGAGAGTAAACCAGTTGTGGTGTATATGGATTTCAGCAAGGTATTCAATAAGGTTCCCCACAGTAGGCTATTGTACAAAATGCAAAGGAATGGGATCGTGGGAGATATAGCAGTTTGGATCAGTAATTGGCTTGCTGAAAGAAGACAGAGGGTGGTGGCTGATGGGAAATATTCATCCTGGAGTCCAGTTACTAGTGATGTACCGCGAGGATCGATATTGGGTCCACTGCTGTTCGTCATTTTTATATATGACCTGGATGAGGGCGTAGAAGTGTGGGTTAGTAAATTTGCGGACGACATTAAGGTCGGTGGAGTTGTGGATAGTGACGAAGGATGTTGTAGGTTACAGAGAGACATAGATAAGCTGCAGAGCTGGGCTGAGAGGTGACAAATGGAGTTTAATGCAGACAAGTGTGAGGTGATTCACTTTGGTCGGAGTAACCGGAATGCAAAGTACTGGGCTAATGGTAAGATTCTTGGTAGTGTAGATGAGCAGAGAGATCTCGGTGTCCAGGTACACAGATCCTTGAAAGTTGCCATCCAGGTTGACAGGATTGTGAAGAAGGCATACAGTGTTTTAGCTTTTTTATTAAAAGAGGCTTCGAGTTCCACAACCACGAGGTAATGCTGAGCTGTACAAAATTCTGGTGTGGCCGCAATTGGAGTATTGTGTATAATTCTGATCACCGCATTATAAGAAGGATGTGGTGTCTCACAGCTGCACACACACACACCATGGGTACTGGGGATAAAAATAATAAGCACTACCGCAGTTAGGCGGTAGTGTGGGGGTTAATATATATATAAAAAAAAACATGAGACACACACAGTAAAGAAAAAAAAATATAAGAAGGATGTGGAAGCTTTGGAAAAGGTGCAGAGGAGATTTACTAGGATGGTGCCTGGTATGGAGGGTAGGTTTTACGAGGAAAGGCTGAGGGACTTGAGGTTGTTTTTGTTAGAGAGAAGAAGGTTGAGAGGTGACTTAATAGCGACATATAAGATAATCAGAGGGTTAGATATGGTGGACAGGGAGAGCCTTTTTCCAAGTATGGTGACGGCAAGCACGAGGGGGCATGGCTTTAAATTGAGGGGTGATAGATATAGGACAGATGTCAGAGGTAGTTTCTTTACTCAGAGAGTAGTAAGGGGATGGAATGCTTTGCCTGCAATGGTACATTTAAGTCGTCATTGGACAAACATATATGGCCATCCATGGAATAGTGTAGGTTAGATGGGCTTCAGATTGGTATGACTGGTCGGTGCAACATCGAGGGCCGAAGGGCCTGTACTGCGCTGTAATGTTCTATGTTCTAAATATATATAATGTCGGTTGATTTTTGGATTTCCAAATGAGGCAGAATAATGTGCATTAGTTCTGCGAAGACTTTTTAAAAAAATGGTCAGAAATTAATTCTGGAACAGTGAACTAAGTACAGAGGAACCTTGATTGTCTGGCAATCAGTTATCCGAATATCCACCCTCAGGTGACTGTCTGTGTGGAGTTTGCACATTCTCCCTGTGTCTGTGTGGATTTCCTCCAGGTGCTCTGGTTTCCTCCCACAATCCAAAGATATGCATGTTAGGTGAATTGGCCATGTTAAATTGCTCATAGCATGGGTCTGTGTGAGTTGGGTGCATTAGTTAGGGGACAGTGTAGAGTAATAGGATAGGGGAATGGGTCTGGGAGGGTTACTCTTAACAGAGGGTCTGTGTGGACTTGTTGAGCTGAAGGGCCTGTTTACGCACCGTAGGGAGTCTAGATTGGACTTACAGTGCTGATGTACATTTTCAAATCCTGGATTTGAATGTTCCCCACTTGTCATTCATATTAACAGGCGATCATTCTGCCCATTGAATCAATGCCAGTGTGGAATTTCCTCTTCTATGTCTACCTTAACAAATTCTTTGACAGTTTTAAAGACTTTGCTATAATCCCAGTTCGATGGTAACACTGACAATTTATGGGCAATTTAGCACAGCTAATTCACCTAACCTGCACATCTTTGGATTGTGGGAGGAAACTGTAGCATCCAGAGAAAATCTATGTAGACATGGGGAGAATGTGCAAACTCTGCGGAGTCGCCCGGGGGTGGAATCGAACATGGATCCCTCGTGTTGTGAGGCAGCAGTGCTAACCACTGAGCCACTATGCCATCCCCTACCCGACTACAGTATGAGTGGTTAGAATGGGGATTGATATCAAATGGAGATGTGATGTGATTTGCCATCAAGAAAATGCGAGACTAACAGATGAAAAGGTGTGTTGATGTGTTCAGATGAAGAGGTAGAATGAGGCCAGTGAAACACAAACACTGGCAAAGATGAGTTAGTTAGAATGGCCTGTTTCTTGACTGTAAATAAGCAGCTTTATTCCCTTGCTGTCCCGCATGGTCTGAATGGACACTGTCTATGTAACACCGTCAGTTACTCTATCTCGATCAAGTCTTCAACGTGTTGGGTCCAAATCTTATTAACATCTGTGCTGAATCCAAGCTTTGATTATTGAATGAATTCAAAGCTTTACATTCACTTTAAAAAGAGAAACTTGCTCCTGCTGTGGGAAGATTTACTGTGATTGGAATGGGACCTGTAAAGGAAATTTAAGACTCCTAGCTAATATAGATACTCGTAACGAATCTAGCAGATATATCTGGGGTTAAACAAATACTTGTCGAGCTTCCCCAGTGGATCTGTGAATAATAACAGACCTGGAAATGTCTCAGACGTTTCTGTACTGGGTTACTTTTTCTCAGCCAGAAAAGCAATGGAATCATATTAATGAAGCTCATCTTCAGTAAGCTGTGGACATGGAAGGGAAAGGACAAAATCTAGGATTGCTGGTCCTGATCCCAACCCACTGAGTGTGTGTGTGTGTGTGTGTGTGTGTGTGTCTTGCGAGGTGAAATTCCATGTACTGGGTATAACTGGAAAATTGATGCTGATGTTCATGATGAATATCATTTATTAATGAACTCGCTCTGGGGATTGAGTTGCAAATTTCCAGATCTGTCTGGCAAATGGTGTATGGCTCCCTCATTTGCTTTGTGTAATCAGTGTCTGGTTATTTTTAGGAATTGGTTGATTTTGTATGTTCAAGTGACTATGGAAAGTTTGCTAAAATTCAGTCAGTGTAGGACCTGTTTTTTTTAAAGAAGTTAATTATTTCAAATGTAATTCCAACCCACCTCTCTGACCCAGAAAGAGAGCAACTCAAAATGTTCAGTTGCATTTCTGAATGCAGTCAGTTGTTGAAGAGATTTTAAAAACTCTTGTGTTTTGTTTTATCTGCTTTTCTGTCCTATTCTCAATCTCCTTTTCTTTCTCCTCTCTTCACTGTTCCTCTCTTCCTTAAATTCAACCATTTGATGCATAATTGATTTCTCTTCTCCTTCAGGTCCCAGGTACCTTGGGACTTTGCTCTGCTAAGTAAGCATTGATTTTATAATCGGAGGAGATAGGTGCAGAGGTTTTAACGATTGACTGCCTCTGGAGATTGAGCCTGGTGGTTGCTTTAAAGCAAAAGACTCTTCAGTTCCTGCCCTTTTTTGTCTAACTTTTTTTGAGATTAGATTGCCTAACAGTGTGGAAACAGGCCGTTCAGCCCAACACGTCCACACCAACCCTCTGAAGAGTAACCCACCCAGACCCATTTCCCTCTGGCAGATGCACCTAACACTATGGCCAATTCACCTGACCTGCACATCTTTGGACTATGGGAGGAAACCAGAGCACCCAGAGGAGACCCACACAGACATAGGGAGAATGTATAAACTCCATACAGACAGTCACCGGAATCGAACTTGTGTCCCTGGTGCTGTGAGGCAGTGGTGCTAACCACTGAGCTGCTGCACCACCCACACTTTTTGGTAGCAGGACCAGGAGCAGAAATCATGGGTGACAGCACTCCTACTGCCTTAAACCTCAGATGTAAGCACGGATAGTTCCCTAAGGGCTGGGGTATTGGACTCTGATTTAACTCCCTGGTCCTGGGCTCTGTATGTTAAAGTAGTTTCTTTAACCAGATTTGGGATGACAATCAAACCCTACATTCAGCGAGTCTGTTGTATTATTCCAGTCAATATTCTGGTATCCTGTTGCTGTGTCCAAACCTGTTTGCAAAATTGACAGAAGTGAAATCGAGGCCTTTTGACTGTGTTGAGACCCCTGGGCTTTACTGAGCCTGCTGCCAAGTAGCAATGCAAACTGTCACTGAGTAAAATCCACTGCTTCTGAATGAACCAACAGATTCAGAGCAGGCAAGAGTAGGGATTGCATGTGGAACATCTGGTGCACATGTGTAGCAAGCAACAGCATGACAAAATGCTTATAGTGGAAATCTCCACCAATTATGTTGCATTTGAAGGGGCACAGAGATAGAACGCTAAGCAGAAAGTTACTTTGAGTCCGGAAAGCTGCTCTCTGTGATGGGCGTTTGGTAATCGTTATGCACATGTCGCTATGTTCCTGCATTGCTGCCTGGATAGTGGTCAAAGATTAAAACCTGAATCTGTACTGACAATAATAAGTTGCATTTCCATAGCAACATTTAGATATCTCACGGTCATCCACAGGAACAATTATCAAGCAAAATTTGACACCCAGCAAGTTGAGGAGCTCTTAGGACAGGTGACCAATAACTTTTCAAGGAGTGAGTAGAAGGTGGCGAAGTTTGGAGAGGGAAAGGTGGAGCTGGAGCCCCAGGCATTGGAAGGCATGGCCATCAATAGTGGAGCAAGGATATATGGGATCCAGACAAAACCAGAATTGGAGCAGCCTAGAGTTCCAACAGATCGGGCTGGAAGAAAATAAAGAAGGTTGGCCTGATGGAGAGATTGACAAACCAGAGTGAGAGTTTTAACATGGAGGTAGTGTCATGCTCGGAAGCAGTTTGAGTGCAGGGATGACGGTTAACAGGACTTGTTGGGGTTAGGATACTTATAGCAATGTTTTGTGGGGGCTTATGTTCACAGAGGGTGTCAGGCAATGGCAGAATTGGTGAGAACATGGCAGAACATTAGTTATTTGGATGCAACAAGTGTGCCTCGGGTTTTGCAGCACTTAGAACAGAGACATTCTACTTCCAATACTTCCAATATATTAACTGGAAGCAGTGTGCATTGATATTGATTCGCAGTCAAATTAGCACTGATATCCTTTCATTGAAATAAGATAATGGGCATGCAGCAAATCAAACCCATTAGGGGATAGGACAGCTTCATATTCTTCAAGAGCTTCACTTTTTGTTGGTGACTGACTGAAGAGACCGCTCCTGAAAGGCAGATCCTGCCACAAGTACTCTGTGTGAAGTAGTTATCAGGTGTCATTATCTTAGTGGTTTTCATTCTGGGAACATGTTGTTAAGCGGCTGTAGTTACTGATGAACATGGTGGTGCACCCCGGTAACTGTAACTGAACTCACAACCTGGGAGTCAGAGGAAAACAATGTTTATTTAGATTGTTCATGTCACCATTACAAGCATTCTGGAAGCAGAGAAGCACAGAAACCCTACAGTGCAGGAAGAAACCATTTGGCCCATCACATTTACACTGGCTTTCCCAGCCGGACCCAACCCCCTTTTCCCATCCCCATATTAACCACCTAGCCTGCACATCTTTGAACTGTGGGAGGAGACCGGAGGACCCAGAGGAAATACATAGACATTGGAAGAATGTGCAAATTCCACACAGACATTCGGTCCGAGACTGAAATCAAACCCAGGTACATGGCGCTTTGAGGCAGCCGTGCTAACCACCGAAAGATTGAGCTTTTGGGTGTTCCACAGATCTTCTGGTCCCCACTAACTCACGAGAGGTCGATATTCATCTGACCACAGCCTCCCTAAATATACAAGGCAAGGGAAAGGATTATTGGTGCCTTCAAATAGGGCCGGTTCAAATGTGTGAAAAATTGGACATATGTTGGGCCTTGAGCAGATTGACCCTGCAGGTGTAAGCTGTACTCCTGGACTTACATCAAAGGCAGTGCAGGCAATGGTAGGCAGAACAATTGAATCTATTTAGCAGAGACACGATAGCTTCCACCAAGGGCTCTGCCTGCAATACTTACAGCATTTCAAGGCATTCAATGACTCATTCATTATTTGAATAACCCAAAAAAGAGGCCACAGCTGTGTGACTGTCTGTTCATCTGTCTTGCCCAGTGTGTCTCTTCCGTCCAGTATGGCTTTGTGCCCTGTACATTGGCATTTTAAAAGGAGGCACTTCTTAATGAGATGGGAAGCAGTGTGCGACTAGATAGCATCAAACTGCAACTCTTCAATTTAAAACACCAACATTAAACCAGAAAGATGCCTAAATCATTGAAAGGGAAGATAAACAGGGTAGGCAATAGGAGGACTTGAAAGAGAACAACAGACAGACTGAGTTTACTGTTAATCACAACGTACAAACCAAAGGTTAGAAGATATGAACAAGTAATTTGATTGGATAATTAATCACAGGTAATGGTTGGATAATAGAGTCATATGTGCTCACCTGGAATATAGACTATGTAAATACAATTGGATAGAGATTTGGATCGTTAATATGAGTCCTTTTGTTTGAGAATTAATGTTTATAAAAATAATTGATTGGAAACTCATTTTTTTTAAAGAATGGTATAAAACCTTTTGTTCCTGTCATAACTATTTGAGTTGTTCGCTGTTTTTAGATGTATACACCTTGCATGCATGAATATGTGTGTTAATAAAGAAACCTGAGTCTTGTCTGGTCTGAGAAGAAATAAAGGGTTAACCTATCCTTTCACCATCCGTGTGTTTAGATTGGTGCATTCCTTCAGCCCTAACCTCTACAGGCTCTGTGAATGAGCCCCCAGCATTCATCTCATCCAACCAGCAGCGAGCTGTGAGACTGTTTTTCTCAGGCCATGAATAAAACGAGGTCAGCCTTAATAAAATAATTGTTCACAGCTGGCACAGATGAGCATTGAACAAGGCGAGTTCCCCAATTTGAGACAAAGGTATTTCTGTGTCACCCCTGTTTCTTTGACACGCTCTGTATCTGCTCTGGATGGACTTCATAACTAGGGACATACAGCAAGATTGCTCTAATTATAGAGTCTGCCTAACTTCTGTTGCTATTGAAATGTTGGCCAGATTCGTGCATTTTTATACTTATGACAGACTCACTGTCTTTGAAAAGATGACTTTTTCTGGCCACTGATGCTGGTTAAATCTGTGGGAACTGAGATGGTGCTGAATGGTAAAGCTGGGGCACCCCTGTGAGAGTCATTGTATACTTTAGCTGTGTGTCTGTGAGTGACGTCTTTGTCTTACATCTCTCATTTCTTTCAGCTAATGCTGCTTTTTTTCCCCCCTTTTTTCTCTCTTGATGCTAATCGAGGTGAAGGATAATGGTGTTGGGAATTATTTCCATGCAGTGTTACTCCCCATTCCAATGCACGTGGATTCAACACAGGGTTTTCTTAAAACTCAAACTATGATGAAACCCAGGCCTTGGTCTCGTCCCCCACACCCAGGCCATGGTGCGAGGAGAATGTTGTTGGGGAAGGGGTTAAGACAAGGGTGAGCACCCCACCTAGTGCCAGCTCCTTATCATTTGGTCTCAAATGATGTAAGAGTCTTTGATGGGATCATTTGCTGCAAGGTGTTGGAACTTGTCCTGCTAGGTTCTCCCCAACCCTCCTCCCCAGCCATTTCAACTTTTGTCAAGGCAGGATCATTATTTGAACATCTTACACAGACAAGTGCCATTGTGCAATAGAGAGGAAACCAAACTCCTTCATTTTGTGTTAGTATTGACTCCATTTGAGAACCATATTTATCCTGAGCTTGTTGATTCTAGCCCCAGATTTAAATCAGCAACTTTTACTCAATACAGTATCTTGTTTCGGCTAGACACCGCTGGGAAAATTGAGATCTTGAGTGTGTATAATCTGCCTCTTATTAGAGGTTGCTTTCAGTTGTTTTATTTCTGACTTGGAGTTAGCATAAACTTCTGCAATAAAAACCTTTGAAATCCAACTTTTCCTAGTCCCAACATTTGGACCAGTAGACACTCATGCTGATATTTACTCTCCTGTCCTTGTTCATCCAACCCCATGAGCATATCCTTCTATTCCCTTTTCCCTCCTCACGTTTATCTCTTTTTTTTCCTCCCCCGTTAAAGTGAGGTCAATTCAAAGCAAGGCAAGGTATAACAAAGTCAGCTTTTTAATCTGTGTTAAGTGGTCTGTGTGGCCTTTCTTAAATGCTCAGAGCTTTTAAAAACATGATGCTGTCTTAATTTACTGCATGCAATAATTCATATTCACCACCTTACATGCAATTGCAGTAACCAGTCTTTTCACGATAAACCAGTCTTTTCACGATAAAAACCCATCTTGCGGATCTCGGCATGAACTTAGGCTTTTTTTCCGAATATTCAATGCTTGGGCTCAGTAAATTCATTTGGCAAAAGTACACATTTTATCCTGGATCTTCTCTCTGATGCGAAAGGAGACTTTCATTTATGCAGAGCCATTTATCTTAGAATCCCTACAGTGTGGAACCAGGCCCTTTGTTCCATTTGAGTCCACACCAACCCTCTGAAGAGCATCCCACCCAGACCCACTCTATCCTTGTGATCCCACATTCCCCATGGCCAGTCCATCTAATCTGCACATCTTTGGACTGGGGGAGGAAACCGCAGCACCTGGAAGAAACCCACACAGACACGGGGCAAATGTGCAAAAGGGTGTAAGAGGTTGAGAGGTGTCCTGATAGAAGTTTATAAAATAATGAGAGGTATGGATAGAGTTGGTGGTCGTAGATGGTAGATGGGGTACTTCAAGACTAGGAGCACATTTTTAAGCTGAGAGGAGCAAGATTAAAAAAGACATGACACAATTTTATTCCACAGAGGATCATACCATCCCTACAGTGTAGAAACAGGCCATTCAACCCAACTCCACACTGATCCTCTCAAGAGTAATCCACACAGACCCATTCCCCTAGCCTATTACTCTATATTTACCTCTGACTAATGCACCTAACCTACAGATTGTTAAACATTATGGGCAATTTAGCATGGCCAGTCCACCTAACATTGGATTTGATTTGCATGTGGAATGAACTTCCTGAGGAAGTGGTGGATGTGGGCACAGTTACAACGTTTAAAAGACATTTGGATAAGTACATGAATAGGAAAGGTTTGGAGATTAAAGGGCCAGGAATAGGCAGGTGGGACTCATTTAGTTGGGGATTATCATCGCACCGAAAGGTCTGTTTCAGTGCTGCATGACTCTAACTCCACACAGACAATCACCCAAGGGTGGAATTGAACCTTGGGTCCCTGATACTATGAGGTAGCAGTGCTAACCACTCAATCACTGTGCCATTGTTTATGACCCCATCATTTCTAAATGTTCTTCAATGAGGAACTTCTGCAAGTGTCATTGGTGTAGATGTCAGCAACAAGCTCCCACACACAGTTACATAATAGTAACTAAACCCTCTGTTTTCATCCTTTTGGTTGAGTGTTAAATGTTGGTGAGGACATTGGGTATATCTCCCACCTTCCTTTCTAGATTACCCCATGGGACCTGTCTTCTCCACCTGAGAGGGTCTGTGCTGCAGACAATCTTGTGACTCAAAGAGTAGTGTTCACTGCCTCTGAGCCAGAAGGGCAGATCTGTGAAGCACAACATTCTCATCAAGCACTGACAATGTGAAGCGTATATTGTAATTCTATTCCTCACTCTCAAATGTCATTTATCCTGAAAAAAGATGCTGGTTTTGCCTTCTGGCTATAATTTGAGGGGATTCAGTACAATTTCAGTTCAAAATTGCTGTGAACACATGAAGGGCTTGCAGTGTCTTTTGAGATGCTGTCAGAGGAAGTTACCTGATCATCTTAAGCTGTACATTTTCCATGTGTCTGAGTATGTCTGTCTGTTTGTCTGTGTCTCTTGTCTGTGTATGTATCTGTGTCTGTATGTGTGTGTCTGTATCTCTGCACCCACATGTGTGTCTCTGTATATTTGTGTATCTATGTCTGTATGTGTTTGTCTCTGTATTTATGTGTGTGTGTGTGTGTGTCTCTGTATATTTGTGTCTGTCTGTGTGCATGTCTCTGTGTATTTGTGTGTGTCTGTCTATGTGTTTGTCTCTGTGTATTTGTTTATGTGTGTGTGTGTGTGTGTGTGTGTGTGTTCGTTCTCCTTGAAGTTACTCTTCCCTCTGCTTAGTTAGTGTGTTGGAAATTGGCAGCTTTTAGAAGTCACTTGAGAAATTTCTGATGGCCGTCTGGATTTCCTGGAATTAGCACTTGTTTGCTGGTAAACAGTTCTGCTCAGATGCATGCCCTCACGACGCAAGATGTTGTGATACACCGACAAGATGCTTTTTGGAATTCCCTTCCCTGTCCCTTGCTCTGTTGCAGCTGTGAAACCCGGGAAAGGACTTACAGGAGCGTGCAGCTGAGGTGACAGTATCAGAAAAAAAATACAACTAGTATCTCTTGTAAAAAGAAAAGCTACCAGCAGAAAGTTTTAGATGTATGAAACCCCAGTATGGTCCCACATGTATGTAAGGGATTTATGTTTGAGCACTGCTGCCAAAACTAAAGTTGCCTGAAAAACATCACAGTCTCTCTGGAATTCCCACTAAGGTTAATGGTCACCATTTTTAATCCAAGGAATGAAGTTTCTTTTTGGCTCATCAAATCATCACAGCACAGATGGAGGCTACTTAACTCGAGTGCAGTTTCCCCCAACCTGGAGATGGCTAGGAAGCTGGGAAAAAGGGCAAATATTTGGACAAGCTGAGCCTGGGAAGATTCTCTCCACCTCAGCAGGTAAATGCGAGGACAAGAGATCTGTTGAGGCTCTTTAGTGGTCAAACATCAGCTACATAACTGCCTCAAGTTTCACAGCACAGAATAAGGCCATTCATTCAGTCAGCTGGCTGATTTGGTAATCCTCAACTCAACTGCCCTGCCCTTTTCCCTATTTGCTATTGACTCCATTACTGATTAAATCATCTATGGCCAGTCTTTAAATGTACTTAATAGCCCAGCCTTGCCATCCTTCCGCTGCAAAGATTTCCACAAATCCATTACCCTCTAAGTAAAGACCCTAACCTCTTACTCTGAGATGTTGCACTCTGTTCCCAGACTTTCCTATAAGGGGAAACAACTTTTCTGCAGCTAGCCTGTCACATCCCCATAGAATCTTGTATGCTTCAACAAGCCTGCCTTTCTATAGATAGAACAGGATCCCTGTGGAAACAGATTCTTTGGCCCAACAAATCCACACTGACCCTCCGAAAAGTAACCCACCCCGACGCATTCCCCTATTTTTTACCCCTGATTAATGCACATAACCTACACACCCCTGAACACTCTGGGCAATTTAGCATGGCCAATTCACCCTAACCTCCATATCCTTGAATTGTGGGAGGAAACTGAAGCACCTGGAGGAAATCCATGCAGACTCGGGGACAATGTGCAAACGCCACCCAGTCACCAGAGGGTGGAATCAAATCTGGGTCTCTGGCGCTGTGAGGCAGCTGTGCTAACCACTGAGCTACCATACCACCCTAATTGCTCAATATTCCAACAAGGACAGACCCAATCTACTTGACCACTCCTTTATTGAGATAGAGTGAGGTTGACCCAGGATTAGAGTGCAGAGGGTGTAAGAGGCTAGAGGAGACTGAATCTAATGATTTGGAAATCAGCCTTGAATTTTTTAACTAAGCTTTTTGTGGGATAGTGAACCAGTGTAAATTCGAAGATCATCATCATTGCTGATGAAGGGTTTATGCCCGAAATGTCGATTCTCCTGCTCCTCCAATGCTGCCTGACCTGCTGTGCTTAAATTGTACTACTTTGTGGTATGGTACTTCCCATGGATTGTTTTTTGGTGTGTACGTAGAAATCTTATTGTTTGTTCAAGTGATTGTCACCTTCACAATCTGCTGTTGTATTATGTTTGCAACAAACGTGATGGAGCACCACTATTAAAAATGGCTGGTATGTTCCACCTGCTCATGCACTGTTACACACTCAGCACTTTGAGTACTAGGTGTAAGCTCCTGTTTTTAAAAAGCCACCACAGCTGATACAAAAGTATAAAATTCCATCATGGCAAATAGTGCATTTTGGGAATGAGGTTCCTCAATTTAAGCTCTCCTTTATTTTCGAGCTCAGGATTTGCAGTTGCTTTGCTTGAAGGAGATGTGTAAAACTGTTGTTGCCCATGATTGAAATTAGAATTCTAACCCAGAGAACATGAAGAATTCTCACTAGCAACTGCACTACAAAAATGACCTTTGTTTCTAAAGCAGAATCACCTGATGAGGAGCAGCGCTCTGAAAGCTAGTGCTTCCAATTAAACTTGGTGGACTATAATCTGGTGTTGTGTGATTTTTAACTGTCTAAAGTGCTATTGCAAAGCACTTTGGGGACGCCCTGATGTTGTGAATGTTGCTAAATAAATGCAAGTTTTCATTTCCAATGTTAGTAAACTCTGGATCTTTTGTGATGTGATCCAACATCTGAAAGATGCTATGTATGTACAACTTCAGAAACCTTTGGACAATGAAAAGCAGATTGGGATTCAGCAGGAGAGTGCTATCCAAAAACAACAAAATAATCAGTTTGAACAACCTGTCTGGGTTCTTTTTAATTGCCAGCCAAACAGGTTTGAAGGCTGTGCAAGGCATTGATAGACTAGAATCATACAGCGCACGAGGCCTTTGGGCCCATTGTGTCTGACCTGCCTCCTAATTAAGCCTATCCAATTAGTCACATTCCACTTCAATAAAATAAAAATCTGCAATGCTGGAAATCTGAAACAAGAAACTGCTGGAGAAACTCAACAGATCTGGCAGCATCTGTGGAGAGAGAACTGAGTTAACATTTTGAGTCCAGTGACTCTTTCTCAGAGCCGTGCTGAAGAAGGATCACTGGACTCAAAACATTAAGTCTATTTTCTTCTCCATAAATGAATGGAGAACATAGAACAGTACAGCATAGGAACAGGCCCTTCAGCCCACCTTGTCTCTGCTGACCCTGATGCCATTCTAAACCAATTGCATTTGCCTGTCTATATGCGTCTATTCTCTGTCTTAATTGGCCTACTGGGTATACTTGAGCTGTCATCCCTATCGCAACTGGGCCCCACCATCATTGCCGTTCCCTCCATCATGCCAGTTAGAAATGTATATATTTCTATGAGATTCCTCCTCCTGTATTTCTAAACTCGAGGGAATATCATAGTAACTGATCCAGTTTCTCTTCATAGATCAGTCCAGCCATCCCAGGGATCAGTCTGGAAAACCTTTGCTGCATTCCCTCCGTAGCCTCAGAATTGATTTCTCTGCAAGAGGAAGCTAGTCTTTCCTGTCCACTCGACCTAAGCTCCGTTATTTACTGTGTCATGTCTCCATGACACTGGACTCCTTTGGCTATAAATTCTGTGAGCATGATCTTAACCTCCACAACCACCTGATAAAGGAGCGGCGCTCCAAAAGCTAGTGCTTCCAAATAAATCTGTTGGACTACAACATGGTGTTGTGTGGTTTTTAACATTGTCCAACCCAGTCCAACATCAGCATCTCCAAGTCATTTCTGCACCTCAGTTCAGGTCACCCTTCAACCTCTTCTGTTCTATTCCAAAGAAAAAAAACCTGACCTATCCAATCTTTTCTTGTGGTTGCAATTTTCAAGCCTTTGCAACAGTCTGATAAATTACCTCTGTACTGTTTCTGGAACAATAATGTTCTTCCTTTAATGTGCTGATCTGAGCAATAAACAAAACACCAGCCTAACTGGTGTCTTGTATAATTTCCACATTACATCAAAGCTCTTGCATCCGATGTATTTCCCCTACCATCGTTATCTACCTATTCTGCTACTTCATGCTCTCCAGGGTTTCTCACTTTCCCTGCCAACGTCAAAACATCCCCATGTTGTGTGTTTCCCCTTATTTTAGAATTCAATCATGGAATGTGGACCTCTGCTGGTCAGGCCAGCAATTATGCCCATCCCACAATTAAGAGTTAAGTACATTGCTATGGGTCTGGAATCAAGTATAGACCTGACCAGGTAAAGATGGCAGTTTCCTCTCTCAAAGGATATTAATGAGCCAGATGGGTTTTTCCTGACAATCGACATTGATTTCATGGTCATCATTTCACACTCAATTCCAGATTTTTAATTGAATCCAAATTCCGCCATCTGCCATGGTGGGATTTGAACTGGGGTCACTAGATTAACAGTCTAGTGACAATACCAGTAAGCCATTGCCTTCCCCATTGTTTGCGCTCTTCAAATATATAACCTTGAATCTTCTTCAGAATGAATTCTGATTGCCACTTCATCATCCTGCAGTCGTTGGTCACCTTCCCAGTTGGCTGCCAATTTCCAAGTCATGCCTTATAATTTTGAATGTCCCTATTAAATCTGCTCCTCTCTCCCTTTGCTATACAGAGAGTAATCTAGTTCCTTTACTTTCTGTCACTTAAGGTGCTTATACCCATTGCAAGCTCTAGGATTGGTGGGTGTTTTGCTTGGGGATGCTGACAGTCCAAGCTACAGTTTTGACTGGTTATGACAGTCCTAATAAAACTGGGCAGTTGAGAATGCTGAGTAAACCAATCGAGTGACACTCACTGAAAAAATGCAGCCACTAACAATGGAAATTGCATTGACATCATTTAGTCATGTCTGTCTGAGTGTCCTGGGTCTGGGCAGATATTTTGCAATGTGATTTATCCTCTACTGCTTTAATGAGGAAAAACGAAACTGTGTGAAAACTGAGAAACCAAGACAATTGGACCCAAAGGGAGTGTAAGAATGTTTAATTAATCAGAAAGAATGAAGCAAGCATTAGAGATTGGTAGAGTCAGTCAGCCATTAACTTGTTTTACTTTTTAATGGTCAAGGTTTTGCAAAGTAAATTGCCCTTGGTTTGACGCTTCGTTAGTTAGTTCCATAATCCCCCAAACCCAGGTTTGTGCCACATTGCCCCATGTTCCTGGTGAGTCCAGTAAGTCTTGCCTGGAAACATTGGGTGAGATAAGGGCTTGGTTGTAATGTTTTCAGGTCAGCCCTACATTGAGGTTTAATGGTAAAAATCTCTTCTGAGTCATAAAGTCTTGGGATTGACTTCCATTTGAGCATGAAATCTAGGCTAATGTGTTAACACCAAGAAAGTGTTGCGCTGTCAGAAGTTTCCATCTTTTGGATAAGGTGTTGAAATCAGGCCCTAGATGCTATCCTCCATTTGTATAGAATTCCCTAGATCTCTTTAAAAATATTATTCATTCAAGGGGTCATTGACTGGGCCAACATTTATTATCCATCCTTAGTTGCCTGCAAGAGGATGGTGAAGAAGTGCCTCTTAAATCGTTACAGTCCATAGCGTGTCGATATCTCTTTCCCCCCCAAATTGAGAGAGTGTTTTGGCCCACAATAAATTTTCAAGTTAGGATACTCAGGGGCTTGGAGAGGCACCTGCAATTGGCAATGTTCCCACGTATCTGCTGCTTTTGTCCTTCTAGAGGTTCTTGTCATTGGTTCGGAAGGTACTGTCCAAGGATGCTTTAGTGAATTTCTGCAGTGCATCTTGTAGATAGTACCCACTGAGCATTGGTGGTGAGGAAGTGGATCTTTGAGATGTCAACCAAGCAGGCTGCTTTGTACCAAGCTTCTTGGGTATTGTTGGATCTGCACTCATTCAAACAATTAGGGAGTATTCCATCAGATTCCTGACATGTGTGTTGTAGATGGTGGCCATGCTTTAGAAGGTCAGGAGGTGAGTTAATCTCTGTAGAGTTCCCAGCCTCTGGCCTGTTCTTGTGGCCATTGTAGTTATGTGGTGAGTCCAATTCAGTTTCTGGTCAATGGTAACCCCCAGAATGTTGATAGTTGGGGCTTCAATGATGGCAATGCTATTGAATGTCAAGGAATGGTGATGATGGTTATATTCTCTCTTTTTGGAGATGGTCATTGTCTGGCACTTATGGGGTGCGAATGTTATTTCCCACTCAACTATCTAAACTTAGATATTATCCAGACCTTGTTGTATTTGGACATAGCCTGAATTCTGAGGTGCTGTTAATTGTGCCGTCATCATTCAACCCCCTGAACTTCTAATCTTATGATTGAGGAGAAAATCATTGATGAAGCAGCTGAAGATGGTTGGGTCTTGGAGGGTAAGCGGAGGAACTCTTCCGGAAATGTCCTAGAGTTGGCCACCAACAACCACTACCATCTTCCTTGTGCTAGAAATGACCCCAAGCAGCTGAGAGGTTTTCCACTGATGCCCTGGTTTTCTGACTAATGCTTGTCCCTCCATCAATGCCTCTAAAATTGATCATCTGCTCACTTATTGCCAGGGGTGGGACCTTGCATGCACATTGTCACATAAAATAATTGACAAAAGAGCTCAGGGGCATTTTATCATCAAGATGCTCTGATCTTGATGGAGGGGAAGCAGATTCCTCAGTAACAAGGACAAATAAATGATGTGTTCATGAAGAGTCATGCAGCACAGGAACAGTCCCTTCGGCCCAACCTGTCCATGCCAGTCAAGTTTGCTACACTGAACTAAGGGCTGATTTGCAGTGTTATGGGGAGAAAGCTAGGATATGGGACTAAATTTCACAGGGCATTGAGAGATCCAGCGCAGAGATGATGGGCCAAATGGAGTCTTTCTGTGCTGTCACATTGTGTGAGACTCTGCTCTTTTAAGTTTGTCATCTGTGAAGCATTGGAGTACATGGTGAGTCTGTGAAATGTAACAAGCAAATGCAAATAGCTCTCCAGTGAAAATCACGGCAATTCCTTTCTGAAGTGTATCCTCCTATGTACACAAACTGCATGAGTTCACTTGCTCTATATCTCAAGTGCTTCATTATTGTTATGTGGAGTGGAAACTTTGTTTTCCATTTGCACATTAAATTGATGGTGATTCTGCTCAGATGTTTTCCCTGTGCCTCAACAGATAAGTTTTTTTTATATAAATGCACTTATCCACCTCTCCTTAATGATCCATCTACCTCAAAGATCCCAAGTCAATAAAAATTGGATGGGTTACAGTCAGACATTATAGAAATGCTTTCATTTTGAGTGCGTGTGCCAGTTATGAATTGGGAGAAGTGAAATATCCTTTTTTTCTGTAAGCTACATTTTCTTGTAACTTTTCACCCCTTAGCTCCCAAAGATAATGTCTTGTGTGGTTCCACAAACACAACTATTGTTGAGTATCAGACCCAAATGTCCATTTAAGTCCAAGAAGTCAGGAGCTAAACTTCAAAAGAGGCAACAGTAGTCTAAGTGGCATTCTGATAAGTCACAGGACTGGACACTCCAGCTGATATTATTTCTTTCTCTGTGCTCTGTTTGCTTCCACCTCGAACACGCTGGGACCAGTTTTGATGGTTGTGTTGCCTGAGATCAATGAGGGAATCAAATGGGATTTTTCTGCATGGGCCTGTTGCCTTACAAACCAAAGAGGGGCTGTCTTAATGCTGAAGTGAACTTTGAGAGTGGATGTCGTGCTACAGGAGTGAAAGACAGAGTGCATACCATTGCTCATTAACACATGGAGCATGTGAGATAATCATGATCTCAATTTAATTTTCCCATTAGTTGTTTACCCTTCCCCTTAACTTTTACCCTTTTATCCTCCTCAGCTCCCCGCACCCTTCAAATATCTGACACTGAAGGGAAGGGAACATCTTTGGGATTTAGAAGAATGAGAGATGATTTCATTGAAGCAAATGGGATTCTTAAGGGGCTTGACAGCGTAAACGCTGAGAGGATATTTCCCCTCATGGGAGACTGAGGTGAGAAGGAATTCCTTCTCAGAGGGTCTAGAGTGTTTTGAACTCCTTGCCACAGAGAGCTAGGAAGGCAGACTATACTTCAAGCTGATATAGATTCTTGATCAATGGTTACAGAGAACGGGCAGGAACATGGACGTGATGGGTGTCAGATCAGCCATGATCCTATTAAGTGAGCCAAGCCAAGCTATTACCCTCCTGCAAAATAAAGCAATTGGATCTCGCGCATGAACACACGTGCAGCCTTTGGTTAGTCTGTCATCTGGAAAGGTTATAAATCACACAACACCAGGTTATAGGCATCTCCCGCCTTTTGAACCTTTGCTTTATGGCACTTTGCTTTTACAAATGATTTACATTAGTACCTGTTTTTGCGAATCCAAAGCGAATTTTCTCTTTTACGAAAAACTGTGACATTTTTCCCACATAAATTATGCATTATGCCATTTTCAGCTTACAAAAGCTTTCCTGGGTCTCCTTTTGGATAGCAGAGTTACCTGTATAGTCCAACAGGTTTATTTGGAAGAACTAGCTTTTGGAGCACTGCTCATTCATCAGCTACCTAAGGAGGAAGCAACACTCTGAAAGCTAGTGCTTCCAAATAAACCTGTTAGTCTATAATTTGGTGTTGTGATTTTTAACTTTGTCCACCCCAGTCCAACACCAGCCACCTCCACATCATGTCATCTGGAAGTCAGCACCTTCTGACAATGGAGCCTCCCCCCATTTTGAGATCTTTAATCCACATTATATGTTCCTTTTCAAAGTTGTTTTGTTTTAAAAAAACAGAATTCTCATTCAGATTGCTATTACAAGTACATTAACTCCATCTCTCTTGAGTAAAGACATGATGAAATACTGGATTTGACTTGCTTAATTCTACACAGGAATGTAGGATGGGACCTGTGTTAACAAGTTGTTAGTACACTGGCTCAGTAATTTCAATGCAAGAATGTTACCTGCACTGAATAATAGTTTAAGTGCCAGTTTGAATATTCACAGCTCTAAATAACATACAGAAGAATTTGAAATTCAGTAACAGAAACACCTGCCCTCAGTGCTTTCAATTAAACTTGTGCAATGTCCCTACAGCCTTTTTAGAGAGGTTTAGAGATTACTTCTGTCAACCACATGTAAAATATCAAGTTTTCCACTGTTTTATCGCCTAATCTTGCTTCCGCTGATACCTGGTCCTTCCTGACACAGCAGGCACATTGCAAGAAGCTGATACATATCCGTGACCTCTAAAGGGTAGGGCTGGTCAAGTAAGCTTTATAGACCTGTTTGTATTAGTGAAAGTCAATCACACATTGCCGTCCAACCTCAATGGCTTTCTTTCCAGTAATGATCATGTTGGATCCTCCTCAAGTGACCATGTAGAATGAGTGCTCATTAGGAAATGACGACCGTCCAACCTCTGTTGATGAGTGTGATGCTGGAAAAGCACAGCCGGTCAGGAGGAGCAGGAGAATCAACGTTTCAAGCATACGTTCTTCATCAGGAATCCTGGGATGCTGCCTGACCTACTGTGCTTTTCCAGCACCATAATTGTCAACTCTGATCTCCAGCATCTGCAGTCCTCACTTTCTCCCAACCGTTCAGCCTCTGTTAGGCAACAGCTCAAGACCATAAGGCATAGCAGCAAAAGTAGACTATTCTGCCCATCGAGTCCGCTCTGCTATTGGCTGATCTGATCAACCCCACTTCCCTGACTTTTTCCCATAACCCTTGATCCTCTTGCTGATTAAAACCAACCTTCACAGTGAAAGCCCCTCTCTGTTCTGGCCAGGTATGGAAGTTTCTGAATGATGGTAAACTATGATAATATTGACTGATTAAAGTTAGGCCCATTTTCCTATTCCCTCACCCAGGGACATCCTGTTCTGTCACAGTGCCCTCATTAAATTGGAAAAATAAAAATTGAGAAACAGTTGTGAGGATGTGGGGGGAGGGCTGTGGAAATGGAATGAATTGACAAGAATTGTTCCATGACTGAGAAACTTCAGTTTGTGAGGAAAGGTTGGTGACGTTGGGACTATTCTCCCGGCAGAAAAGAAAGTGGAGAGGTGATTTGTAAAAGGCTTTCAAAACCATGAGTGGGCTGGACAGAATCAATAGGGAGTAACTGTTGTGCATTTGCAAAAATAAAATGATGCATGAAAAGACCTTTTTAACTAAGTGAGTAGAATCTCTACAGTGCAGGTAGAGACCATTCAGCCCATACTGCCCCCTGAAGAGCATCCCATCCTATTCCTGTAATCCCACATTTACCATAGTTAACTTACCTAGCCTGCACACTGTAGGGCAACTTTTACCATGGCCAATCCACCTGACCTGCAGATCCTTGGACTGTGGAAGGAAACCAGAGCACCTGGAGGAAAACTGCACAGATGCAATGTGCAAACTCCACATGGACAGTTCCCCCTTGGGGTTGTGAGGTAGCAGTGCTAACGACTGAGCCACCATGCCACCCTAAAAGTAGTTCAGCTATGGAAAGCATGACTTGGAAATGTGGTGGAGACAGGTTCAACTGAGATATTCAAGAGGGCACTGGATAATTATTTGGCCAAAAATAGTGTATAATGGGAGAACAAGCAGCAGACTAATACATGGTAATGATACTCGTTTGAAGAGGCAGTGCAGGCATGATGGGTCGAATGGCCACCTCTGTGCTGTAAAGATTTTGTGATTCTGGTTCAGAGATGACTGGCTGAATGGTTGCATCATTTGTCTGCCCTTTTTCATTTTTAGCTTATTATTTGATACATTCTGAGCCTTTTCTTTTAACTTTGAAGGGTTGGGAAATTTTTATGACATCCTGATGCGGTTGGAATCTTACTGGTTTTGACTGAATGAGTGGTGGTGTTAAAGTGAATGCCTTGGGCAGCTGTATGTGCACTGTCATTAGCCAATCTTTAGCATGTTGCTACAAGCGTACCAAGGGAATAAATTCACAATTAAACAGTAACAATTCTGTAAGTTTACTGCTGTCATGCAGCACAGGAAGAGGTCATTTATTCTGTCATACTGGTGTTGGCTCTTGGAAAGAGCAGTACAATTAGGCTCACTGTGCCCAATGGCTCGGTGATTGTCCTTCCTTTCAAGTGTGCGTCTGATTCCCTTTTGAAAATTATTTTTCAATCTGCTTCTACCACGCTTTCAAGCAATTTGTTCCTGATCAAAATTTACGATGTGAAAATACTTTTTTTCTCTTCCTCCTGTCCCCTCCGGTTTCTTTGCCAATCGCCCTGATCCTGTGTCCTTTGATAATAACCCTTCCAGCCAGTGGGAATACATCTCCCCATATACTTTATCAGAACTCCTCTCTTTGAAAACATTGTAGGTTTGAACAGATAAAGGTTGAGACTCCTGATGGAAGTGCAGCCAATGTGAACACTTTGCATCCCCAACTTTACAAGGCATGCCAACCTCAGGCGGTATTTCTCTGTCTGCATTGTGTGATAGGCAGAGACTGAAATTAACCTCGGCACCACTTGGAGTACCTCATTGTTCCTGGTCAGTTGCAAATGATGGATATTAAATGAAAGAAACATTGGACTTGGCTGTGAACTTATTCCCCACCCAAACGGTCTGCTGACTTGTTGATAATTTGCTAATAACCGCATTACCATTTTCTCCCTTCTGCTGCCTTCAGTCCCTATGGCCAGGGTTCCACCTTATGGTTCACTCTTACATCAAACACAAAGATATCCAAAATCCTACCTGGTAGGACTTATTGCATATGATTGGGTTTGATGGAAAGAGGGACAAGGTGTATTTGGGCCAAAACAATTTGCTATTGGAGTTGGCAGAAATGCTCCTGGGGTAATTACAGCCACTTATACCGTATCACAACACCCTTACCCCCCACCCTTTCCTGCGCAGCTCCAGGATCTCCAAGACCAGATGAGGTGGAAATACAGAAGATTATCCCCCTTCCACATGCTTACAATTTACACCATTCTTTCTCTGAGGACAGACGTGTGATTTTTGTTTTGGCACTGTTGTGTGCTACTGTACAATTGGCTACCATGCCAACACTTTGGCCAATGCAGATACTTGGCTTGTCAAACTAGACAGAAAGCATTTGATAGTTATTTTTGGCTAACTTAGACAACACATCTGATGTGAATACCTTGCAGGAGTTCTTGTCGGCTGCAATTTGTATCATATAGATATTTGCTTGAGGTGCATGGCTAAATTGTACCTTTTCCAGCTGGTTATTGTTACCCTGCACCTTGGCCCATTTAGAACCAATCTCTCAGGTGCCTTTCACCAACAGTGGCTTAGTGAAGCATCCCATTTTCATCCATCTGCAACTGCAGCAGCTTTAAATTATGGACACAGGTTTGGCTTGACTAGTTATAGTGATATGATCCCAGTTGATGTCGGTAGTACTGGAAATGTCAGATCTTGGTAAAGCCAGGCTTAATAGATCAAAAGTTTTATTTTTGCAATTTGGTTACAGTGGTGGTCAGCAATTGCTTTTTTAAACATGTCACTGCCAATGTCCTTTACACAAATTAACACAAGGTTATTACACAATAAAAAACATCCTGAGTATATATGATGATAAAAAAGATCTTCATGCAAACAACAAAAAGGAGAGTTAAATTCTTTTCCCAGTGATAAGCTTTACAGACGCTCAACCTCAGTGAAGTATCACTCCTATCTTAATGCCTAAATATTGCCAGCATTTCCCTTCCATACATTCACCAGGTATGATTCTCTCCATTAATGTCTTTCCTTGACATATACAGAAACTGGCTACCTCACTGATTTTCCCTAACTGACCTTTAACTTGGAGATGGAACTTTTTTTACCTTGAAAGAAATTTTGAAGTTTCTTTTTATGAAAGTCTGGACTGCCACTAACAAAACAATCTTTTTGGTATGAAAATATTCTTTGCAACTGAAACCTGAATGAGCTCCTGTCTTTTTTTCTGCAGAAGATCAATCAACTTTGTAAACATTTTCATCAAGTAATTTCCAGGTCACTTACACTGTCATTAATCCTAAGTCACAAGCATTTTTAGAAATTATGTTTGAAGCCACTATTCAAAGTAATGTTGTAACTTCTGAAGCCAGGCAAGTTAACTTCGCAGAGCTGTTTACCTCTACTTTAAAATCAAATGCCCAAGTTAAGATATAAATTTTCAATAGCCCTTTGAACAACACTTTTTGCCAGTGTTGCTGCTATCTTCCTATTACCCAAGAACTGTGATTGGGCCAGCTCATGAGGGTTACAGGTTCAGGCTCTTTAATTGGACAGTCTCTTAGGCAGCCTTTTCTTGGAGATCTCTCTGGATCGGAACCTGATAGCGAAATTGAGGCCTGAAAATGAAAAGGTCTGATCTTTAGAGTACCCAAGATTTCACCTTGTCAGTGTGAATTTTGTTTTCCCAAATTGCCAACTCTGGTTTATTTCTGGAGGTTTAGTCATGTGACCTTCTTCCTTGACCAATCCACACTCCCACCATTGGTTAATCTTCCAGATCCACTACCTCCTTCATTGCCAATATAATTGACAAGCTCTTTCTTATCCAGTTGGACTGATCATGAGTGCTGCACAAATTACTTCATCCCCCGCCTTGAATACAATTTCAATTTTTCTTTTACAAAATTACATATTTTTATCTTCCTTAAGATTTCTCCTTGTTTTACTTTAGTCTCTGTGAGATGGAGACTGAATCTTTAATACTTGGGTCGTCCATCAGGAATGTCAATCCCAAGTAAAACCCTCTTGAGATACATGAAAGCAGAAATGTCTGGAGAAAATTGACAGATCTGGAAGTATCTGTGGAAAGGTAAATCTGGGGTGGTATGGTGGCTCAGTGGTTAGCAATGCTACCTCACAGTGCCAGGGACCGGGTTTGATTCCAGCCTTGGGCAACTGTGTGGAGTTTGCACATTCTTCCCATGCCTGCATGGGTTTCCTCTGGGTGCTCTGGTTTCCTCCCACAATCCAAAAATGTGCAGGTTAGATGAATTGGCCATGTCAAATTGCCCATTGTATTAGGTGCATTAGCCAGTGGTAAATATCGGGTAGGAGAATGGGTCAGGGTGGGTTACTTTTTGGAGGATCGGTATGGGCTTGTTGGGCTGTAGAGCCTATTTCCATACTATAGGGAATCTAATCTTTTTTTTAAAAAATTAATGTTTTGAGTTCAGTGACCCTTTTTCAGAACACCCCTACAAGACCCTCTTGAGGCTATTCTGATAATCTAGTTTCTTTCTGCTGCATAACCTGATGATGTGTAGGCGGGTAATCATTTTTGTTGCAGGTTACCTTTTGAACATTGTGTTTACAGATCGGCTTTTGTTTCCATGTGGGAGCTGCCTGATGCCAGTGGCTTAGATTTGCAGAGTTTGCTTCATTGTTTATCTGCTCAGCGTGTTTACCAGTATCTCAAAATTCTGGATTTTATCCAAGAGCATTGAAATATTTCTTCCAAAGTAGCCACACTTAACGCAATGAAAAACTGGAGACCTTGAGTTTGAGAGTCTGACATTGAGTGAGAGGTATCAATATGAGAAATGCTGACCCATGACAATCATCGGATTGACCCTAAACTGATGTATCTATTATTGAACTCCTTGCTGCGAGCAGTAAATTGTGTCCTTGGTTGCACTTAACATTAGCCTGAAGGAGAAGCAGTTAGACTTGCAGTATCGTTATAATTTGTGATAACCTGCTGTATGCTTGGAGCTGTATTCACAACATTCTTAAACTTGCTTGAAAACTAACTAATGGACATTTTGAACACACTGTGGAATAAACCTTGGTACTATGTTAATTTTCTTTTTACAGGTATCAAGTTCATAAAGTCAGCTTTCTGTTGTTTATCCACCTTGTGGATTTAATTCTAGCTCACAGCGGAACATTCCTCTCTCTTCCTGTCTAACTCCCATCTTCAGTTAGTCGCTCTGTCATTCTCCCTCCTTCACCCTTTTCTATACCTAACTTGCCTCTGTCTCCATCTACCATTCCTGTCCCTGTGTTTGACTGTTCAAATCCTTCTTCCTCGCTGTCCTCTTCCACCCCCCCATGCCTGTTTCTCAATGTCTCTATGTCTGTTCCATCCGCATTTCCTTCATTTTCACGTGCACACTCTCTTGCCTTTCTCTATCTCTATCTCTTGTTCATTCACTTTCTGAAATGTTGTTTCTATTTAAGGCTTTGGCTAAAGTTAATTTAGAGACGTTTGACCAGACATGAGTTGCAGTGGGAATGGGTCCACTACACTAACATGTCCTAATGCAGCAATAATCTGCCATTTCAGTCACTTAGTTGCAGCTTATATATGTGACTTTGTAAGGAAACTGTCTCTGGTGTATTTGAGATTGGGGTTAAGGTTCTTGTTGGTAAAGAATTGAAGATATAACTATTGGTAACCCCAGGTGTCACTCTATATCAGTGTTCATGATGAACTAGGTGCTAAAACAGAAAATCCTTCAATCCACTGATGACTCTCCATTTATAAGTACAGAACTAACATTGCATCCAAATCAATTAATATTGCTTTTTAAGGGACAAGTGAGGGTCTTCAGTCTGTGGTCCTCTGCAAAATTGCCCTTTTTTTGGGGATGGCCATTGTTTACTCATTTTTACTCCACATTAAATCCTGGAATTGTCTTTGTCTCCCCTCTAGTGGGCAAGACTTTGAGTCATAGATTTTAACATTCCCTATTACCATTGAGAGCATTGCCCCATCGTGATGAATTTAGTTTTAAGGATCTCACAGGTACCTTCACCTTGTGGGTGATATTACTGCTCCAGAATACCAGTCAATACAGTTGTCAACATCCAAATTTGACCAAGTGAGAACAGTGACTCCACTTTTTATGATCAGTTAAAGGTGCATGATACTTCAGATGCATCGTGATGATGCAATGATGACCTATATACAGAGGAAACTTAATTACCCGAACGAGATGGGCAGGCACTACTTCATTCAGATAATTGATTATTCAGTTAATTGATTCAATGCCTTTCCTCTGGGGCTTGGGAGTCTTCTGTTAAGTCCGCTCCCCGTTCAGGAGAGAGGCAGCAGGATACCCCCAAACCTGTCAACACAGCTCCAGCTCCCACCCCGCCCCCCACAACCTCGTCCAACACTGCCCACCTGCCCAGCCCCCGTGCGCCCCCTATCTGCCCCCACCCCTCTCTGGGGCAGCCGGACTAGACACCAACAACAAGACTGCTGGAGGGTGAGTGTCCAAATAGTGTGTGTGCGCGCGCACACACACACACGCACACTTTTTTTTAACTGCGATGTTTTGACAGGTTCTACCTTTGCCCTGTATATACAATGTTGGAGAGATTAACTAGGGAAGGGGGATTTTGGGTACACCCCTGTGTAGATCTCCAGGGAAGATGTGGATAGAGAGAGAGAGAGGGCGGGAGGTCAGTCATTTGGAGATGGTGCCTGGGCTCCCATCGATGTCCAGGACTGTTCTTGGCAGCATTTCAGTAAGCCAAGATCACTTTTAATCATTGTAAACAAAGGATGCGATCAGTGTTGGAAGCACGTCTTTGATATAATGTTTCCGTGAGATTTCCTTTGGATAATCCAATATTTGGATAACTGATATGTGGATAATCAAGGTTCCTCTGTAAATGGTAATTCCTCCTCATTTCTGTTATACAAGGATCTAGTAGAGGACCGTTTAATGGTTACTTCTCAGACATCCCTCAATGAGGTTTGTAATTGGTTGAGATATGTGTGTTGCAGTTTACTGAACACTCCCTCAATATAACCACAATATATGACAAAACCGCCTGACTTCTGATTGTAACCCATCTGAGGTGGAGCCTCCCCATCCTAACTCTGCAATCCGTTGGAATATTCCAAGAATGGTTTACAGCAAGAGAGGAAAGATCAGACCTATCTGCCGGCTGATATCAAATAGAAATCTGAGAAAAGTATGAAGCCACATCATTCAATGTTATCGCAAGACAGGCTGAACGTGAGTTGGAGCTACCTCCCCTGGCTACGTGAGCTCTTGCCTTTTAATGGACTTATTCTGTCTCAGCAACTGCTGGCTGAATGCCAGGAGACCACTTCCTTTTGGTTCTCTGCTCACAATGTGTATTGAATTGTTATAATTTTCAAGGCAGTGGCCATATTTATTTCCTGCTGGTTCAAATATCCCTTACACAGTGTGGGGGCACTTCGTACACTAATCTGGAGTGAAAACATCACTGTTCAAATCTGAACACAGCTGTGTAAGGATTTGCAACCAGGCCCCTTGTGTAGCATCTGTACGGCTAATTGATTAGGTGGGACTGTGTGTGTGTGTGTGTGTGTGTGTGTGTGTGTGTGTGTGTGTGTGTGTGTGTGTGTGTGTGTGTGTCTCTCTCCGTCTCTCCATCCCCCTTACCAGTTGTTGGCAGGCATCAGCTTGGAGCAGTCAGTCACTGTCTTCTACACCCTTGATGTAGTAAAGGAAAATTATTTGTGAAGAAATTTCTTAATAAACACTGAGAAACTGTGCCCCATCCTTTCGTTTTAACCTATTGAGGAGTGGCATCAAAATCTTGTCTTTAATAATTCTGTGGCTTTTTAAGTGCTTGTGCGGATACCAAATTAGGACAAAGTGACATGATATATATCTTTGCCCATTCTGCTAATTGAATCAAATAATTTGTGAGACCAGCAGAAAGCTCCAGCTTTCAAAGGAAGGAACTGAGGAATAAATCCGTCACAAGTGTGAGTCAAGGAGACATGGAGAAGAAAGATAATAAACACCATTTTATTTTAATGCATGTCCCCAAGCATACAGGAATAAACTGATTAACTGCATGGATTAAATCTGAGTGTTTTGTTGGCTAACATTTGAAAACTGGAAATGGAGTGTTGGAGCAGAAGAAACAGGAACCGGAATAGGCCATTGACGCATTGGCCTGCTCCACTATTCTGGTTGTGATCCTGGTAAATCTTTTGTCTTCAAATTGCTTTCCTGCTCCCTCCCTATATCCATTGATTCCATGAGACACCAAGAACCTGTCTATCTCAGGTTCTATTTAATCCAATAATGCAACATTCAAAGTTGTTTTAGAGTAGATTCCCTACAGTATGGAAACAGGCCATTTGGCCTAACAAGTGAACACTGACCTTCCGAACAGAGCCAGTCCGCTCGGACTAATGCACCTAACATTATGGGCAAGTTAACATGGCCAATTCACCTGACCTGCACATCTTTGGATTGTAGGAGGAAACTGGAGCACCCGGAGAAGCCCACATAGACACAGGGCGAATGCACAAACTCCACAAAGACAGTCACCCAAGGCTGGAATTGAACCTGGGACCCTGGTGCTGTGAGGCAACAGTGCTAACCACTGAGCCACCGTGCCGCCCTTAAGATAGAGAATTCCAATGTTCTGAATGAAGAACTTTCTCCTGCTTTCCATCTCAAATGATCACTACATTTTCCTGAAACTGTGATGCCAAACACTTCACAGAATGACAGTATTGTTACAGTGTAGAAGGCCATTCAGCCCATTGTTAGAGACAAAAATACTGCAGATGCTGGAGTCCAAGTTGGATAGGCAGGAGGCTGGAAGGACACAGCAAGCCAGGAAGCATCAGGAGATGGAGAAATCAATGTTTCAGGAGAAGGGTTACACCCGAAACGTTGACTTCTCCACCTCTTGATTCAGCCTGTTGTACCTGCTTGGTTCTATGACGTAGTGCCAACCTCCTGCCTTGTCTCCATATCCCTGTGCACCATTTCTGACCAAAGAACCACCCAGAGCCCTTTTGAATGCCTCAATGTAACCTGCCTCCACCACATTTCCAGGCAGTGCATTCTGCACCCTAAGCGTTCATTGTGCAAAGAAATTTAATCCTTGGTTTGTTTGCAGATGACCTTAAATCTATGCCTCCCAGTTCTTGTTCCATTTTACAGGCATGCACAACCTCTTCCTATCTGGCCTATACACCCATCTCATGATTTTGAAAACAAACCTCTATCCTCTCAGCCACCTTCTGTCCAAGAGGAACAGTCTCACTTTGTATAATCTATCTTCCTAACTGAAGTTTCTCATTCTTGGAACCATTTTTGTAAATTGAATAGTAGGCTGGAGTTTTGTGTTTCTAGTCCAGTGCCATTACCACTTGGCAGCTGATGGAATATTTTTGAGTTTTGATTAGCTGTTATAATGTAGAAAACGTGGCCACCAATTTATATGCCTCAAGGTTCTTTGAACGCAAATGCATTAACACCCAAATCATCTGCTATTAATTGAAGGATAAATATGTACCAGGACACTGTTCTTTGAAATACTTGGGGGATATCTCCTACATCAACCTGAGACGACTGATGGAGTTTCAGTTTAACAAGTTATCTAAAATACAGCACCTACAACAGGGCAGCACTCCCTTGGTATGTACCCTGATGTCAACTTTTAATTTTTGAGCTCAGGTCTTGGAGTGGGACTTGAGACCACTGCTCTCTGATAGTGGTGAGAGTGCTGGCCACTGAATATGTCTTGTGTGATTATTCCATTCTGATTGGTTGCTAACTCTGGTTGATGACATCAGTGCAGCTGGATGTCTGGAGATCCCTTTACTTGGGGCCAGAATTGAACAAAGTGTTGGAAAAGGAAGGCTACATCACCATAAACACCTTAGGCCGCTTCTTTGAAGTCAGCAGTAATCATCACAGCTCTACCAATAACTGCAAGTAAAGCCCAGTGCCTGACCATTACCACATTTCTGTTTTGGGGGAGCTCGCTGGGTCCAAGCTGTGAATTTGTAGCAACAAAACCATCTGAAACTTTGGTGTCAGAAGAATGGGTGCAGATGTTTCCTACATTTCAACACTAACTGTGCTTCAAAACATACTTAATTCATTGTAAAGCACTGTGGGATTTACTGAATGTATGAAGGACACTATATAAATGCAAGTCTGTTTTCTTTCCTTCCCAGTTCAATTCCTGAATCAACTCATCACTTCCAATGCCAGCAATTTATTGTTGAACAGCTGATGCTCTGTACTGTCCTAATAAGCTGATTTTGTGTGTAAATGCTGATTTATTGGGATGAGATACATGCATATAATTAGCAATAATTATATCCTCTTCAAAGGACATCAGCGGCTTGATAACTTTGACGAAGGCAGCTTTGATGTTTAGTCTTTTTTTAAAAAATAATAAGCCCCGTCACTTTCCGTTTTAGCAAGTCTTGCTTTCAAATCTGGAAAGCATGAATATTAATTTTGGGCACATTTGAAAATGTTTGACAAGCACTTCCAATGTAAAATTTAATGCTGGCTTTTATCTTTACCTTGGATTTGCCATTAAAAAGCAAATATTGGCTGCAGTAGCCGGGGAAGACATTGGCTGCAAAATGCACAATAAGCCTTTGACAGGAGAAGGGAGCAATGCATTGCCGGCACTTTCTCACTACATTATCCTTGCCAGGCCATACTGGCGGAAGTGCCTGAAGTGGAAAAAAAACTTCATTGACTCTGACTCTACTGTTCGATCGCTGGTTTCTCTTTCTCCCATCTGAGCGAAATTGAGTTCTTTGAAACGTTACTCTGCCTGTGCAGGAAAAACCTGTTGGAAGCCTTTTGAACTGTCATTACAAGCTTTGTTTCCTTCCCTCCCACCCCCCACTGCGAGAGGGTTGCATGTCGGCCTGTGAATTCATAGAAACAAAACTGTCCGGCGCTTTGGTGTCGGAAGAATGGGCGCAGCTGTTTTCGCTCACAATTTCAATGACAATGTGGGAAATTTGAAAAAGTGACCAAATGACCCCCACCCCCCCACCACCACCTCCAGAACCTTCCTGCTCTCTCCCTTCCATGTCTGTCGTTTGCTTTGAACTTGCCTCAAACACACTGCTCAGTGTGACTGTTTAAAAACCAAAAGAACTGCTGATGCTGGAAATCAGAAACAAAAGCAGAAATCTCTGGAAAAGCTCAGCAGGTCTGACAGCATCTGTGAAGAGAAATCAGAGTTAACATTTCAGGTCGAGTGCATATTCAATGGGCCAAATGGCCTCTTTCTGCACTGTCAGGATTCCAAGTAAAACCTTAACAACAAATATTTAATTTAAAGTCACAATTCCTTATAACAATTATTGGAAATGCTATCACCAAACACATCTTTCCCTCACTCCTCCTGTCTGCATTTGGCAGGGATTGTTCACTCCAGGACACCCTAGTCCATTTCGCGACCACCAACACCTCCGCACCCCCCCCCCACTCAGCACGTCACCTTCCCATGTAACTGCAGAAGGTGCATCACCTGCCCCTTCACCTCCCCCCTGCTCACCATCCAAGGGCATAAATCATCTTTCCAGGTGAAGCAGCATTTCATCTGTACCTCCTCCAATCTGGTCTATTGTATTCACTGCACCTGATGTACATTGGAGAAACCAAACGCTGACTGGGCGACTGCTTTGCAGAACATCTTTTTGTTCTGTGCACAAGCAGGACCCTGACCTTCCTGTAGCTGGTCAATTTGCATGTCCACATATCTGTCCTCGACATGTTGCAGTGTTCCAGCGAATCACAGCGCAAACTGGTGTAGCAACATCTCATCCTCAGACTTCATAGCCTTCTGGGCTCTATAAAGAGTTCAACACCTTCAAATTGTGAACTCATTCCTTTCCTTTTTTTGAGCTTTACTTGTTCCATTCTCTGTCACCATGTCCTGTTCTCCCACTCCAATGGGAATGTCTATTTCTTCCAGTCTGGCAGTTAGATGCACCACTGTTCTGCCATTCTCCCAGACCAATCACTTAACCTGACCTATCAACATCCTTTCCCTTTTAGCACTCCAGTGCACCTTCCTCCCCCCACTATATGCTGCAAATGTGTTGCTGGTCAAAGCACAGCAGGTTAGGCAGCATCTCAGGAATAGAGAATTCGACGTTTCGAGCATAAGCCCTTCATCAGGAACAAGAGAGAGAGAGCCAAGCCGGCTGAGATAAAAGGTAGGGAGGAGGGACTAGGGGGAGGGGCGATGGAGGTGGGATAGGTGGAAGGAGGTCAAGGTGAGGGTGATAGGCCGGAGTGGGGTGGGGGCGGAGAGGTCAGGAAGAGGATTGCAGGTTAGGAGGGCGGTGCTGAGTTGAGGGAACCGACTGAGACAAGGTGGGGGGAGGGGAAATGAGGAAGCTGGAGAAATCTGAATTCATACCTTGTGGTTGGAGGGTTCCCAGGCGGAAAATGAGGCGCTCCTCCTCCAGCCGTCGTGTAGTTGTGTTCTGCCGGTGGAGGAGTCCAAGGACCTGCATGTCCTCGGTGGAGTGGGAGGGGGAGTTAAAGTGTTGAGCCACGGGGTGATTGGGTTGGTTGGTTCGGGCGGCCCAGAGGTGTTCTCTGAAGCGTTCCGCAAGTAAGCGGCCTGTCTCACCAATATAGAGGAGGCCACATCGGGTGCAGCGGATGCAATAGATGATGTGTGTGGAGGTACAGGTGAACTTGTGGCGGATATGGAAGGATCCCTTGGGGCCTTGGAGGGAAGTGAGTGTGGTGGTGTGGGCGCAAGTTTTACATTTCCTGCGGTTGCAGGGGAAGGTGCCGGGGGTGGAGGTTGGGTTGGTGGGGGGTGTGGATCTGACAAGGGAGTCACGAAGGGAGTGGTCCTTGCGGAACGCTGATAGGGGAGGGGAGGGAAATATATCCTTGGTGGTGGGGTCCGTTTGGAGGTGGCGGAAATGGCGGCGGATAATACGTTGTATGCGCAGGTTGGTGGGGTGGTAGGTGAGAACCAGTGGGGTTCTGTCTTGGTGGCGGTTGGAGGAGCGGGGCTCAAGGGCGGAGGAGCGGGAAGTGGAGGAGATGCGGTGGAGGGCATCGTCGATCACGTCTGGGGGGAATCTGCGGTCCTTGAAGAAGGAGGCCATCTGGGTTGTGCGGTGTTGGAATTGGTCCTCCTGGGAGCAGATGCGGCGGAGACGAAGGAATTGGGAATATGGGATGGCGTTTTTACAGGGGGCAGGGTGGGAGGAGGTGTAGTCCAGGTAGCTGTGGGAGTCAGTCGGTTTATAATAGATGTCTGTGTTGAGTCGGTCGCCCGAGATAGAAATGGAAAGGTCTAGGAAGGGGAGGGAGGAGTCTGAGACAGTCCAGGTGAATTTCAGGTCGGGATGGAAGGTGTTAGTAAAGTTGATGAACTGTTCAACCTCCTCGTGGGAGCACGAGGCAGCGCCGATACAGTCATCGATGTAGCGGAGGAAAAGGTGGGGGGTGGTGCCAGTGTAGTTGCGTATATGCTGTGCCTTCCACACTTTATCAGAGCTGAAGTGAAGAATCATCTCATCTTGAGATATTAGCTTGCTATTTTTCCATGGATGCTGCCTGACCCGTTGTGACAATTTTTGTTTTCATTGGAAATCATTCATTGCCCCATTTCAAAGCCCAGTTGCAGCTGTCAATCAAGCCATAAAGTGGTAGGCAGTCTGCTGTGATAAAGAATGGTAGTGAAGTCAGTCATTGGCATTCATCCAGAAACAGAAAATTTCAGGCTTATGCTAACAGATAATGAGATCACATACTGTCTCGTTTTCTTGTAACATTGCAAACATTTAAAGGGTAGGACATTTAAGTGCCTTGACAACTTGATGACTCAATTTGCAGGTGGGTTTTGGAGGTTCTCTTGCCCATTTTGGCAGTGTTTGCTGAGCTTGACAGGAATTAGGTTCTGCACTTTTTAAAATCACATTTATGTTTGCTTTTAACAATTCGGTCAGACACTGTACCTCTCCCAAAGGTGGCCTGAGATCAAGAGGTTATCTTGCCTCTGCAAAGGAGTCTCCTGCTTATCCAAATGAATTGTCACATTTCAAACCTACTCTTATCATGTCTGATCTGCACACTTTTTGGATTCCACACTCTAAAGCTACAAAATCCCAGTTTATTGGAGACAGGTGATAAATCAGTTGAGTAGGTGTCTATGTAAATGTATTAATTTGTCCCCCACCCCTGACAAACCCCAAATCCTGCCGCAGACAAATGGGAAGTGGAGGCAGGAGTTGTGATTTTGTTTCCGTTTGAAGACACTCTGTAGTAGTGAAAATCAAAGAGTCTGTTAGCTTTCTGAATGAAAGTTCATAACGCCGACAGGATGGACAGTTTCAAAACCAAGAAGAGGCAGAGAGTGTCAGGAAGTCAGTGATGTATCCTCCAGGAATAAAGCTATCTGGAATTGGTAACCCTTTCTTGCCTCGCATGTATCCACTTCGACTGCCTCTACCTGACTGGAAATTGAGTGAAATTAACATCATAGGAATCAAATAATATTGCATTTAATATTTAATGTGTAATATTTAGCACATACAGTGTAAGTCATGGTAACCACTGAAGTGGGATTTGATGGCTTGGAATGTGATAACTGGGGCTAAATCTTAATTCCAGCCCTGAACTTCAGGGGCCAGGTCTCTCTTTCTACCTACATTTGTCAAGTATCAGTGAGGAATCTCTCTTCACTTTGGTCTGCGGTCAGTCAGTCCTTGCCAATTGGGTGGGTTTACTGCCTCAGTTTAAGACTGTCTTCTTCAAACTTGACCTGCTGTTCTTCTGGCATCATCCACGTTTACATAATTTGCCAATTCCTGCATGCTTCCTTAAAGCAAGCCCTCCTCCAGTAACAACTGCAGCATATCCACGTCCTCCCTCAGTAGCCCCTCCTCACTGCCAGCTTGTGTCTGTTGAAGTGAGGTGTTGCAGAGGGTGGAACCCTTCCCTTCAGGTCGCTCGCTGGCACTGGGAGATGAACGATGACACTGTTAATGGCAGAATGATCTTTCTGTTCTTTCTGACCTTAAAAGCGAGAAGGGCCACTTTTAAAATGTAGTGAAAAGTGCAGAATCTGAAGAGCCATAGGGCTGTTATTGAAATTTCAGTAACAATGGAATACGAGACTGGAGATACATCGCAGCGATGGTTTATAGGTTTTTGCAAAAAGCTTGTTAATTGAATTCTTCCTTCTCTTAAGTACGATGTTAATAAAAGTTATTTAAAAATCAGAATAAATTAATTAATTGCCTTCAAAATGGGTTTGGTTGATGACTTGGGAGTTGCAAATGACTTGTGACATTGCTGCAGAACACAGGTTGCAAACACCAGGTGTAACTCAGCTCTAACCTCACTTCCCATTCCCTGAGTTCTGCACCAGGTCACCTCACAGACTGTCCAATTAAACTGAGGGTGAGTGTTATGCAGGGAAGTACTTTGGGTTTGTTTCTGTTTTTGACAACACTTTCAACTGCACAGGATCTAGAAGAACAAGGAATCAGGATGCATAGGAATGCCACTGCCTGCAAGTTCCCTTCCAAACCATGCATCATCCTGATGTGGAATGATATCATTCTTCCTTCACCGTCACTGGATCACAATCCTGAAACTCCCCTTCCTACTGTGCATTTGTACCTAAATGCTACAAGGATGGCAGCAGTTCAAGAAGAGAGTTCATCATCACCTTCTCCAGGACAAATTAAGGATGGGCAATAATTGTGTGTTTTGTGCATTGTTTACAGAGAGTGTGTGTGTGTGTGTGTGTGTGTGTGTGTGTGTGTGTGTGTGTGTGTGTGTGTGTGTGTGTGTGTGTGTGTAATATTCCATTCGTGTTGAACTGAAACATCAGTACTTGGAAAGTTTAAGCTACAATCCTGATGAGCAACGGATAGAAGAGATTTGCATCTCATTAAATGTGCGCAGGATTTAAAATCAGAAGCAATTTTTCTTTCACAAAACAAATTTGAATTGTGAGCAGAATTCCCTCCTCCACAGTGCGATTGAGACAACTCCCATCATCTGCCCTCATAGCAGCTGGGGTTGCTCCTTGGAATAGCTTCTGTGGTACCATCTAGTGCAGGACACCACTTGTTTGTTTGAATTCCTTAAAAATTGCTGAACAGATTTGTGAAAGCAGGGATTTGATGCTTTGAAGGGTAAGACTCAATCAAATGGTACAATTCCAGACTTTCTGTAGGCATTGAAAGTGAATGTTCTTTTGGAGGTCCCTGTGAAATTACCGGCAAAGTAATTGACTGACTCGAAGGACTTTGACTGTGCTAGTCTGAACATGTCTGATTGATCAGGTGCCAGGGCTTTTTTTGAATTAAAAAAATGTACTTTTTTTGAATACAATGTGAGCACACAATATGTATTGACCTTTTGAACATGAATTAGAGTTCTCTGCTTTCTGTGCACTTTTTCAATGAAGAGTTGATGCAGAGATTTGATTAATCCAATCTCTACTCAGTACAAGCATCTGAGCATTTCACAGGCTGATCACGCTCTCGCCACTCTACACCCTTCTATGTCATCCTGAGTTTACTTTAATTTGGGTGGGTTAGCCTGCAGTCAAGTGAAATTAAATGCTTACCATCAATAGTTTTAAATCCAAGTTGGAGAGTCCCATTTTGTGCTTGCACCTGGCTTTTGATTTTGCAAACATTATCATTATTCTTTTTGACCGACAAGCTCGGACAAGCATTGACTAATAAAGGAGAGAGTTTGTTGAGGTGAAATTGTGTTTGATGAAGGTGGTTGAGGACGAGGGCAGCAGAGTTGGTGTTGTGTGTGAGCTGTCAAAACTTATTTGATAGAGTACCACATCTTAAGCTTGTTTGCAGAATTGAGCTCCATGAGAATATAAGGAGCAGAAAGAATGTGCATACAAAATTGGTGAAGGACAGGACAGAGTGGCAGGAAATGGCTTCTTTTTCAAACAAAAGTGAGACGCTTCACAAGATTCAGTAGCAAGTCCACTTTTTAAAATATATACATTCACTACCTGAACTTGGAAGTGCAGAGAACATGGTTTTGAAATTTGAATCTGATGTGACTTTTCAAGTGTGGTTGACACTGAGGACGTTATTAATAGACCTTAGGATGGCATGGTGGCTCAGTGGTTAGCACTGCTGCCAGACAAGAACAGGGACCTGCGTTCAATTCCAGCCTCTGGTGATTCGCTGAGTGGAGTTTGCATATTCTCCTCGTGTCTATGTGGGTTTCCTCCAGGTGCTCTGGTTTCCTCCCATAGTCCAAAGATTTACAGGTTAGGTGGATTGACTCTGCTAAGTTGCTCGTAGTGCCCAGGGATGTGCAAGTCATGGGAAATGCAAGGTTTTAGGGATGGAGTGGACCTGGGCGGGCTGCTCCTCAGAAGGTCGGTGTGGACTGGAAGGGCTGAATAGACTGCCTCCACACTGTAGGGATTCCATGATTCAAGAAAATATAATCAGGGCAATGGGATTGCCAGACGATGACAGCTTAAATTAAATGTGATGCGGAGGAGCCGGTGCTGAACTGGAGTGGACAAAGTTAAAAATCACTCAACACCAGGTTATGGTCCAACAGTTTACTTGAAAGCACTAGCTTTCATAGCACTGCTCCTTCTTTAGGTAGCTGTGGAACGGGATCATAAGGCACAAAATTTATAGCAAAAGATTACAGTGTCATGCAACTGAAATGGCATATTGAACAAACATGGATTGCTGTTAAATCTTTCGACTCTCCGAAAGCTAGTGCTTCCAATTAAACCTGTTGGACTATAACCTGGTGTTGTGTAATTTTTAACTTTGTACACCCCAGTCCAACACCGGCATCTCCAAATCATGTCTTTTAGAATGGCTTGCAGGTTTCAGTTATCCTGTTCCACAATCACTTGATGAAGGAGCAGCGCTCTGATAGCTAGTGCTTCCAAATAAACCTGTTGGACTATAACCTGGTGTTGCACGAGTTTTTAACTAAATTAAGTGTAGAAAGGTGTGGGATGATGGATTCTGTTTGGGAAAAGAAGGCGCAACACTAAATACTACAATTCTAAACGATTGCCTGGGGCTGTCTGTATACAAATCTTTGAAGGTTGCAGGCCACCTTATCAAAGTAGTTTGGAAAGCGTCTGGAAGCTTGAGCTTTATAAATAGCAGCACCGAATAGCAGAGAAAAAAAACAGGAAGCTGTACTAAAGCAGCAAAGTGCACTTGTTTAGCCCCAGCTGCAGTATTGTGTTCGGTTCTGGGCACTGAACTTAAGGATATGAATGTTTTTGAGAGAATGCAGCTGAGATTGGCTGAAATGGCCATAGGAATAACAGATTACAGTTCGATGTAGAAGCTTTGAGTAGAGAAACCAAAGAGGAGGTTTGATTTGTTTAAAAGTCATCAAGAGGGTTAGATCGAGTAAATAAAAGGGAGACTTCATCCAACAGCTGAAGACTGAATAACCAGAGGGCGAGAATTTAAGTGATTGTCACAGAAGCCAAATTTACATGAGGAGGAGTTCTTTTCATTAGGGAAGAAGTGGTTGAGGATGTAGAATAAACTGCGTGGTCAGAGGCTGGATTTAGATTCAGCTATAGCTTTCAACTAATTGGGTACATACCTGAAGCTGAGAAAACTTGCAAAGGCATGGAGAATGAGTAAGGGAATTGGGCTGAACTGCTGTTCAATAGAGTCATGAGTGTGGTGCTGGAAAAGCACGGCAGGTCAGGCAGCATCTAAGGAGCAGATTCCTGATGAAGGGCTTTTGTCCGAAACGTCAATTCTCCTGCTCCTCGGTTCCTGCCTGACCTGCTGTGCTTTTCCAGCACCACACACCCGCCTCTAATCTCCAGCATCTGCTGTACTCACTTTTGCCTTACTGTTCAATAGAGCCAGCACAGACTGAGTGGGCCAATTGGCCTCCTTTTATTCTGTGCTATTCTGTAATTGATTCCTCCTTCCCCCTGCAGTACAAAGAAGATTCTTGCTGCCATTTCTCACTAAGTCTTGCATGTATCAGAGGGGTATGGGAGTTTTATGAAACAGAAAATTGCAAATCCTTCTTTCTGACTATTTGGCTACTTTCCACGGAACCGCAAATGATGATTATTATTCACAAAATAACATTACAGCAATGTTCTCGGCATGTTTGTGTTACATACCTCATAAATTACAATTCTCACGAGAAGTTATCTTTTAAAATCACCATGTTATTTAAAAATTGAAATCTGAAGCCAGAGGGACAAAAGGTGTTATTACTCAACTTTCCTAATTTAGCTCATTTCCTCCATTTAAATCAGTTAAATTGGCGTGACTGAGAAGGAACAAAAACAGAATTAGTGTTGATTGAATCTTTGCTCTGAAGACTTCTGTGTAGCTCAGTTATGCTTACAAACCATTGACTTTGAAAACAATGTGACCAACTGACCTCTGTGACCAAGTTTGCGGTCACCAACTCTGATATCCCTTTTTGTCACTCAGTACAGCGTTCTGAAAACACCCTGTAAAGAGCACTATTGGGATGTTTACTGTGTAAAGGTGCTGTACGAGAACAAATTGTTCATATTACGTTTGTGTATCAAAAATAGCTAGAAATGATTCTCACTGAAATTGGCAGGGCATTTGCTCATTTGAGTTCGGCGCCATATGAAATGACCTTAGAAGATCACATACATGGCCTGTAAAAGACTCAAGATATCATTTGATGGTTTGATTCAGCTTCCTGTGCACCCCAATAGCTCAGAAATTGCCTTTGCACAACTTCTAAATCTTCTAATGTGCAATTACTTTGATTTGGTGGATTTTACATCATGATCTAATCTATTCTGATAACTATAAAGTGCGCCCAAACTAATGGATGTAGAACCAGCACAGGTTTCAATGTTTGAGGAATACTTCTCTAAAGGATGCCAGAAATCGAAGAAAACACTTAGGTTATGAGTGATCAATATTTGAAATTCTTAGTGATGCCCAGTGTCAGGTGTAAGGAGAGGCTGGATAGACTGGGACTTTTTTCACTGGAGGGTAGGAGATTGAGGAGTGATCTTATCGAGGTTTATAAAATCATGAGGGGTATGGATAGGGTGAATGACAGTGCCTTTTTCCTAGTGTGGGGGATTCCAAGACTAGGGGACATATTTTTAAGATGAGAGTAGAAAGAGAAATAAAAATGACATGAGAGGCTTTTTTTTTACGCAGCGTGGTTTGTGTGTGAAATGAACTGCCAGAAGAAGTGGTACATTTGCAACGTTTAAAAGATATTTGGATATGTACATGAATAAGAAATGTTTGGAGGGGTATGGACCAAAGGTGGGTGGGACTAGTTTAGTTTGGGATTAAGGTTGGCATGGACTAGTTGGATCAAAGGGTCTGTTTCTGTGCTGAATGGCTCTGAGTTTATTAAGATCAAAGTGTGACCTGGATCATATGGTTTGACATTTTCAAACCTGCTAATATTTGAAATAACTTCCATGTAAAAGGTATCAAGGAAGCTGATACAATTAGTTAGGGATTAACAGGCTGGACACGCTGGGACATTTTTCAATGGAGCATAGCAGGTTGAGGGGTGACCTAATTGACATTTATAAAATTTGAGGGGCACAGATGAGGGTGAACAGCCAAAGTCTTTTACCTGGAGTAGGAGAGTTCAAAACTAGAGGACATTTTTGAAGTGAGAGGAGAAAGATTTAATTGGAATGTGAAGGACAACATTTCACATAGAGGATGGTTCAAACCTGGAGTGAACTGCCAGAGGAAGTGATAGATGCAAATACAGTTACAAACATTTAAAACCTATTTGGACAGGTGTGTGACTTGGAAAGGTTTAGAGGAACATGGGCCAAACACAGTTTAGTTGGGAAACTTGGTCTGCATGGATGAATTGGACGGAAGAGTCAGCTTCCATGTTGTATGCCTCTATGATATAATTGGTCATTTTCAGGTCTCTACATTAAGGTTGAATGTGTGCGGAGCAGATGGTAGTCAGGTTGAGAGGAGAGAGATTACTATATGTTATGAACAAATGCATTTTAATATAGTGAACATGTGTGCTTGCATTATCATGTGGATATATTTGGAAAGGGAAGAACAAAAAATAGCTGTTGCTGAAAGTAATTTCTAAAAACAAGATTCACAGTGGTTAATTGTGTTGGTGGGCAATGAAGGCATTGTGTTCACACAGTTTCCTCTTTGTAAATTTGGGCCATTACTGGCTTTGATGATCTGGTGTCCCATATAACTGGGTAAGAAGATGGGCAGTTCCAATCACACCTACCCACTTGGGGAACAATCCATCTTTTTTATCTCACATCCCATTTGCTGTTTCCGACCATGCAGTTATGAGAGTGTCTCCTGACCCCACATGGTCAGACTTTACACTCTGAAATGATAGAGCTCTTTCTTCAGGGGTATGCAACCATATTATATCCAAATGTTATAGATACTCACCCGTTCAACTTGGAACAGTCAGAGTGCATTGTGCTACTGCTACATTGTGTTTGGTCGGCCAGGGTCCTTCTACATATCCAGATGGCTCACCCGGTGTTGGGTCTCCCCACCCCCCCGGATCTGTGGTGGGAGAATGTTCCAGGATTGGGGCAGTTCTATATTTAGTGAGCATAGGTTAGACCCACAACAAGACTCCTTCTACCAATGAAGCTGTTTCCAAGAGATGATTGAACACGGACTGATGGACACACATGTAAAGCTTTGAGCAAACCTTGAATTGGGTGGAGGTGGTTGTGAGGAAGGGCTTGTGAGACTTGACCTTGAAATTTCTGTGTGCGTGGGTGGTGTAATTGGAGATGAATAATGTTTTCAAGAGAAAATTAGATAGCCACTTGAAGAAAATAAACACCTGTAGGGCTACAGGAATAGAATGTGGAAATTAGAACTGATTGTCATAGATTTATAGATTTATACAGCACGCAAATAGACCCTTTGGTCCAACCAGTCCTTGCAGAACATAATCCCAAACTAAACTAGTCCACATGCCTGTTCCTGGTCCATATCCCTCCAAAGATTTCCTCTTCATATTCTTTTCTATGTGTCTTTTAAATGTTATAATTATACTCACATCAGATTGCTCTGTGGAGCTCGAGCCTGGACTTGATGGGCTGAATGCCTGTACAAGGCATTAGTGAGACTACACCTGGAGTGCTGTGGTCCCCTTACTCAGAAAGGGATATTGGAGGAGGTTCAGCAGAGGTTCCCCAGATTGATTTCAGAGAGTTTGTATTCTGATGAGAGATTGAGCAGTTTAGGCCTCTATGGAGTCTAGAAGAATGAGAGGAGATCTAATTGAGGTACACAAGATGCTAAAGTGGATTGACTCAGTAGATGTAGAAAGTGTGCTCCCTAGTGGGGCAATCTGAAATGAGGGGGTGATAGATTTGGGATAAGGGGTAGTAGATTTAAAGCAGAGATGAGAAGAAATTGGTTCTCGCAAAAGGATTCAAATCTGTGGACTTCCCTCCCCAGAGCACGGTTAATGATTAAGGAGGAGATTGAAGGCTCATTAATTGGTAACAGACTGAAGGGTTATGCAAAGTGGGCAGGAAAGTAGAGTTGATGCAGAGATGTATCGGCCATGATTTTATCAAATGGCAGAGGAGGCTTGAGGGGCCGGATGGTCTCCTCCCGATCCTATATTTTCAGTAAGGCACTGAAGGAGGCCATTCATTGTGCTTTTATTCTATTTATACAGAAGGATTCTTTCCACATTCTCCTCCATGGCATAACTTTATCTGTTTTATCTTTACTCAACTCCACGTATAAATTTTGTCACTAACTTGCTTTGCCAAAATGGGAATGGATTAAAACTGACTCAGCCATCTCTTCTTTTGGCCTTACCTTCATTTGACCTCTCTTCAGATATATAAGCAATTTTGAAATCAATACACTTTTATTTGGTGACGGTATTGGAGAGAAGGAACGAGGGCGGACAGATGGTAATTAAGGTTCGGATCAGCCATGATCTGATTGAATGGCAACCAATCACAATGGATTAAATGACCTATTGCAATATTGATCCTGTTGACCATTCTAATTCAGCCTTTGTAGGCTGCTGCTGATCGTTTAAGCTCTGATTAGTTTAGCAGCTAAGCTCCTGCAACACCGTTGTTCTATTTGCCCTCTGGCTTGTCTGGTAGGATTTCCTGAGCTTGGCTATTGGAATGACTTGCTTGTTATCTTCACTGCTCCCTTATCAGTGGATTTTTGCTGTAGAAACTACAGTTATACCACATGTCATTTAACGCAATGTGTGTGAGAGCGTTTGGGGTTCATTGAGAGCTTTAATAAAGTGTATGTTTCTGTTATTTTAGCTTTTTGAGGGTATTCAGTTAAATTTCAAGAAATATTTTTAGTTTTGAAATAATGGGTCAGTTTTATGCTTCAGTTGTTTTAAATATTGTTCTGTTGTTATTCATTGAAATGTTTAATGAGAACAGAACTTTGGCTGTCCTGGGTAACACCTTTCAATTGAAGCTTCAATGCCCTTAGAGATTACTCTTCCCAAATAGGAAATGTTATCAGGAATTTATTTTTAACATTTTCAAATGAAGCTTGCAATTTACAGTGGTTATTTTACTGTGTGTGTGTGCGCGTTCTCGTTCCAATCTCTGTATATATGTCTCCTTATTCATCTCTATTTGCCCTTTAAATTAGATTAGATTACTTACAGTGTGGAAACAGGCCCTTCGGCCCAACAAGTCCACACCGACCCGCTGAAGCGCAACCCACCCATACCCTACATTTACCCCTTACCTAACACTACAGGCAATTTAGCATGGCCAATTCACCTGACCCGCACATCTTTGGACTGTGGGAGGAAACCGGAGCACCCGGAGGAAACCCACACAGACACAGGGAAAACATGCAAACTCCACACAGTCAGTCGCCTGAGTCGGGAATTGAACCCAGGTCTCTGGCGCTGTGAGGCAGCAGTGCTAACCATTTGTCCATATGCATTTCTGTCTGTTATTCTGTTTCACACACATATATATTTCATCAAGAACATGTATTTCATCAAACCTCAGCAGAGAAATAGGCTGTTCAGCCCAATTGCCGTTTATGGTCCATGTGAGTCTCCTTGCAAGAGTCTTTGTCTACCCTATCAGAATCCTTCTTCCTCCATAATCATTATCCAAATGAACTTGCCTGAAGTTAAAAATCACACAACACCAGGTTATAGTCCAACAGGTTTAATTGGAAGCACACTAGCTTTCAGAGCATCGCTCCTTCATCAGGTGGTAGTAGAGTGCTCAATCCTAACACACAGAATTTATAGCAAAGATTTACAGTGTGATGTAGCTGAAATTATACATTAAAAAATGGATTGTCTGTTAAGCCTTTCATCTGTTAGAATACCGTGATAGTTTCACTTCTTTCATGTGTAAATCACAAAGCCTTTTTAAAAAAATATTGCATTCTCTGGTTAGCTGTTAACAATGGTGATAGCAAGACAATATGTTGAAGGTGTTGGCCTCCTGTGCTCTCTGTCTATGCCACGGTGTTTAGATTGATTCTAATCTAAAAAGTGAGATAATGGGGTTTTGCATAAATTCATGCAGTTTGCAAGTACAAATTCACCCCCCAAAATATATGTGTGCATGTGGGTCTTTGTCTGGGTTGGGGATTGTGAGTGTGAGGAAGTGTATGTGCGTGTATAGTGAGTGCAGAGTGTCGTGTGTGTGTGTGTGTGTAGGAGTATCTATGTGTGTGCATAGTGTAATGGTGGTCACCTATAATGTGACATGAACCAAGGTCCCGGTTGAGGCCTTGCCTGAAGTGGTAGTCCTGTGTCACAGTTCAACCCACGAGTCTGTGTTATTTTGGCAGCATGCACTTTCACAGTAAACACCAAAGAAATACAGATGCTGGGAGTCAGGAACAAAAGCAGACATTGCTGGAAAAGCTCAGCACCTGTGGAGAGAAAACAAGATTTAACATTTCGGGCCCAGTGACACTTCTTCAGAACTGGACCCAGAATGCACTTTTATATATAGGTTGTAGTCTGGTGCTATAGATAGAGATGATGGAAGTTCTTACGAGAAGCACCAGAAATCCCTCACAAAAAGCTGTAAGATGTAGGAACACAAGTGAGCCACTTCACCCATACAGTCTGCTCCATCGTGCAATGAGATCATGGGTAATCTGATAACCCTCATCTCCACTCTCCTGCCCCCATTCCCTTACAGATTAAAAATCTGTTTACCTCAGCCTGAGAAAGCCTGGTCATGTGGGAAAGATTCCAACTCTTACTGCTTGCTTTTGGCATGTGATGCAAAGGATTTACAAAGTAGTTTTGGGCTATTTCACTATTTAGTGTCTGATTTGGCTCTGTTATAAATGCACTTTTCTTGACCATCAAGTCCAGGTGTTAGACTCAAACCCAGAGCTCTAAGCTCAGAGGTAGTGACACTTTCCACTGTGTCTCATGACCTTCTCTACTCTGCAACAGATCAATGCTGTTTAGTCTCCTTGAATTCCATATTCTTGAGTGACTATCCAAATATTTATTGTGGTGAGTTTCTGGTCTACTGCACAATTGGAAATATTTTTCCATGTTTATGCTTCAAACCCATTAATTTTCTTAAAAGCTATCAAATTAGCATTTCTTCTGCAGGAAAGAAATGGGCGGCACGGTGGCACAGTGGTTAGCACTGCTGCCTCACAGCGCCTGTAGACCCGGGTTCAATTCCCGACTCAGGCGACTGACTGTGTGGAGTTTGCACGTTCTCCCCGTGTCTGCGTGGGTTTCCTCCGGGTGCTCCGGTTTCCTCCCACAGTCCAAAGATGTGCGGGTCAGGTGAATTGGCGAAGCTAAATTGTCCGTAGTGTTAGGTAAGGGGTAAATGTACGGGTATGGGTGGGTTGCGCTTCGGCGGGTCGGTGTGGACTTGTTGGGCCGAAGGGCCTGTTTCCACACTGTAAGTCTAATCTAAAAAGAATTTCATCCCATTCAGTCTTTCTCACTAGTTACACATCTCAGTTCTCAGTTGATGAAATTGACCTGAAATACTAATGTGTCAAGCAATGGAGGAAAAGCAGATGATCAGAAATTCAATCATATCCTGTCCATTTCTAATCCACTGTTATGGTATATGTTCATCATAAGCACATGCCTAGGTACAATTTCTAAGTAAATCCTCCTTCCATTTCTTCCTTTAACCCTTGGAATGAATCACTGTTGTGATGATACTAATGCTTTAAGAAGTATATTGTGTCCTTTATTTTAAAATTAAAAACAAATTGAGACAGAAGTGATGAGCAACCTCTTCTAAACCAATAAACAGTTTGTGAGGAGTTGGGTTTTCATTTAAGTTAGAACAATAGAAGCAGTCTGAAAGGGTTCCACAGAACCAGGATTTTAGTTTAACTTTCAGTAGTTGTTGAGGTTTGGAAGTTGCTATATATCTGTTGCTGCTACATCAAAACTCTTGAGTTCTCTCTTTCTCTGTCTGTTTGTCTGTCTGTGTGTGTGTGTGTCTCTCTCTCTCTCTGTCTCTGTCTCTCTCTGTTTCTGTGTGTGTGTGTCTCTCTCTCTCTCTGTCTCTGTCTCTCTCTGTTTCTGTGTGTGTGTGTCTCTCTCTCTCTCTCTCTCTTTCTCTCTGTCTCTGAGTTTTCTCTTGATATGTTTTCCTCCTAGACTGGAGAAATATTGCATGTGAGGCAATCTATTTTTACTGAATTTGCCTTTGCCAAGGGTGTGTTACTATCTTGGAACAACTAATCAGTGACAGTTAACATATTTATGATTTTATTAAGTATTTCAATAGAGTTACAATTAAACTTGTCTTATTTTATTTACCTTTGACTGGAATGCAAGAATAAAGCATGTTTTACTTCAAACCTGGTAATTTGAACAATCAAAATGCTTTTGGAACATAATACTTTACTTGCCTCTAAAATAAGGAAAAATGAGGGTCTCGGCTATCTTCTTAACATTTTGAGGGGGTTTGGTCTGGTCCATAGCACTGTATGGAGTGAAAGTTCTATTTGTTCTTATTTTATGAATTTGACAGGAATATTGTATTGATCCACAACTTCATGAATGGTTCCTAAAGTGTAAATGTTTTATTTATTCACCAATATGTTCAGCTTTATTTTAATCTTCCTTTGTTTCACATAGCAATAATAAACTGCTTTCTTCAATAAACTCAAAAAGAAAAAGTTTGTTTAAATTAAACAAGTCACAAAACTGGTTATCAACTAAGCAGGCTATATCATCTTAATCCCAAACACACGTACATTGATTAACAGCCAAATTGTACTGATTTTCGCCAATTTATCGAAGACTACTCTAAAGTTTCCAGGATTCAAAATAAAAATCTGCTCCAAGTGGCCATGAGCTGCCTGCAAGAAAAGTCTTTTGAGTATTGTTTTTCAAATAACTTCTAAAAATTTGCTCTGACCATTTTTCTTTTGTCGCAAATGAAACAATTCCAGTTGGGATATAAGGTTTCTCCAGTCAGGATGTTTGGAGATGGGAGTGTCCAAGTTTAGTATCCTAACGTGAACCTGTACAGTTCTTGCTGTGCTGATGTTTCTACAATAGGTTAAGTGACAATGGATAGGGTGGCGGATATAAACCTTAAAATAGCAAATTGATGCTTGTATTTTAAGAGAGCTAGGAATGAATAAACTAAGATGGCTAAATGCTGAGTTGTGTTCTGATCATCCATTGACGCCTTAATGCAGGAATTCCAAAACTCTACGTGAGTCATTTATGGGTCAGAAGGAGACAATTCAGCCCATTGAGTCCATCCATGTTGTCTCACTAGAAAACAACTCAGCCAGTTCCATTCTCCCGGTCTGTTTTCATAGCAAGTTTATTGTCTTCAAGAACCCAACCAATTTCCCTTTGAAAAACTTGATTGTCAGTGCCTCTCAGAGGCAGCACATTCAATGACATTACTACTTAGAGTCATAGAATCATAGAGGTATGCAGCACAGAAACAGACCCTTCAGTCTATTTCATTCATGCCGACTAGATATCCTAACCCAATCTAGTCCCACCTGCCAGCACCTGGCCCATATCCCTCCGAATTCTTTCTATTCATATGCCCATCCAGATGCCATTTTAATGCTGCAATTGTATCAGCCTCCACCACTTCCTCTGGCAGCTCATTCCATACACGTACCAGCATCAGAGTGAAAATGTTGCCCCTTAGATCCCTCTTATACCTTTCCCTTTTCATCCTAAACTTATGTCCTCTAGTTCTGGACGTCGCCACCTCAGGGAAAAGACTTTGTCTATTTATCGTATCCATGCCCCTCATGGTTTTGTAAACCTCTATAATGTCACTCCTCAGCCTCCGACACTCCAGGGAAAACAGCCCTTGCCTGTTCAACCTCTCCCTATAGATCAAATAGCCCAACCCTGGCAACATCCTTGTAAATCTTTTCTGAACCCTTTCAAGTTGCTGTGTTATAAAATAAAACAGGTGCTTCTAGAAATTGCCTCTTCATCCCTCGTCCAAAATCATTAAGTCAGGACCACTTATCCAAGTGTCATCAGCTAACTTGATAAACTACTGTATCCAGTCATTGAAATCAAAGACACTACAACTTAAAAATGCGCCAAGGGTTTTGTTCAGCAAATTTCAAATCACCAGCGGGATAATGGGTTACGTCCATTCCTCCGGATATTACTGAGTCATTCAGACATCCATTCACACAACCTTGATGCGGGTAGGCACATTGCAGCTTTTTTTCATTGAGAGAGACATATGGAGGCTGCCAGTTAATCACAACTATTCAGGTCTCCCTGCCTAGTCTGAGGTTAATCAGCGAGGTAAGGTTGAGAGTCAACACATCTTACTGAAGCTCCTTGCTGATCAGGGTCTGATTCCTGGGATTGGGGACAACTGGATAGTGAGTAGAGGCAGAGGCCCAGGGTGATCTCCCTGCCTCCTCCTTGGTTCAGGAATGCTGAGGCCAATAACAAGACCCCTGGCCACCTCAGGCCAAAGAACCCCTCATGAAGGGCTTTTGCCCCGAAACGTCGATTCTCCTGCTCCTCAGATGCTGCCTGACCTGCTTTGCTTTTCCAGCACCACTCTAATCTTGACTCTAATCTCCAGCATCTGCAGAACCCACTTTCACCCTGGCCATCTCAGGGGATTGGCCACCACAGTAAGTCAGCAGCAACATGGGTGATTTTGACCTGGGAATCATTGTTCTGTAGAACCCAGCTACACATTGAAGCTTTGGTTTGAGTACCTAATGTGGGGCATCAATCGGATGGAATGGATTACTGTGCAGGAAGGTTGATACATCCACAGTCCAGTGTGATGATCTTCGAAACCATGCCCGGCAGCGTTTGTGAATCAGACCTGCAGCAGCTGCTGCTTGCAGTAGAACTCTTCCTTAAATATACATCCATCCCAGTCATAAAGCAACTGATTTATATATGCCACTTGAATCAGAATTTGTCTTGCAATTTCTCTCCCCAGATTCTGTTTGTTTAATGTGGCAGATTCAATTACTGGCTGAAGTGCTTACCCTAGTAAACTCTGTGAGTGGAGTAGCTGGGTTAATTGATTCCTGACAGCTCTTTGACTTCTGCTTTATTGCATCCAGGCTCCACCAGCTGGGGAGCAGTGTTATGTCTTTTAGCCTTTTAGAGGAAGCCATGAAGACACGTCTGAAAATGTCCCTCACTTTCTAATTCTGGGTGTATTAAATGCCAGTGAACAAAGTGCTCAGCATAGGAGAAGGTGCTCTTTTGTATCTGATTTGTTCAAAACATTGTATCATGGGAAGCAAGGTGACATGGGAAGTGTCAGCTGACCTGCATTGGCACCTGGATGAGCTAAACCTTGATAACAAAAGTTCTCAATTGTTCTCAAGCTGACGGCGCTAAATAAATTTCTGATGGAACGTATCCATTTCCATCAAATTACTTGGCGTCAGGAGTTTGGTGTTCTTTTGATGCCAGCCTGCCCATCGTCAAAAACAGTTGCGTTGTGCCATCACCTTCCGCTGCATTGACGCACGAATGCACGGTTGCTGATATCAGTTTGCGTCGCCGTGAATTGACATCACTCAATGCCTGCAGCTCGGGGGCTTTCGGTTCTACCACTGCCATCTCTCTCATCTCACCATAGCCACAACTGTGCCATCTCGCCACCCTCCTTCCCCTCCCCACTCCTCAGGGCGATTCCCCCTCTCAATAGTAAATGTTACCATTGTCCAAACGTATGGTAAATTTCTTTCTGAGATTCCAATTGGCAGATTGAAAACTTAACATCCTTGAGCATTTTCCTCATTCTGCTGCAAGAACCTAAGATTGGTTTGGGAAAGCTGGACGTGGTTTCAAACTTCACCATCCATCAAGTGCTCCAGCTTGAACCAATCGAAATGAGGCACTTTATTATCCACAGCTCCATCATGTCAATTGGAGTCAATAGTTTCTCCATTTCAGCACAAGGGATTTTTTTCCTGACCAATAAAAACCTTTATATCTGAGGTACATTTTAAACTGTGATGTGAGAGCAGTTTAATATACCGTGTGAGAAAGCCATCAACCGGAACAAACCGAAGAGGGCCATTTGTGCACAAAAATGTCCAATTCAAACACCTTCTCTCCTACTGTCCTTGTTAGCTCTGAACCATCTTTGAAGCCAACATGAGGACTGTAGCCGCTACAATTATGGCATCACCAATATGTCCCAAAAAGGGCAGCACAGTGGCTTAGTGGTTAGCACTGCTGCCTTATAGTACCCGGGACCCAGGTTCAATTCCAGCCTTGGGTGACTGTGTGGAGTTTGCATGTTCTCCCTGTGTCTGTGTGGGTTTCCTCCAGGTGCTCTGGTTTCCTCCTATAGTCCAAAGATGTGCAGGTTTGATGAATTGGTCATGGTAAATTGCCCATAGTTCACAGGGATGGGGACAGTAGTCATGGGGAATTATAGGGGTATGAGTGGGATACTCTTCAGAGGGTCAGTATGTGGACTTGTTGGGCCAAGCTGTTTCCATACTGTAGGGATTCTATGAAAAACAACTCTAGGCCAGTTGAAACCGATGTAAATATTGAACTTTAACGCAAGCCACTTTCTTTCTTCCCGAGTACCTCCCCATTCTCTTGAGCCATTGACTGGCTAAGGTGCAAGGTCACAAAGTTGCACCTCTCATGGAGCTCTCCCGATTTTTGCCAATGAGTATTTGGTTATGGAGGAAGCATGCCCCCTTCCGCTTCCTGGGCACTGAGGCAAGCTAGCACACAGTAAATATGGAGCTAAGTAGTGTACAGCTTTGTAGCAAGCCGTGTGAAGAATTGGTGAGCAGTAGCCTTGTAACTGGAGTCTGTGAGTTCAACTCTCAGTCCAGATGCTCTACCACAGACTTTTAGCTGATAGCGCAGCACTCCCTCAACACTGCACTGTCAGAGGTCCTGCCGTTTGGATGAGATATTAAATTGAGTCTCCATCTTCCCCTAACGTGGATGGTCAAGATCGAATGACATGGTTTTGAGGAGAGTGCTACCCAGGGACATGGTCAATACTTTATCCCTCAACCAGTCCCATGAGAAATAATGTTTGGTTATTGCCTCATTGCTGTTTATGGGAACTTGCAGTGCAGGAGTTGACTGCAGTGTTTGCAATGTTGCAACGGCTTCTTGGGTGTTGTTGTTAGTGTCCCTTCCTCTTGGCTAGAGGTCCCGGTTTCAAATCCCACTGCAGAGCAGAGCTGCATTCCAATCTTATAGAGGAAGCCATGGAACTATTTCTGACAATGCCCTCACTTTCTAATTCTGCATGTATTAAAATGCCCAGAGCTCAGAATTGGGGAATGTGCTGTTTTACTCCTTGTTTGTTCAAAACATTGTGTCATAGGAAACAGGGTGACATGGGAGGTGTCAGCTGACCTACATTGACTCCCGTTGAGAAGTTCTCAATTGTTCTCAAATCCCTGCAGTGGCCTCGCTCTTCCCATCCCTCAGGATTTTGATGGTTGTGAAAGGTGCATCATTACAAGTTGATTATCGATCAGTGTGTGGTAACCTCAGGGCAAGAGCCCCCCCCCCCCCCCGCTGAAAATATTCCACAAACAGGCTTTTGCTGTGAGGGAGCAGCACCTGCGTTCTGAGGGACTACTACACTCGAACAATGACTGTACCTAAGGGGTCAGTTGGCTGGACAGCTGGATTGTGAATGCGGGGTTATGCCAACAGCATGGGTTCAATTCTCACACTGGCTGAGCTTACCACAAAGGTCCCATCATCTCAACCTCTCCCCTCACCTGAGGGTGTAGTGACCCTCAGGTCAAACTCACCACTTTTTGTCTTTCACTCCAATAAGACTTTGGCAACTATTTCCTTTGCAATTCAAAGAGCAGTTAGCTGGTTCTGGTGGGCAGTGGGATGTCATGACATCATGAAAGTAGCTATATAAATGCAAGGCTTTTTAGGTTCCCTTTCTCCGGAGACTTTGCATTGAGGTATGAGAGTTGCCAGCTTTGTGTGAATGAGTGAACCCGAAATGGAACACTGTTATCTCATTGTTGTAATGTTACACAGGACACTGGTTCGAATACCAAACTTGGGGGGGGGGGGGGGAGTGGACACACGAATACCTCCCTGCTGCTTTATAGAGTTGGTGCCTTTCAAAATCTCAGGTCGAATGCAAGTCAAGAAGAGAAATAAATTGTTTCGGTAGATCCGAATCATGGGAGTGTGATTATTATTCGTGGATGACCCTTCTTCCCTCCCACCTAGTCTGCTGAGAATTAGTATCTCTGTCTGTAATCAATTGAAAGATGAGATGCTTGCAGCAGCTCGATTTAGTATAAGAGCAATATCTTTGTTAGTGCTTTAACTGCGTTGTTGCATCTGAAGGAGATTATTCCTGATTCTCGGTCTCTCTCTGGCAGCCCAGACACACAGGCTGGCCTTTCTCTTCTCTTCTGTGTGATCTGAAACTATTATGCTTGTGTCACGCAAAGACAATGTTAACCTTTGGAACTTTGACCCCTGACCCTAGTCTCTGGATGCTTGTGGGTGGATGTCCAGGCTGTTTCAGAAGTCTGAAACTGTGCTGGTTGCTATCTGTAAAACTCATTTGTTGAAAGACTACCTACGCAGGGCAGGGGTTATGTGAAATCTGTTCAGTGGATCTTGTGGCTTCAATTCTCCCCACATGTTGAAACCTGAAACACCATAACATTTCACTTTCCTCCACATATTAGTCTGAGTATATTCTGTGTAGTAGGATTCTAGTTGTCAGTTTCACAATGGGCAGTCCCAGCTGTGTAAAATCCACTCCAACTGGTTGACTGTCTCAGTGAGCCAAGGTCACAGGGAACCCTGCAAGATCAGCTCTTAAAAGTATCTGCAGAAGAAGAGCTTGATACTGGAGTACAGGGATCAAACGGCATGAGACATTATTGTGATATATTTGCATAGCCCCAAGTAAAATCAACAAAAAATACACCAGAATGGTTATGCCAAAAACATGTGGCTGCGATGTGTTGCAAGTATCTGATGGTACAATCAAACCCAACCATTTTGAAGTTCTGAATCATCGAATCCCTACAATGTGGAAACAGACCCTCCAGCTCAACAAGTCCACACTGACCCTCTGAAGAGTAACCCACCCAAACCCATTCCCCTACCCTATTATCCTATAATTATCCCTGATTAATGCACTTAACTTACATATCCCTGAACACTATGAGCAATTCACCTAACCTGCACATCCTTGATTGCGGGAAGAAACCAGAGCACCTGGAGAAAAACCCATGTAGGCACAGGGAGAATATGCAAACTCCACACAGACAGTTGCCTGAGGATGGAATCAAATCCAGGGCACTTGAGCTGTGAGACAGCAGTGCTAACCATTGAGCCTCCCTGCCACCCCACGGCACAAATCCTGGGCGACCCGACAATGGGCTCATTTCCTGCACTTGCTTTCCTGTTGGTCTCTTTGAGTCCTGTCAGTTGTGGTACTCACTCCTACCTGTTCACTTGTCACCCACAGCAGGACCTGTCCGTGTATGTGTCCTGAAGAGCTGGGATCTGGTTTAGGTATGGCGGCCTCCATGGTCAAGACCTTTACTGACATTGGTGGCCCTGACTTACCTATGAACACTGAACAAAGTAAAAGAGAAACTGTGATTCCCAACAGCTCTCATGGTGACTTGGGTGAAGGAAACGCACTCTGTTGGCAGCAGCAGATTTTCGCTCACACGCCATTCCCTCCAACATTGCTCTGGAAAGGGCTCAATGACTTTCGCATTTGTAAATCCGATCTCAATTCTTAATTCTTAATTACAGCTTTGTAAAATTCAGACAATTTCAAATTTTAGGGTTCAGTTGATTTGCTTTTTATACCCATGTGCTCATGCACAGACTAATAACAGAGTGGCAATTGAACAGCAAGGGGTTTTCTGAAACAATTATTCCAATAGTGTACTGCTACAACTGAGGAAATTTCATAATTATGTGCGGTTTTTTTTTCTGGTGCGTTTTGATGCTTTGTTGATGTCACTGTTCCATTTTCTTCACTGTTCATTCTAGTACAGAAACTATAGAGACAAATACTGACCACATTTGAGATGACTGGGTGATTTTTCCCTGTCAATCAATCATGCTTTGTAACTAGGGCCTGAGGCACTACCTTGAGGGCCAAGTGCCACGATTGATACCAAAAGCAGGATTGGACACCACTCCATTTAGCATGCCATCTTGCCTTGGCTTGAGTGCCTGACATGAGATCTCCAAAGCATTTGTTTTCACTCAAGGGATTGAGGGTGTCTCAGGCTGGCCAGCTTATAATGCCTGTGCCTAGTTGCCCGTGAGAAGGGAGTGATGAATTGCCTTCTTTAACCGCTACAGTCTGTTTGCTGTAGCTAGACCCACACTGCTGTTTGAGAGGCAATCCCAGGATTTTGACCAAAGGACACTGAAGAACTAGCAATATATTTCCAGGTCTATATGGTTAGTGGCTTGGAGGGGGACTTGCAGGTGGTCGTGTTCCCATGTATCTGTTGCTATTATCCTAGCTTTTAGATGGTAGGATCATGGGTTTGAAAGGTGTTGCCTTAAGGAGCCTTGGTGAATTCTGTAATACATTTTACAGATGGTACACACTGTTGCTGACCGTCACTTAAATCTAATACCACTGTTAGTGCAGTGATGAAGGTGCACGCGCACACAGAAAGGCAACATCACGATGTAATTCTCTTAATGAGCAGACATCTTGGAAAGGAATAAGGAAGCAATTTGCCATTTTATCAGCAGCAACCATGAACTACCCTGACTGCAGAAGAATCAGCTGGTTTAATGTCATTGCAGATTGTGCAGGAAGGAGCTTGTGTATTTTGCTCTGATGAACACCTCAGACTGTCAGATCTGTTTGCATCCCTACACTTGCGCAAATGAAGTCTTTGAGGGCCGACATAGGGAACTGCATAACAACAGTTGCATCTGCAAATGTTGCAACAACAAGCAAACAAGTGTGTGTACAAATACGCTGTTGGATCATGGTGGCCATTATTAATGATGGCGTCCTCTCAGCTGTGTTGGGGACACACCCCATTATTGAAAAGGGAATGTGACCACTGACTGAGGGATAACTTTGAAGGAAGCTTTGTGATCCTTGCTGTTTGCCGTCCTCTTCCATAATCCTACTGTTCTATAGAAAATATTGATTTTGTTTAATCCATCCATCTACTCTTCAAAACTAAGATGACATTAGCAATTTTTGCAAAGATTTGTAAATCAGGTTGATGATAAGTCTGTAAGTTAGCTCAGAGCTTAAAGATTTGTTTTCAGACATTTCGTCACCATACTAGGTAACATCATCAGTGAGAGTCTCTAGCGAAGCGCTGGTGGTATAAATAAATAAATTTATTTTATAGGTCTTGGTTTCTGATGGTAAAGGATCCATCAGGTACTACCAACAAATCTAACATCATTTCCAAGATACCATGCAAGAACTGTAAAAAACACAGACAAACTAGCAGGAAACTTGCCTCCTGGATACATGAACACCACCTGGCCACCAAAAGACATGACCTACTACCACTAGTTTCCATACATACGGACAAAGGAGGGCACCACTTTGATTGGGAAATACACACATCGTAGGACAGGCAGAACAAAGACACACACAAGAATTCTTATATGGCATTCTAACCAGAACTCCATCAATAAACACACTGATTCATATCCTTTCTACCTTCCCTTGGGAAATAAAACCCGGAAATGACGTTACTCACCCTAAGAAACCAAGACCTATAAATAGAGAGGCAGGACATGGCACCAGCCCGTCACCAGATGATGTTACCTAGTATGATAGCGAAATGTCTGTAAACAAACCTTCCAGCTCAGCGAGCTAACTTACACATTTACTAAGGTGACATCTCTAGGAATCATTTTATGCCACACTATTTTGAATGTAGGAATAAAATCACTCCAAAAGCCACAAAAATAGAGTTTCAACAGATCCTTGTTTCTTCTAGTGGGATTTTTAATCTTTCTTGCTCCATACTGTTATCAGACTTTTGAACAGACCTCTCAAATGTTAATTCTATTCTCTCTCTCTGAACCTTCTCTGTGGCTGTACCACTGTATTCTGCTCTCTATTATGCTACCTTGATGCACTTTATATGGTACAATCTGCTTGGATAACAGTCAAAACAACACTTTTCACTGTATCTCGGTACATGTGACAACAGTAAAACAATCAGCCAATACCATTGTGTGAAATCTTTCACCAAGTTGACTTACATACAGAAAAATCCCATTGTTTGAACGGGCTGCAGACTAGCTAAGTGCAAAAGTGGATTCCCCCCCCAACTAACAGACTTTCATGTAAATGTGCAGATACTGTACTAAAGGGTGACATTGGTTAACTCATTTGGCTGGATGGCTGGTTTGTGATGCCGATAGCATGCATTCAATTCCTGCACTGGCTGAGGTTACCATCTCTGCTTGCCAGAGATGTAGTGACCCTTAGGTTAAACCACCACCAGTCATCTCGCTGCCTCTAATGAGAGACTCCTCCTCTGCGACTTGAAATGATTTTGTTTTACTGTACTAAGGAACTCAGTAAGGGAGAGAGACTAATCTGGCCAGATGGCTTTGTGTATCGAGTGGTATTATACACTTGGCTACGTAGATTTTGTTTCTCACAAAACAGCAGCAGGATAACTTTACAGAAAAAATGAGGTGATTTTCTTTTTGTGTACTTCCCATTACATGTAGAATAATAAACATTGTCTACAGAAGTATTCCCAGAAATGAACACCACGAAAGAGACAAAAGAAAAAAAGTACTAACCATTGTTTTTCCAAATTACTAATTATTTTGAAGTCCCAGCACACACTGGTAACTTTCAAAAGGAAATTGGATCCCTGCTTTAAAAAGGAGTAAAATTGCAGAGCAGTGGGGAAAGTGCAGAGGCGTGGAACTAATTAGGTTGCTCTTTCAGAGATCAGGCACAGCTACGGTTGGCCAGTCTCATGGTGTATGATTCAAATTCAGACTTCATTTGTCCCAAAATATCTCACCACGGATCCCAAATCTTCTCAGAGTGGTAGCAATTGCTCAGAGATTCTCAGTTTCCAGCCCACGCATTTTCAAAGCCATTGTGACTGATACTGCAGACTAGATTAGATTAGATTAGCTTCCCTACAGGGTGGAAACAGGCCCTTCGGCCTAACCAATCCACACCAACCCTCTGAAATGTAACCCACCCAGACCCATTTCCCTCTGACGAGTGCACCTAACACTATGGGCAATTTAACATGGCCAATTCACCTGACCTGTACATCTTTGGACTGTGGGAGGAAACCGTAGCAAACCCTCGCAGTCACAAGGAGAATGTGCAAACTCCACACAGACAGTTGCCTGATGCTGGAATTGACTTGGGACCCCGGTGCTGTGAGGCAGCAGTGCTAACCACAATGCCACCAATATCTGAGTATCAGTCAGTAATTCAATTAAATGATCTATCTATGTGGATATCATCCATTCTGGAACAATCCCAGCTCCTGTACTAATTTGGCCAGGAGTCCAGAGCAGATCTTCTGCAGCAATGACATGTTGGCTTGATCCTGGGCGATGGGTGATCTTGCCCCTCTCATGCCATTATTAAACATGGATGCCTCTCTTCGATGTCTTTTGCCTTCTGGAAGCTTTTCCACAGTTGGAATCATCTGGAAGCAGGAAGGGCATGGAATTAGGTATGAGAGTGTCCTACCCAAACCCTGTTGCCTTCTCTCCTCTGTCAGAATTGAGTTCTAAACTAGAAGGTCCATTGTTGGCCTTACCACCCTTCTGTCAGTTGAGGACAAGCTTAAGTGGCCAATGGAGGGCCATTGAAGGTCCTCACACTACTGTCGCTCAGATTAATGTTGCCTTGCAGCCATTGGTAATGCATTGGCTTTTGCTTCCAGAAGTCTGCCACACATGGGCCTTGGACAGCCATGTAAAACAAACAGCAGTTGAAAGGAACTTTGGCTGAGATTAACCTGGCTACAGGTTGCTTCTTGCTGTGCAACATTCACAACTGGTCAAACTCGCGACTTGTCATTTCGGGAGCACAAACAGCTGTGTCACCTCAGTCCAGGCCTGATGATAGACGCCTCCCCCTCTTACCTTTGCTTCCAACACCCCTACTCCTCGTGAACAACACTGTGGCACAGTGGGGCAGCACAGTGGCTCAGTGATTAACACTGCTGCCTCTCAGCGCCAGGGACCTGGGTTTGATTCCAGCCTCCGGTGACTGTCAGTGTGGGGTTTGCACATTCTCCCCGTGTCTGTATGGGTTTCCTTCGGGTGCTCTGGTTTCCTCCCACAGTCCAAGGATGTGCAGTTCAGGTGAATTGGCCATGCTAAATTGCCTATAGTGTTCAGTGATGTGTAGGCTATGTGCATTAGTCGGGAGAAATATAGGGTAGGGAATGTGTTACTCTTTGGAGGGTCAGTGTGGACTTGTTGGGCCAAATGGTCTGTTTCCACACTGTAGGGATTCTATTCTATAAAATACCCCTTTCAGCCCCATTGGGTACATATGACTCGAGTCCTCTGCAGTCCTGAAAGTCTGGAGGGTGGGTTTGGAGTGGGAAGGGTGTGATATTCTTTCACCATCTCCTCCGTGACACTGCTGAGTGTAAGAGCTGGTGGTCTCTGATTGTCCAGAAGCTCTCATGAGCCACGATTTCAACTCTGAGGAGAAAGTGAGGACTGCAGATGTTGGAGCTCAGAGTCGAGAGTGTAGTGCTGGGAAAGCAACAGCAGGTCAGACAGCTTCTCTTCATCTTCATCCATATATCACCTTTATCAGCTACCTCCCTCCAAACCCCACCCCTCCCATTTATCTCTCAGCCCCTCCGACCCATAGGCCTCATTCCTGATGAAGGGCTTATGCCTGAAATGTCAATTTTCCTGCTCCTCAGATGCTGTCTGACCTGCTGTGCTTTTCCAGCACTACACTCTTGACTATGACTTTGACTCTGACAGGTGTGTGGTTCAGGCACATTGTCCTGAAAAGGTAAAGTACCAGACTCTTGGCAGGTCTAAGACCAGCAGTGGGTATCTGATGCTCGAACAAGATTCTGCCCCATGTGTCATAACCCTTTTTTGGATTTGAAATAGTCACCCCCAATGAAGCTCTGTCAAGATGCCCACGTTTTGCCCGACATGTGATCAGGTGGCGTGCATGAGTGACATTTTCAGGTTCCACGTCATTGATATGCTGCAGTCCGTACCTTTAACTTGGGAACAGTCCTGAAACCTATTGATAGGACCAGGCTAATTTGTGATAAATATAGTGTACTGTAATTCTGAAAGAAACGGCTGTTGGTGGATTTCACAGGCTAAGCCAGTCAGTCGACCGTGAATAATTATACTGACTGCTATTCTTACAATCCGCACTTTATCTGGATTTCTCCCAAGCAGAGCCAGGAAAAGGAACAATCAATTTAACTTGCAGGCTTGGCCACATTTTTAACAAGTATAAGAGAATTCAAAGGCCCCAAGACTATCCCTGTGCTGATAACAGATTAATTAACAGGCCGTTCCTGAAATTTCGAAGTGTACAGAACCCTGTGGTTCACATGTTGTTAATAAAAATGTTGGAACAATTAGGTGATGCTGGAATGCTAGAATAATCACAGTGGGAATAAGCTTTGAATTTTTCAAGTTCCCCCATATAATTCTGATGCTAATTCCTGAAAATTGAGATGTCCTTGTGTCACGAGTGTCGTCTCAGACAGTGAGCACTTGAACTTTTTTTAAAAAAAATGTCGCAACCCTCATAACTTTATTTGGAGTGAGTTGGAAACTGTATCATCCTGGCTTGAAGTTCAGTTGTCGACAGAATTGCTCATGTTTTGGTTTGTGGTTGTGACCTTGTCCAAGCCTCTCGATTAGATTGCAGCTCAACTTATCTCCTTTGGAACTCTTCATTATTTATTAATTGGACTAGTTCAACTGAGGACCTTTCATAAACACCAGTAGAGCTATTCGACAAAATCCAGTCAATTCTTATTTTGCAGGACAGAAATGGAAAGTTCGGCCCATCTTGTCCATTTCCACAATAAAACGGAAAATGTGGGAGAAACTCAGCAGGTCTGGCAGTATTTATGGAGGAATACACAGACTTAACCAGTCAATACAGATATAAGATATGACTCACATTCATAACCATTTGTGTCCATTATTGTCACCTTGCTTCATAGATTCTTATGAGATATTGACCTGCTAAGTGTCTCGTGCAATTGGTGTGGTGGTAATGTCCCTGGATTAGCAATCCAGAACCCCCAGGTTGGTATTCAGGGAGCATGTGTTTAAATCCCACCATGGCCAGGATGAAGTTTAAGTTCAATAAAATCTGGGGTAAACAGCTGCCCTGATAGTAAACATTATTAAAACACTGGCTAATTGTAATAATCCACCTGGTTCACTCATGCTCTTTGCAAAAGGAAATCTACTATCTTTACCTGGTCTGGCCAATATGTGACTCCAGACACACAGCAAGGTGATTGGTTCTTAACTGCCCTCTGGGCATTTAGGGATGGGCAATAAATTCTGGCCGAACGAGTAATATCCACACCCCAAGAAGAATTCTTTTTGTAAAACTCTGCTTCTTGAGGCACTATAAATGCAGGAAGTGTTACCCAGCGCACTGAGAAACCTACCACTTGGATCCTTCACTCCATCCAACCAGATTTAATTTAATTTAATTTGATTTGTCACCTAACCCTAGCCCCCTCTTCCTTTAGAACTGCACAAGGGTGCCCACCGATGTTACAAGCGAAGAGTCTGAACCCAAAAGCTCCACACTTGTATATACCGTGCCCATTTTGTGATAGATTTGAGAATCAGAGTGATGGTCATGAGCATTGACATCAAACATGAACTTGTTGACTTTGACGGGACTGCTCATCTTTTGGTGAAAGTGAGTATTGCAGATGCTGACTCAAGATCAGTGGAGCAGGAGAATTGACGTTTCGGGCAAAAGCCCTTCATCTTATGGCACCTCCCCATAGAAGCTGACCACCGACTTAAACAGTTTATTTTCCCTCTAGTTCCAATGTTTTTCTAACAATTCAGTAAAAATTTCAAAGGATTTTTTAAAAACAATACAATTTTATTTTTATTATTTGTAATAAGGCCAGCCAGATGGTCATTCTACGGCATGAGTTCCCTGATTGGGGCTGTTAATCTGGTTCAATTAGGGAGCCCTGGCTGACAGATATAAACAGACGTGTCAGAGGTTCTGTTCACTGAGAGCTGGCTCTGGGGGAGATGCATCAGTGTCAAGGTGGAAAAAAAAAGAGTGACCTGGTGACGGGATACCGGCCTCTGTGCAGTTATTTCACTCTTCATGCCCCTATCCCATCTGAGGCTGCAACTATTTCAAATCCCAGGTGAGACATCATAAGGCCAGCAAACCCAACTAATTAACCGGGGCGGGCAAGCTGTTAGTTTGAATGAGGTGGTGGAGTAGCTGAAGAAAGCCCCCTCCTGCCTTTCCTTCCAGGCTCTGCAACCACCACTTCTGCAGAGACCCAACCCCAATCAATAGGTAAACTGTTCTCCCTGGTGGTCGTCCTGGGGGCCAGGGGCTGCAGAGACCACGTCCTTGATTGTGCTTCTGAGTTCTGGAGCTTGCAGCTGGTTGCTCTCGGTGACCAGGACTTCCTTGTCTCAAGCCCCTATTTCCAATAGAAAATCCTATCAGCTGCTCGATTGTTGCAACATCCAACGGGTTTTCCTGTTTATACAGGCTCCAGCAAATACTCCCAATTTTGGGGAGATGTTGTCCAAACGTCTGGAAGGATATAGATGTATAGTTCACATTCATCACGCAGAATAATGAGTGTTGGCTCTTGCATAGCCTGCCATTTCTTTTGAATAATGGGGAAGGACTATTGACTGTGCTGTGTGCTGTGTGATTCTAGAAACAGTTTCTGTAATGAGTATTAAAAGCAGAACGTGGGAGATACTCAGCAGGTCTGGCAGCATCCGAGAGAGAGTCATACTGCTGTCGCAGCATTGACTCTGTTTCTGAGTCCACAGCCAGCTGAGTTTCTCCAGCACTTTGTTTTTGTCTCAGATTTCCAGTGTCTGCAGTATTTTGCTTTTGACTGTAATGAGTAAGTAAGTCTGAATACTCTTTTAACCACTATTGTTGACCATTTAATAAAAGGGCTCTCCCCAGTGCATCTAGCTTCAATTTTGCATGTGTTTTGATGTGTAATATTCGCATTGGTAACAGCTGAAATGGTTTGTGGTTAACCGCAAACAGATTACTTAATAACGATAAAGGCACATCTTTGTAAATCATTTGCTGTCTTGATGGTCAGCATTTAAGTATTTGTGGTGATGATGTTTCTGGGGCATTGTTAGTTTGGAAGTCCCAGGGTCTTGAACACCAAGGAGTCAGTGAGTCGTGAGTTCATGGAATGCCCTGCCAGTAGCAGTGGTGGACTCTCCCGCTTTATGGGCATTTAAACGGGCACTGGATAGGCATATGGAGGATAGTGGACTATTGTAGGTTAGGTGGGCTTGGATCGGTGCAACATAGAGGGCCAAAGGGCCTGTACTGCCCTGTATTTTTCTATGTTCTATGAAAGAAAGACAAAATATGTTCAAAATTGGGATGCTGCGTGATTTGGAGAAGACAATCATAGAACAATCCCTACAGTGTGGAAGTAGGCCATTCGGCCCAATACGTCCACACCAACCCTCTGATGAGTAACCCTCCCAGACCCATTCCCCTAGCCTGCATTTCTCCTGACCTAGCCGACACATCCCTGAACACCAAGGGTAACTTAGCATGACCAATTCATTTAACCTGCACATCTCTGGACTGTGGGAGGAAACCAGAGCATTGCTAGCAACAATATTTTTACAGTATCACTGGCGGTGTCATTTCCTGTGTTAGAAACCACAGGTTTGAGAGCTGCTGTCAAATTAAGCTCAGTGTATCCCACAAGGCAGTAATTACTCCTGGGAGAGGAGAGGATGGGTCAAATACAGATTGTGCTGGAGAAACTCAACAGGTCCATGGAGAGAAAAACAGAGTTAGCATTTGGAGTCCAGTAATGACTCTTCTTCAGAATGGTTCTGAGTCATACCAGACTCAAAATGTTAGCTCTGCTTCTCTCTTCACAGATTATGCCAGACCTACTGAGTTTCTCCAGCATTCTCTGTGTTTGTTTCAGATTTTCAGCATCTGCTGTCCTTTGCTTTTATTGTTGTAGGAGAGAATGGGCAATGAATGCAGTGGAAGGGCTCACAGCCAAGCAGGCTGTGTTTTATGAGATCTCTCAGCTCAGGTTGTAAGTTTGCTCACTGAGCTGGAAGGCTTGTTTTCAGACGTTTTGTCACCATGCTAGGTAACATCTTCAGTGAGCCTCCGGTGAAGTGCTGGTGTTCTGTCCCACTTTCTATTTATGTATCTTGGTCATTAAGGTGGGTGATATCATTTTCAGTTCTTTTCCTCAGAAGTTGGTAAATGGGGTCCAAATGGATGTGTTTATCGATGGAGTTCTGCTTTGATTTTCCAATTAGAACTTGAACCTCAAACTGACTTACAATTCTTCTCAAAAATCACATTTCTCTGCTGTTTCCTCTAAGCTGCATGGGCATTCTGAGGCTCTGTGCACACTGACATGTTGACTTCCAGTTTCGGAGGTCAAAGTGAAGTACAGATCTCAGAAGTCTGTGCGCTGGAGGAATACTGTTCCTGAGTTTTGTGGTTTTATCCACCTTAACAAATGGTGTCTATTTGAATTGAGGGAAAAAAAGAGCCATTCCTGAAGAAGGGCTCATGCCTGAAACGTCGATTCTCCTGCTCCTTGGATGCTGCTTGACCTGCTGTGCTTTTCCAGCAACACATTTTCAGCTCTATTTGAGCTGAGCTCAAATTTTGGTATAGGGTTTGGAAGTGAATCATTCACTGCAGAGTACACACAACTTCTCCTTAGCTCTGGGAAGTGCATTGTTGATATGGATGATCCAATGATGTTAGGCAACTCTTTCTTCACCACCACTCCTTCACTGGAGTGACGGTGGTACAGGGGAGCTCAGCAATGATGAGGCCATTGAACATCAGGGAGAGGTGCCTCTCCTCATTATTGTCAGGAATAGTCTTTGCCTGAAGCCTGAACTCCAAGGTACTGCCTCAGCCCCTGACTCCAACTCAAGCACTGTGAGGCCTGTGTAGTTCTTATTGTATTATGGCTGACGGTTTGTGTGTGTTGTGCCTTTGATTATATCATGAGCATATTGTTTACACTGTATTCTGTCCTGTGACTTCCTGACGATATCAAGATCTCATCTTAACTCAGGCCATTTGAAGCATGCTGATGGAAGTGTGCTACCATTTGTAACTGAATAGTGTAATATTAGCCCGTTCCTGTTCCTGTGATTGCAATAAATATGTGTGTCAGGAGTTGTAAGAGACATCTGTTGAATCTTTCAATACCCACATCTAGTCCTTGCGGGATGTAACGTGAGCATTGCCACATCAGGTATGATTACCGTGCTGGAAATAAAGCCCGCATCACTTGCAGTCAGCATAAGCAAAATTAGTATGACCATGAACATTTTTCATGGAATCTGTATGTGCTCAATAATTGAACAGCTTCATCACATACGTGCATTTGCATCTATAGTTGTAGATATGTGAGGTATATTGAATTTTAATGAGAATGCAATTTTATAATTAATTTGTTTGAAAGAACACCTCTTTTAATAGCAACGCTCCCATGATATCGATCACACCTTCCATTATGACATGCAGCCTCCCGTGGGCAAGCCAAGGGCAGTTGTATGTAACTTGATTATCCCTGCAGTCTCTGGGCCATTATCATGGGTAACCAGAGGCTGATTGTTCTTAACAGACCATCAAGCTACTGGAAAACAAAAGGCTTTTAATGTGTTTAGATGTATGTATTAACATTCCAAGTCAATTAAGAGGAATTGTTTACTGCCAAAGATGTTTCTATGCACATTGGAAATCATTGGCTTTTGACGAATTGAGATTTAGACAGTTTGAAACCCAAATTATGGCAGATAAAAGCTAAAGCTGTGATGTATGAAATGTGCCCTCTCCACTTGCTCCCCAGTGGCTGAATCAATGGAATTAAATTTCACATTTGCTTTGTGTTTAAGTCTGATTGTGGGAGATTGAGGACTTTTTTCTTTATTCTTTTATGGGATGCGGACATTTATGGCAAGACCAGAATTTATTACACATCCGTAATTACCTTTAAACTGAGTGACCTACTGGATCATGTCAGAGCCCCAGTTAAGAGTCAAACACATTGCTGTGGGTTTGGAGCCTTATGTAGGCCAGGTCGGGGAAGGGTGGCAGTTTCCTTCCTTGAAGCACATTAGTGGGGCAGATGGATTTCTTAAACAATTGATGATGGTTTCATGGTCATCAAATGAAAGATGAGCATTCAATCATGGATTTTGTGATTTATCTTTTACTCCCAGTTGGGACATGGGCATCACTGACTGGGCCAGCATTAATTGGCTGTCCTTAGTTGCCCTTGAGAGCTGCCTTCTTGAACTGCAGCAATTCATGTACTGCAGGTAGACCCACAACGTGCCTAGAGAGGGAACGCCAGGATTTTAACCCAGTGGCACTGAGGAACGGTGATATATTTCCAAGTTAGGATAGTGAGTGGCTTGGAAGGTGATGGTGTACCCATATTTCTGCAATCCTTGTCATAGAGTCATAGAGATGTACAGCATGGAAACAGATCCTTCAGACCAACTTGTCCATACTGACCAGATATCCCAACTCAATCTAGTCCCACTTGCCAGCACCTGGCCCATATCCCTGCAAACCCTTCCTATTCATATAAACAGCCAGATGTTCTTCTAAATGTTGCAATTGTACCAGCCTCTACCATTTCCTCTGGCAGCTCATTTCATACACATACCACCCTCTGCGTGAAAAAGTTGCCCCTTAGGTCTCTTTTATATCTTTCCCCTCTAGTTTGGGACTCCCCCTCCCCAGGGAAAAGACTTTGTCTATTATTTCCTATCCATGCCCCTCATGATTTTATAAACTTCGATAAGGTCACTCCTCAGCCTCCGACGCTCCAAGGAAAATAGCCCCAGCCTGTTCAGCCTTGGAAACATCCTTGTAAATCTTTCCCTAACCCTTTCAAGTTTCACAACATCCTTGTGATTCTAGATAAATGGTCATGGGCTTAGAAAGTGTGAAGGAGCTTTGACAAGTTGCTGTAGTGCATCTTGTAGAGAGCAAACACTGCTGCTCCTGAGAGTTGGTGTTGGAGAGAGTGGGGACAGTGTCACTCAAGTGGTTGCTTTGTCTGGATGGCATCAAGCTGCTTGACTGTTGTTGGAGCAATACCCATCCAGGAAGGTGGGGAGTCTTCCAGCACACTCCTGACTTGTGCTTTATTGATGGTGGGCTCACTATAGTACTCCTAGCCTTTGACCTGCTTTTATATCTTACTGTATTTACATGGTGAGTACAGTAGGGTTTCTAGTCAATTGTAACCCCAAGGATATTGATAGTGGGGATTCAGTGATGGTAACACCATTGAATGTCAAGAGGTGATGGTCACTGTCTCTTATTGGAGATTGTCTTGACTGAGCATTTATGTGGCATGAGTGTTGCTTGGCATTATTTGACTTTAAACTTCACTCGCTGCCAAAGTCTCCAGATGTTTCACCTGAACCTCTAGGTTGCTAGATTACCAGTCCAGTAGAATTACCACTAAGTCATCATCTTCCCCAGTAGTGTTAGGCCTTCAGCCTCTTGAGTCTTAGCGAGACTTTACCACTTAGCGAGATCTTGGCGCAACAGCATTGTATCTCTACCTCCCTGTCTTGGGTTCTGTAGACCTTAATCCATTCCGGGATTGACATTTTCAACTGGAGTTCAGCCTCAAAAGCTGAGAGAGAGCATTCCGTACTTTTGCCGCCCTTTGCGTCCATGAGGGTGACAATAGTGGCTCCTTGCATTGAGGGAACACAGCATTCTCCTGAAATACAGGGATCAGCAAAATAGATTATTTCAGGCCATAACAAGCTGCAATCAATTCCTGAGCAGAGAGCAAACTCACCATCCACTTCAGCTTCATTCTCACACTTTTCATATCATTTGGAACCTTTGATGAGACTGCAGCCTGTGACTCCCTATATGACTTGCTTTGTGTGAAGCGATTGGTCACTTGTAGCACTTAGCTTGCAGAGGTACTCTCATTGATTTTCAGGGTTATCTTGTGAATGGTTGTCACAAGCTCATAGTAATGCACAGCAAGACTTAAGAGCCCATTTACTGTCTGTTTTTTACTGGAATGCCATTTAACGATATTTTGACATTTCCAATAACTAAAAGCCTGTTGGAATAATATTAACAAGGCAGTCTGCTGCTTCACAAAGCATTTGAACTTTAATCTGGCATTTATCTTGTGGCTAAGGTTTCTTGATTACATTAGCAATGTGTCTTGAGTAACCTGACACTTATTTTTACTTTTAACATATACTTTATTCATAAAAATTATCTGTAAGGGCATACAAAAGGTCCTAAAACAGTTCTGTGCAGTCTTTGCAAAGAGCATAAGAACAAACAACACATTGGAATTTGACATTCTTCAGAGTTTTCACTTCTGATGCTGTTGACCTCTCACATTGAGAGCTGTCACTTATTGAGCAACTTGTTCTAATGAGGATTAAAACAATGGGAGTATTACCCACCCTTTTACACTGCCAGTTATTGTTACCCTGCAGTATCAATATCACATGTTTCGGGAGGTAAGTTCAGCAGTGCACCAATTATTTTTCTGCAGTTATTTTTCAGTCGGCCTCAATAACTGACAGCAGTTCCAGTTAAGGCATTTTATTTCCTTAGCAGCCGAGTTGGATTCATCCATCACTTTGCAATCTTATAGCCCTGCAGTGTCGGTTTTGTTTTTTTTCCTTCCATTTATTGCCAGATGCCTAGCTAGAGTCTCACAGTTAGAATCATGTGGCGCAGACAGGCCATTCAGCCCTTACTGCCTCTTTGTAGGAGCTCTCTGAAGATGGCTCTGAGCTCACCAATGAGGTGGCTAGGTGTTATCTTTGACAGGGATCTGGCCATCCACCCTTTAGGTAAGAGTATAGCTGTGTCCGAACTTGGGGTCACTCACTGTCCTCATGCCCTATCCATGGTTAAAGTGGCAGCACCCTAACTTTAGATTAGATTACTTACAGTGTGGGAACAGGCCCTTCGACCCAACAAGACCACACCGACCTGCCGAAGCGCAACCCACTCATACCCCTACCTTTATCCCTTCACCTAACACTACGGGCAATTTAGCATGGCCAATTCACCTGACCTGCACATTTTTGGACTGTGGGAGGAAACCAGAGCACTCGGAGGAAACCCATACAGACACGGGGAGAATGTGCAAACTCCACACAGTCAGTCACCTGAGTCGGGAATTGAACCCGGGTCTCTGGCGCTGTGAGGCAGCAATGCTAACCACCGTGCCACCCACACTGAGAATAGCCCAGCCAGTACAGACTGAGAACCAGTGGCTGCCAAATTGCTTTTGTGAGGCAGGATGTTAGTAACTGCTGGGGTTACAGGGCTTCAGCAATTGGGAGAGGCTGAATAGGCTGGGGCTGTTTTCCCTGGAGCCTCAGAGGCTGAGGGGTGACCTTACAGAGGTTTGTAAAATCATGAGGGGCATGGATTGGGTGAATAGCCAAGGTCTTTTTCCCAGATTGGGGGAATCCCAAAGTAGTGGGTATATGTGACAGGAGAAAGACTTAAAAGGGACCTAAGGTGGAACTTTTGTGGTGGGCGTGTATGGAATGAGATGCCAGAGGAAGTGGTGGAGGCTGGTACAATTACAGTATTTAAAAGGCATTTGGATGGGTATATGAATAGGAAGGGTTTAGAGGGATATGGGCTAAGTGCTAGCAAATAGAAATAGGATAATTTAAGATATCCGGTCGGCATGGATGAGTTGGATCGAAGGGTCGTTTATCTGTGCTGTATGTCTCTAATTTTATGACTGTATAATGGAGGGATTTTAAGCACAACCTCGCAACTTCACCAGGCAAGACATCCAAAAGCGGAATAAATAATGACAGGTCTATGAGTTGTTGTTTCCCCTGAAGCAATGCACGCAGTAATATTAATACCAGTGACTGACTGCATTATGGCAGAGTATGTGTACAGTTCCAAGGATTCAATTAAAGTGATTTGGTTTTACAACCACAATTGACTTGAGTATCATCAATAAATCTCTTCCACTGTATAAGTGTTTCTCCTGAGAATGAAGTTTTCAATCACATTAGCTGGTATATCCCCGAAAGTATTCTCTAATAGAGGGTGCTGTGTTACTGGATTAGATGCAGTGCTTTGACAGGCTCCATGTTTCTTCAGTATTTGGTGTCTCATTACTCTATACACATGCTCATTGACTATCACGATGATAAATGTCAGTGAAGAGGAGATTGCTTTAGCCCTGCTAGTAAAGTTCTGGAGTTCCTTTGACACTGCAAGCAAACTTAATTAGGGCTTATATACATCTGAAAGAAAGGAAGCGTCATCAAAATAATGTTAAGCATTGCAATATTTTATTCAACTCAATCACCTACAGTTCAGCTTCATAAACCAGCCATCTGTGAACAAGTAATTTTAATGTTCTTTTGCATTTTCACAAATTCCAAATCGTGTGCTGCATGCTTCATACATTAGAATGGAAGGTTCCGAGAGGTGTGTCCTGCTGCTTTGAATACTGGGGTCTGATTCCATAGCTCACAGCACTTCCCTTGATTCTGTCTGTGAGCCTAACTCCTGAATGTTGAGATGGTGTTCTCACCTGGCATTCAGTGAGATGTGCTATTTAATGATCAGCCAGGACTTCCTCCCAGCCTAAGTTGTTTTCTCAACATGAGAGATCAAACTAGGCACTTGTATTATCGGCCCGGATCAACGAAATCATGACAGAGAACTGTACATGTAAGCTTCAATATGCCAGTTCCTTACTAGACTAACAAGGACATTGACCTTTGAAGTAATTAGATATTTGTGCATGAAAGGATTCACATAAATATATGAAATTAACATGGAAGGAAAAGACTGCCTGGTCCATCACTCCTTCCTCACATTTGTGATGACTGATGCCTCCCTGATCCAAACTCTCCTCCCCTCCTGCCACCCCAATATGTTTCCTGCTGTTTGTGAGAAGATGGAGAATTGGAATTCTGGAAACTCCAACTCTCTCAGGTAATCGAAACCAGTTCAGGAGATCACAGAGACTACAACAATCCCTGTCTTCCCATACAATGCAACCTCTGCTCCTAATAAGGGCCAATCCAGCTCAATCTTCAATGCTCAGAATGCCTGCACGCATGACAGCCGCTAGCAACTCATTACGGAGGCTCACTCCACCCCGGGGAAAAGCTCAGCCACATTTAATCTATCCCACTCTGACATAATTTAACTTGATGTCCCCTCACAGCATTTTGTTGCCTGTGCATTGCTGTCTTGTACAACTGAGTGGCTTGCTAGACAGCAGCTAAGAGTTAACCATAGCGGCATGGTACTGGAGGCTCCTGTTTGGTTAAGTGGTTTTTTGTTGCTCTGTGACATGAGTGAAATGTTGGGCTTTTAGCCTCAAGTTCAATGTTTTTCTAGACTTATGTATTTTTTGAACCAGACCCAAAATACACTGGTTGAATTTGAACAGGCCTTCTTTAGAGTATTAGTCCAGGCCCCTGGATTAATCAACTAATATTGTAGCCTTGCCTTCCGCTGTGCATTACTAATCTGTAAGAAGTGTGGAATGTTGTCCCACAGCAAGTAATATTATGGCTTTTAAATCCGAGGCCAACAGATTTTTGCTAGCCAAGGGTATTGAAGGAAATGAAGCTGAGATGGGTGATGGAGTTAGAATGCGGATAGACCATGATCTCTTTGAACTGCGGCACAGGCTTGAGGGGCTAATTGGCCTCTGCTGTCCCAACGTCCCGAATGGGGATGCATCTGATTTTTGGACTTCTAAAGAACTTACAGCAAAGTCATAGAGACCAACGCAATGGGCCAGTTAACCAACTAAATCCTCACCACTGGTCGGCAGGAAAGTATTGCTGAGTATCTCGTTGCTTTTCTTTCAATTTATTTGTTTATTAAGGGGAGGCAATGGCCTAGTGGCATTCCTGATGAAGGACTTATAACTGAAACGTCAACTCTCCTGCTCCCCGGATGCTGCCTGACCTTCTGTGCTTTTCCAGCACCACTCTTTTCAGCTCTGACTCTCCAGTCCTCACTTTCTCTTAGTGCTGTTATTACTGGAAACTGTCATCCTGACCTGGCTAATGTGTGACTCCAGACCCCACAGCAATGTGATTGGTTCTGAAGTGCCTCTGGGTAATTAGGGAGGGGCAATAAATGCTGGTCAGCGATGTCCTCATCCCATGAATGAATTAGATTACTGACAGTGTGGAAACAGGTCCTTCGGCCCAACAAGTCCACACTGACCCGCCGAAGCGCAACCCACCCATACCCCTACATTTACTCCTTACCTAACACTACGGGCAATTTAGCATGGCCAATTCACCTGACCCGCACATCTTTGGACTGTGGGAGGAAACCGGAGCACCCGGAGGAAACCCACGCAGACACGGGGAGAACGTGCAAACTCCACACAGTCAGTCGCCTGAGTCGGGAATTGAACCCGGGTCTCAGGTGCTGTGAGGCAGCAGTGCTAACCACTGTGCCACCGTGCCGCCCACAAATGTTTTAAAAATTGTGGGCAGCTCTGGGTAGACCAGTATGTGATACCCATCTCTAATCGCTCCTTAACATAATATGGTGGTGAGTTGATGTCAATAGCTGCTGCACTCCATGGGGTGTTGTATGATGCTGTGTGGAAGGGAGCTCTCATTCCTTTTAGACTTCATGGAGCTTTGACACAAACTGAGTGGCCTCCCAGATCATTTAAGAGTTGACCACATTGCTGTGGGTCTGAAGGCACAGCATAGGACAGCAGATTTATTTCCCAAAGGAAAGCCAGATACATTTTTATGACAATAGAGTCATGTTCACCAGCAAGGGAACCACCTTTTACTTCCAAGCCTATTAATTGAATTCAAATTTCACCAGCTGCCACAGTGGGATTTGAACCATAACCCAAAGCATTAGACTTAGATTTTTGGAATTATTGTCCACAGACCATGCCAAGAGCTCCACTTGTCCAACGAAAGCTCGGGTATTGGATTCCTGTGTGATCTTGTCAGGACAGCTCCATCTCTGCATGGGAGTTCAATTTTTTTTAAGTTAGTACACTCTTGAGATTAAAACATTGCCCTAGGGCAGGCATGAGATGATTTATGTGTGGAAAATCGGACTAGGTACAATTACATTCCTCACAATTGAGAAATACGGCTGCGTGTTCTGGTATAATTTGATTTGATTTATTACTGTCACATGTACTGAGCTAAAGTAAAAAGTGTTGTCTTATGTGCTTTCCAGGCAGGTCACACTACACAAGTGCATCAGGGTAACAGAACAGAGTGCAAGATGCAATATTACAGCTGCCAAGGAAGATATTCCATTGAGTAGGCACAAATGAAGCCTCTGGAGTTGGCTATCAGTCTAGCATACATTTATATTAAACTGAGTTCTGGGAACACTTTCTCCACCCAAGTCACTGATGATATTGTGCCAACATGGAAGCCCTGACACATTAACACTTGAATAAATAGGAAATTATTGCTTTGCATAATGTGCACAGCAGCAATTAAACTGATCAGGCTTCAGGGTAGAAAATGTGTTTCTTCAGGTTCTAGTGCTGGCTCATGGTTGAATTCTGAAGCAGTATTCGGAATGAATTGGTTAGGTTTCTGTGTGCAGAGATGAATTCTGGCATGCACACTATTTCTATTTAACTCCGAGCAGTGTATTGGTATTAATTGGCACCAATGCTTTTTAATTATGTCAAATTCTCCAGGTAACATCCCAGAAAAATACCACAAACATCTCAAATAATGACCAGATCATCCGTTGTAGTGACATTGGTTGAGGGACAAATATTTACCAGGATGCTCAGGAGAAATCTTCTGCTGTTCCTCAGACAGTGTAGTATTCTGTCAGTACATCACCTGCTCCTCAGATGCTGCCTGAACTGCTGTGCTTTTCCAGCACCACTGTAATCCAGAATCTGGTTTCTAGCATCTGTTTTTACCCATCACTGAAAAGTGGAAAATTAGAGTGGGGTCTCCAACCTTCTGACCCATTCAGTCACTGCTAACATCGCAAAGAGCTCTGTGGGCTTCCTGGTCAGAATTCCAACCTCAGCTCCAATTCCAGCCTTGACTAAAGCCCCCTGTAACTGGCCATTGTCTCGTAGTATTGTGTGACCTCACTATACATGCTTTTGCTGTTAACATATTATGGATTTGAGGAGAAAGCAAATTTTCTCTATGAATCATGTCTCACAAACCTGATTGAGTTTTTTGAAGAAGTAACAAAAACGATTGATGAGGGCGGAGCAGTAGATGTGATCGATGTGGACTTCAGTAAGGCGTTCAAAAAAGTCCCCCATGGGAGACTGATTAGCAAGGTTAGATCTCATGGAATACAGAGAGAACTAGCTATTTGGATACAGAACTGGCTCAAAGGTAGAAGACAGAGGGTGGTGGTGGAGGGTTGTTTTTCAGACTGGAAGCCTGTAACCAGTGGAGTGCCACAAGGATCGGTGCTGGGCCCTCTACTTTTTGTCATTTACATAAATGATTTGGATGCGAGCATAAGAGGTACAGTTAGTAAGTTTGCAGATGACACCAAAATTGGAGGTGTAGTGGACAGCAAAGAGGGTTAACTCAGATTATAACAGGATCTTGATCGATGGGCCAATGGGCTGAGAAGTGGCAGGTGGAGTTTAATTTAGATAAATGTGAGGTGCTGCATTTTGGGAAAGCAAATCTTAGCAGGACTTATACACTTAATGGTAAAGTCCTAGGGAGTGTTACTGAACAAAGAGACCTTGGAGTGCAGGTTCATAGCTCCTTGAAAGTGGAGTCACAGGGAGATAGGATAGTGAAGAAGGCGTTTGGTATGCTTTCCTTTATTGGTCAGAGTATTGAGGACAGGGTATTGCTTCGGGCACTGTTGGAATATTGCTTGCAATTCTGTTGCCAGGGTTGGAGGATTTGAGCTATAAGGAGAGGCTGAACAGGCTGGGGCTGTTTTCCCTGGAGCGTTGGAGGCTGAGGGGTGACCTTATAGAGGTTTACAAAATTATGAGGAGCATGGATAGGATAATTAGACAAAGTTTTTCACTGGGGTCGGAGAGTCCAGAACTAGAGGGCATAGGTTAGGGTGAGAGGGGAATATAAAAGAGACCTAAGGGGCAACTTTTTCATGCAGAGGGTGGTGAGTGTATGGAATGAGCTGCCAGAGGGTGTGGTGGAGGCTGGTACAGTTGCAACATTTAAGAGATATTTGGATGGGTATATGAATAGGAAGGGTTTCGAGGAATATGGGCCAGGTGCTGGCAGGTGGGATTAGATTGGGTTGGGATATCTGATCAGCGTGGACAGGTTGAACCAAAGGGTCTGTTTTCCATGCTGTACAGCTCTATGAGTCTATAATAGTAAAGGATCAGTGTGCAATGGATTGATTAATTCCCAACACAGTGTTGCCAGTAAATAACTCCGAAGCTGTTGGTTTGTATAATCAGGGGAGGTAGTGACATAATCGTAATGCCAATGGACTAGTAATCCAAGAAGTCAAAAAGTGTGACACTGGAAAAGCACAGCAGGTCAGGCAGCATCCAAGGAGCAGGAGAGTGGACATTTTGGGCATACACCCTTCATCAGGATAATATTCTCGGGCAAGGATTTAAATCCTATCATGACCCCAGCTGAAGAAGTTTGAATTCAACAAAACAAAAGTCTGGAATTAAGTGGGTCTAATAGATATGCCAGTTGTAAAACCCATCTGGCTCACTCATGCCCTTCAGGAGCAAGAGCAATTAGGGATGGGCAACAAGTACTGGCCCAAGCTGTCACCTCCACATCCCATGAATTAATTTTAAAAACAGCTCAGCAAGCTGTAATTATGACTGACTAAGGCTGCAGCTTTCAATTGACCACTCATGATTCTATAAAGTGAAATTCCTGTTGAAATCTGGAATCACTTGGAGCTAGATTATGAATATAACTGTTATCCCATTCTGTGTGTGTGTGTGTGTGTGTGTGTGTGTGTATACACACTCACATATATATTTATATTAAACGAGGCCTATACTTCATATGTGTTTTGATCGTGATAGCTTCTTTTTGTTTCCTCAGAAGTTTTTTTTGCCACTGTATCTAATTAGTTTTTTTTTCTCTCTCTTTCTTTCTTGCATGTTCCCATCTTCGTCCTGATTCGGCTGATACCTGTCCAGGTAAGATTACTAAGAGTTTTAACAAGGCTGACCTCATGCCTTCTAGCATTAACTGTTCAACTGTTGATGGATGGCACCAAGCCGTTGTCAGTGTTTAGCTTGCGCTGTCTTGAAGCAGTTTGAAAATGCTGAGTAACTTCTACCATTTCAGCATTGACACTTGTGATATCAGTTAGCCGTCCAGAGCTAAAGGCCAGCCATGTCTAAAAGTAACCATCACCTCTTTGACAGAATGTTTAAACTCTGAAGGAAAGATAATTACTTCATCCCTCTGCTTGCCATTCAGAGTTTGTGTAATTAATTTTGTAATTCCACAGTAGAATGGGCATAAAATTACCAGGGCTTTCTAAATTAACTTTCACCTCATTCACTGAGCTTGGTAATTCTCCACTGGGCAGAGAACTTAGCGATAGGAGACCATTCAGTCCCTTCCAACCAATTCTGCCCCTGATGGCTGATTTGTGCTTTGACTCTACTCACCTGCCCTTGTAAGGGTGAGGGCACCTCATCAGGAGCTTGAAAATATCCTGGGGCCAAAATCTGTGCTTCTAGCTCGGCACCAAATTGGGATTGTCACTTTGGTTGAGTGTGTGACTGAGGGATGTCATTGTGCAGGGGAGTGAGGGATTTACTGTGTGCTAGGTACAGTGTAGTTAAATGTAGAATGAAGCTCCATCTGTTTTGACCAACATGCCGAAAGTACAACCACAGAGCAACATCCCTCCTCCTCCTTTCTCACGGCAGTGAGCCAATAGCGTATGCATGGTCACATGACAATCAGTGCCAAATAACAGGCAATCTTCTGTTATTGTCGCTTAATGCAGTGAAAAGTGGTTTGAGATCATCTGAAATCTCACATTGGGAAAAAAGAAGTAGAATGAAGTTGTCTTTTGTGCTCCTCCCTCACAGCAGTGTACCATAAAGATTTGCAGGTCATAAAGCTGTTAAACAAATATTCCTTCTTTAGAGGAACATTGAATCCTTGAAAGTGTTTTCATCTGAGGATTTGTTCATTCACAGCATTGTGTTCATTAGCTCCACTTTATTGCGTGTTAGACTAGACCGTGCAGCTGTAATGATGAAATGACAGCTAAGGTGTAATTATTTGATAATCATGCAATCAAAAGGTTTTGCTTGGTTAAATATCACTGGACTTGGTAATGGAGCTCTTCATTAGTATTTGAGATTTTCCATAAAAGCCTGTCCTATTCCAGTCCCCTTTATTGAGCTATCTGATCATGTTCAACTGGCTTTCTATGCATTATTGAAACATTTTGACCTTGTGACAGCGGTTTCGAAGTTAATTTCTTCTCCTTATTTTCTCTGAAGAACACAGCATACCTTAGAGATTTCTGCTGAATTTCACATTGCTATTTCAAGAGGGTGGCAGGGTTTTTGTACTGAATAAAGATTGTCAGAAGATCAATAACAAGCAGATTAATGTGTAACCAACATACAGGAATAGCAGGAGACATTCAGCCCTTTTGAGGCCATTCTACCATTCATTGTAATCACAACAGGACTGCACCCTAGCTCCATACAATCACCTGGCTTTTTGACTGGTCACTCTGCCCTTAGAATACTCAACTAGCAGAGATACTTTGTCCCGATCTCCTCCCTCAGTTCCATGTGATAAAACTGTGATCAAGTCTCTCCTTAACCATCTAAATTCTAGGGTAAGCAAACCTGGTTTGTTTGATCTCGCCTCTCAGCTTACTGTCAGAGTCCTGGCATCACTTGAGCAAAAAAAGTGACAGTAATGTGAGAACAAATCTTTTCACGCAGTGTGTACTTAGAGTACAGAATGTGCTGCAGGGAAATGTGGAGACAGATTCAAGAAGGCATTAGATGATTTTTTTGGATAGAAATAATGTGCAGGGATACGCAGACAGAGCAGGAGGTTGGCAGTAGGGAATAGAACTAGTACTGGCACGATAGACCAAATGGACTCCTGCACTGTAACAATTCTGCAATTCATTCCAATCAATCTATTCAATTTGAATTGATTTATTATGTCACTTGTACCTAGGTACAGTGAAAGGTTCTGTTTTGCATGCAGTGCAAGCAGATCATATCATACAAAGTTCAGAGGGTGATTCAACAGAGTGAGGAACACAAAGAAGGTGTCCAAAAAGCAAGGTCAACATTTCATTTGAAATTTGAGAAGTCCATTCTGAAGTCTAACAACAGCGGGGATGAAGTTGTTGTTGAACCTGTTGGCCCGGGTGTTTAAGCTTTTGTATCTTCTGCCTGATGGAAGAGGTTGGAAGAGATCCTAACCTTTTGATGATATTGCTTTGTCTTTTCAAAGCAATGGGAAGTGTAGATGGAGTCAATGGCTTCCGTGATGGACAGGGCTATGTTCACAACTTCCCACTCCCATCAAGATTATATCCTTCCCAAGGTGTGGTGCTCAGAGCTGCACTTTAGGCACAGACTATTCAGGGCATCTTAAAACTAAAACATGATTTCTCTTGCCTTTTATATTCTAAAAGGGCATCTTTTCTTATCTGAACATTCCATTTCGGTCAGCGAGTGAACTTTCACCTTGTGATCCAAATGGAATCAAAACTACCTCTGAGCTTGCTTTAAATCCATTGTTCCTATCAGGGTCAGCAGGGATGGATGTGAATTCTCCATCAAACTCAGACAAGACCTACTAAGGTGTGTGAATGTTCAGTGCAAACCAAACCATGCTTAGAACAGTCTCACTCATCGTATTGAATGTGCGGCAAAGGAAGACATTTATCCAAATAAAATGTGCAGGTGCTGGAAATCTGAAATAAAAGCAGAAAGTGCTGGAGAAGCTCAGCAGGTCTGGCAACATACGCAGAGAGAGAAACAGAGTTAATATTTCAAGTCCAATGTAACTTCTTTGGAACTGAAAGAATACTTGTTGCAAGTAGATCAGAACGTAGCTGCATTGACATTGCCATTATTTTTGAAGGTCAATGTTTATCAGGGGCATTGGCTACATCCCAGTGTGTAATTTGTGAAGTGACATTAACTGACCAGCTGACTTTATATCCTACAAGTCTGTCAGCTATGTTGAAGTTATGTTGACTTAACTGGGTTGTAACAGTGACCCTTGCCTCCTTTAAAGGCTCCTCTGTCAATAAACTTAAAGTTCGTTGACAGCTTGTTTTGGTGATTGGTGTAAGACAGACTTGCTTTGCGCTATTAGTCAGTTTATGGCAGGGGATTCATTTTGATGTCAAAACATGGTTCGATCCTGAGAGAATTTAGACTCGTTTGTACAATAAACTGAAGGAGTATCATGTCTTATTGTCTCTTTGGGATTTGTTAACAGCTGGATCCCATCCATTGCTACCGTGGTGATTTCTATCCAATCGTTTTGCAACAGAAGTTTTATTCATGACCTCCCTTGTTGCCACTTTAGTTCCTGGCTTTGAGTTCTTTTGAAAAGATTGAATAAAGATTCTTGGCTTTGACAAACAGCCGTGTTCAGAATACTGCAGCAAAAGAGATCTGCAAATATCGTCCCTCCCATTTCCCAAGCACCCGAGCAAATAACTTGCTGTGCTTTTTATAAACCTAAAGTTAAACTTAAAACTTCATGATTTGTTAAAATTAATGCTGGAAGTCCCTTGTAATTAAAATTTCAGAAGTTTATGTAGGACGTTCTGTCAACGCCCTCAGCACAGATAAGATTTGATTTATTACAAAGTGGGGCCTAGTTACTCGAATTACATGCCTTTTGCTCTTAGAACTGGAGCATGAGATTCAGGAAAGAGGTTTGTACCAGGTTCAAAAAGCTGGAAGATATTTGAGATTATGAGGAATGCCGTGAGCAGGTTTTTTTTTGCTCGGTCTGCCTTCAAGGAAAGCCGAACCAGATGGTCACTGTGGGCTGTGGTGCCGTTGTAAGGTGCTGGGCACAGTGGAGAAAGGGAGGGGCATTTGTGAGTACTGTGTCACCAGATCAGTACCAAGCACCATGGGCTAGCTCAGTTTGGCATCTCGGAGGTTTGGAGCTGATGTTTTATCCCAGAAGGTAGTAGAGCCATCAAAGTGCGATTGGGAAAACCTCACTTTAAATAGCCTCGTTCAACCCCATTCTATTTTTCTTCATTCACGTGTGGGATGTAGCCATGACTAGTTGGCCAGCATTTTATTGCCTGCCCCCAGTTGACCTTGAGAAGGTGGTGGTGAGCTGCCTTCCTGAACCACTGCAGTCCACCTGCTGTGGGCTGATCCACAATGTCATTAGGGAGGGAATGCCACAATTTTGACCCAGTGACAGTGAAGGAATGGTGATATATTTCCAAGTCAGAACGGTGAGTGGCTTGGAGGGGAACTTGAAAGTGGTGGTTGTTCCCATATATATCTGCTGCCCTTATCCTTCTAGATGGAAGAGATTGTGGATTTGGAAGATGCTGTCTGAGGATCTGTGGTGTGTTTCTGCAGTGCATCTTGTAGATAGTACACACTGCTGCTACTGAGCATCGGTGGTGGAGGGAGTGGATGTTTGTGGATGTGATGCTAATTGAGCCTAGTGCTTTGTCCTGGATGGTATCAAGTTATTTTAATATCATTGCTGTAGTGGGACCGGTAGTTGTCAGGATTTCTGCTTTAGTGTTCTGTTGTGTCAATGTAGCATCATGTGACCTGAATGTTACCATTTTGGAGCTGCTTGTACTTCTCCACAATTTTTCTCTGTTTCACTGACTCTCTCTCTCCATCTCTGTCTCACGAACACTCTTTCTGTCTCCCACTCGCTGGCATCCTCTCTCTTTGCTTCTTGCTCACACTCTCCCTCTCACTGATACTTTCTCCTTCTCACTGACACTCTCTCCCCTTCTCATTGATACTCTTGTTCACACTCTCCGTCTCACTGAACCTCTTTTTCACGCTTGCTGACACTTTCTCTCTCTCTCTTGATTGACATTCTTGGTCTATCTCACTGATCCTCTCCCTCCCTCTCACTGAGACTGTTTCTCCGTCTCATTAACCTGGTGTGTATCTGGCAGGAGCGTTGGGCAGCAGAAGAAAGGCAGGGAATGGGAGAGAGCTGAGAGTGGAAGAGAACAGAAGTGTTGAGGGGAGAACAGAAGTGTTGAGAGATGAACAAATGGTGATCTTTAAGATTATAAATGACTTTGATAAAGTAGATGAAGAGAAGATATTTCCACTTGTTGAGAGACCATGACGAGTGGACACCAGTACTAGACGGTCACTCGTGTCCAATTTGGAATTCTTTATCCAGACAGCACAGACTGAATGGACTGTTTCAATTATGCTTATTTAATTTAGTAAATTCTTGTCCTTTCAGGTTATGGTCAATAATATGCTTGCTGCCTATTAGTGTTGCCTCCTTATCCTACTCTTACTGGCTTTTATTCAGACAAAGGTTGTTGAGCATCTTCCAATGCTCCTGGGGGCAGGAATAATGAGAAAACTCACTCCAAGGATGTACATCAGGAAAATATCAGGCTGTACTCATGCTCAAACGTCCTTCCTCTCTTCATGCCCACTGAGATAACGGCTTTGTTCTTCCATGAGATGGGAACTTAGCTGGCAATGACCAAAATAATTTCTCATGCTTCATTGCCTTCAGGAGCCCATTGGTTCATGTTCGGATTATTCTAACAAAGTGCTGGCACAGACACAATGAACTAAATGAGCCTCATTAGAACAGAACAGTACTGCCACAGGAGCAGGCCCTTCGGCCCATCATGTCTGTACCAACCATGAATCTATTCTGAACCAATCCCATCTGCCAGCATATGGACTGACTCCCTCTATTCTCTGCCCTGTTCGTGTGTGTGTCCCATGCCTCTTAAACATTTGTTATTGTATCTGCTTCTATCACCTTCCCTGGCAGCACAATACAGGAACCTTGCACCCTCTGGCGAAAATAAAGTTTCTCATACATTTCCTTTAACCATTCCCCCTCTCACCTTAAACCTATGTGTCCCTGTATTTGACATTTCCACCCGGGGAAAGCAACTTTTGACTATCAACCCTATCCACGCTCCTCATAATTTTATATAGGTCTATCAGGTCAACCCTCAGCCTCCAACACTCGAGGGAAAATCTCACTCTGCGCTGTAAATTCTTCTGTGTTTCACAGATGCTGTTGGCCTGGCCTCTTTCCTCATAAGTTTAACCACTTGTATTGAATTACCCCATAATTTCCATTCAAAAATGTGAAATTTAAGATCTAAGGAGGCTCCCCCACCCTGAATTGGTGCTATGCTCTATCCATACCTTATTCTTGCTGTGAGTGCTGTGCTTCTATAACGCTACAAGAGCTTCTGTGCAAGGTTGGTTCCTGAAAATATGCACTCTGCTCAGCTCCAGGGTTTATTTCCAACCTCCCAGCAATGCAATGGTGGCAGCTTGACCAAACACCATCGCTGTCTATGCCAGGCCTGTCACAGTGAGATTGCATTCATGAATGAAAGGCTTGTTTGTCCATGAATATTTATCAGAAAGAATGTTACAGCCTTATTGTTTTCAGTGACCTGTCAGTTCCTGTTTCCTCTTGCTCTCAATGGCATTGAACATGTTTCTTCGCTACTTTTGCCAGAAAGGTGTCATGGGTGATGTTGAGACAGGTTGAACTTGGCTGCAGGTAATCTTTTGGCTTTCAGCTACTTCCAGTGTGTTTATTAGACGGACTCTCAAAATTGTTGATTTGTTCAGGTTGGTAGGGAGTTATGGGTCATTGTTCCCCAGTGCCAGTGGTGACACTACCGCCTGAAACTCTGCATGGTCATGCGTCAGATATGGTCGATAATTTTCATGATGCCATCAAATGTGTCAAAAGCTGCTTCATTTCTTGACATCCAAATTCCCTGTCTACCTGAACTTTGTATTCGGTGGGATGTGATGCTACCCATTGTGATGGTTGTCCTGTGTTCATAGAGCTGGGGCGGATGTTAAATGTTCTGTGTCTGTAGAAGTAGGGGTTGCTTGTCCTGTGTTTGTACAGATAGGGAGGAAATTCGACATTTCAGGCCCAATGCTGCCTGACCTGCTGTGCTTTTCCAGCAACACTTTCTCAACTCTGATCTCCAGCATCTGCAGACCTCACTGTCTCCTTTGTAAGATGGGGGCTAGTTGAAGTGTTTGGGTTTGGTTGATCTATATTGAAAAAAGTTTTCTGTTTGTAAGGGTGGGATCTTCCTGCTGTTTATATGGCTGTGTTTTTGCTTGTTCTAATGGAAAGTCATCTCAACTTGAAATGTTAACTTGCTGTTTCTTCATGGATGCTGCCTGACCTGCTGTGATTTCCAGTGTTTTTTGTTTTCAGTGGGTTTTTTCTTCTGTGTGTAGAGGTGAGATCTTCCCTACTAAGCTTTCTTTCTGGAGTGAATGATGTCAATTTTCTTCCTAAGCTGACCTCCAGCTCTCAAGTCCTGCCTCATTACAATGTGGTACATTACAGTTCAGTACAGGCCCAGGGCACCAGCATTGCAGTGGCTGGGTTCTTCCTCAGTAAATGTGCTTAGACAGCATTGTTTTCTTTCATCTAACTGGGAATGTACACACGTCTAGAGTTTTCCTCACTCTCCTGAAGTATACTGCATTTTGTGACAGCTTAACTAGTTCCTACAAATCAGTTGAAGGCATTGATGTTTGGTGGAGCTTTTTAGATCCTCCACAGTGTGGAAAACAGGCCCACACCGACCCTCCGAAGAGTAACCCACCCATTTCCCTCTGACTAATGCACCTAACACTATGGGCAATTTAACATGGCCAATTCACCTGACCTGCACATTATAAGACTGTGGGAGCACCTGGAGGAAACCCACACATTAACTGGGAGAATGTGCAAACTCCACACACACAGCCACTTGAGGCTGGATTCGAACCTGGGACCCTGGTGCTATGAGGCAGCTGTGCTAACCACTGAGCCACCGTGCTGCCCAGTGTTGGTGACAGCTTACTTTCAGAAAGCATTCTTGTCAGTGTTCCTGAGATTCCACTGTGATTCTGCTTTAAATAGCACGACAGGAACTTCAGTGACCCTGTTAATGTTGAGGTCCTGTATTAATCTTCAGGGGAATCATCAAGGATGTGCTAGTTTCACTGGAGAGAAGATAAGTCTAAGTTATATCCTGCCTGCGACATTGAAAAACAAAATTTCCATTTCATAAAATATGAAATGTTCACTGATAAAGCTTGCCATACAACTGTTGCTGAATGATAAGTGACTCCTAGGTTCTCCACAATGGGTTGTTGATTTGGAGACAGTGCTGGGTCAGGTCACAGTATGAGATTGATTTGTTGACAGTGGAGATTGCAACTCTCCTGCATGTTTTGTTGCAGATGAGAACCCCTTCCTCAAGTAACATTTAATGTCTTGCTTGGTCTAGTGTGCCAGACCATATTAGGGATGGTAGTTCAGATTCATAGAGTGCAGAAAAGACCCTTCGGCCCATTGAGTTTGCACTGACCTAACTACCACCAAATGTGCATTAATCCCAATTTCTTGCACTTGTCCTAAACCTTTGAATGTTATGATATTTGAAGTACTTATCCAAATACTTTGCAACTGCTTCGGTCAAAAGTATATTATGTCCTCTTGACATGAACTGGTGGATGTACTCTATGTTTGTTCAAAAACCAACACACTGCGGTTGTGCCTCTTGAGTAACAAATATTCATATTTGGAGAAGATTTGTAAGCTCTGATGGTTGGTCCAACCTAATTTGTCTTGAGCATAACGAGGATTATTTTAGTTTCCTCAGTTTGGCCCTTTCGCTAGACGTTTGGTTTAATAAATTCAATCACCTTTAGACTACCTTAGTCATGCTGTTTGAATCATGTAAGGTAGCCAGCAATGAGAAAGCTGTCATGATCCATTCGACACGAGTACATAGTGTTCTTGACCATGGAAGTGGAAAGGGGAATATTGACCGAGACACTAGGTAGGGACTCTGCTCTTTTTTCAGAATGCTCTGCTATATTTTACTGTCTATTCTTGTCTCTCCATCATCAGCTACAGCTCAGTTGGTAGAAGGATTCTAGTTCAGTATTTGACCACAACAATTTAGATTGAGGTTTATTTGCAGAGCTGAGGGAGCACTGCTGCATCTTACAGGTGAGATGTAAAACTGAGGCCCCATAAGGTGGAAAGAGAATATCCCATGACACGATTTCAAAAAGAGAACAGGCTTGAATGGCTGAATTGCCCACTCCTGTTCCAATATTCTATGTTTCCATGAGTTATCCCCAGCATCCTGGTCAATATTTATCCCTCAGTTTACAAAGCAATAACAGATGATGTGATCATCATAACGTTGCTGCTTATGGGAGTTTGCTGTGCACAAATTGACTGCTGCGCTTCCCATAGTTCAACAGTAACTATGCTTCAGAAGTACCTAATTTGTTGTAAAGTGCTTTGCCAAATTACTGAAGATGTGCAAGGTGCTATGTAAATGCATGCTTTTTTTAAACCTCCCCCTGTTCAGACATGGAGTGTCTAACCTGCAAACGACTGCACCTTTAACAATTCCACACTCCAATCGATACTGCACAAACTTATACTTATCATGTACATAAAGAAAGCAAAACATGCATTTATTGAACACTTTTCATTACAACATCCAGGCACTATATCTTTGAAGGACTTTTTGAAGTGTAGTTATTGTTGAAAAGAAGAACACAGGAGCTGGTACTTTGTGTCCAGAAACTCTCGCAGACAGCAATGTGATGATGAGTACGTAAACTGTTTTTTGTGTGATAAATATTCATTGGAGCTGGGTCAGGACAAAACAGTCTTTGGAGGCTCAATGCAGACTCGATGGACTGAATGGCCTCTTTCTGCACTGCAGGGATTCCATGATTCTGAGAAGCAAGGATTAAAGGATGTCACCAAGGAGAATACGGGTATGACGCTTGTCCTAGCAAAGCGCAATGTTCCATACCCCCGGCACTGTTCCCTAATTTGTATTATTGGTGCAATAATTGTTAATCTTATTCCAACACTCAGTCAGGTGAAAGCAAACAATTGAACAGTAATTGAAGGGGTAGCCCTGCAAACCAATCAAGGCCACTATTTTCTTATTATCTACACTGATAGCCAAATATGATTACTGATGTATTTGTCACGCCAGTTGACTTGGGTGGAGGCAGAATCACCTGACATGGCTAGCTCTGTCCCTTATCCTGAATGTCAACCAAAGGGTAAAGTTTAAGGAAAAGCCAGTTACACCCAACATTCAAACTGGTTTCCCAGTGATTTATCCAGTTTGATACAGTAACAGGGTTATCATGTTCAGGTGGCATGGTTGAGTGGCAATAAGAGGTTTGTTTTGCCTGACAATGAAGGAAGTTGTCATTGAGTGAACTGTCAGGATATATGATCCAATGGCAACACAAAAGTGAGCAGATGACAACCAAGGATAACTAATCAACCCACTTGAACCATTAAAGCTAGAGCTTCATAGTTCATTTCTTCTTCCTCATGGAATGTTGGAGTCACTAACAAGGCCAGTGTTTGTTGCCCATCCTTAATTACTCTTGAACTGTGCCTTGCTAGGGGAAATTTTGAGGAGCTGTCTTTCTGTCTGGAGTCACGTGTAGACTAGATTGGGTAACGACAGCAGATTTCCTTCCCTAAAGACCCTGTGTGAGCCAGGTAGGTTTTTCCAATAATAACGTAATGGTCACTATTCTGCAGAACCATAGAAATGATACAGCACACAAGGGGACTATTCGGTCCATCTTGTCCAGGCTGAGCCAAAGACTAACTTCCAATTCCAGATTTGTATTGATTATATTCCATCTGCCATGATGGAATCTGATCCCAAATCTCCAGGGATTGTCTGACCTGGTCGACTAGTCCAATGATGTTGCTGCTATGCCTCCATTTTCCTTCAAGAACTAAAAGCCCAGTGAATATAGTATAATAGAGAGGTTTGTTTTGAGTAAATTCAGGGAAGAATGAACATGTGTAAACAGACTTGATGAACAGGAAGGAGCCACTGAATTGGCCATTACTCAGATGATGCCTCCCATTTTTGCTTCCCTGTCCCCCCACACCCAAAGGCAGGATCTTAGCTGTCTTAGAAAAACTGAACCAATGGTTGAACTGCATTGTCCAAAGTGCCACCATTTACGTGAAGGGAAAGAATCCCATCCGGGGTTATGTTGTTTTGTGGTTGGACCACACACTGAGTGCTGCGTCGTCGCTGGTCAGCGAGACATAAGGACATTCAAGCCCTGGACACAGTTCAGAGAAGAGCTGGTCTCTTGCATCGTGGGATATTACATTGTGAGGAAAAGCTGGAAACACTTTGGCTTTTCAGCCTTTAATAAAGGAATAATGGTAGTAAGTAAGGTTGTAAAGGGAATAAATATCAGGAATGTTACTTCAAACAAAGCCATTACTCTGAAGAAAGCTGTATTTCAAGCCAATAAAAGGCCAGTATTAAATTTTGTTCTTTCTTGTAATGGAATTTCTTGGTGAACATTTCCTCAGAATATAATCCTTTATAAATGTGAGTTCGTTTGCTTGTAATTGTCGATTGATGAATTCACATTGACCTAAGCATCAAGAGTTTTATAGAGTCATAAAGTCATCCAGCATGGAAACAGACCCTTTGGCCCAACTCGCCCATGCTGAGCAGATATCCTAATCTGACCTAGTCCTGTTTGCCAGTCTTTGGCCCACCTCTCTCTAAACCTTTCCTATGCATAGAGGCAAAAGTGAGGACTGCAGATCCTGGAGATCAGAGTCAAGATTGGAGTGGTGCTGGAAATGCACAGCAGGTCAGGCAGCATCCGAGGAGAAGGAAAATCGACATGTCGGGTGAAAGCCCTTCATCAGGAATGAGGCTGGGACACTCCGGGGTGGAGAGTTAAAAAAATGGGAGGGGGGTGAGCTGGGGCGAATATACAGATCATAGGGTGCTTAGACAGAGCAAGACATACAGGTTACACTGCACAGAAGGTACACAAAGCAAGATTAACATTATCATGATCAGCATTATTTGAAGTTAGACAGTCCATTCATCAGACTACTAATGCCAGGGAAGAAGCTTCTTGAACAGGTCGGTATGTGTGTTCAAGTTTCTTTTCTTCTACCTGATGGAAGAGGTTGTAGAAGAGCATTACCAGGATGGGTTGGGTCTTTGATGATGTTTCACTCTTCAGAGATGCCTCCTGACCTGCTAGATGTTTCTGTTATGCTTTGTTTTCATTTCAGATTCCCAGTATCCAGAGAACTTTGCTCGTGATCTAATTTTGAAATTTAGTTTGTAAAGGTCAGGGCTGGAGCCAATCTTTTACTCCACCATGAAGTTATTTACAGGGTGAAACATTGCAGGCATAACTACTAATCTCAGACAAACCACAGTTTATTAAGTGTCTCTTTATATGTGCTCAAGTGGAAACCAATTAAACCCACTTCCTAAATCACAATTATTTACAAGCTACAGCTCTTGGATTAGTGGAGATAAAGTCATAGAGACATAGAGCTGAATAGCACAGAAACAGACCTTTCAGTCCAACTCATCCATGACACCAGATATCTTGAATAAATCTAGTCCCATCTGCCTAGCCTATTCAGCCTCTCACTATTGCTCAAACCCTCCAACCTGGGCAACCCTTTAATTATTAATGCAATTGAGGGAATGCTCTATCTTCTTCAAATAAGATGTATTGATATCCACCCTGACATGTATCTGTCCTTTGGTTTCAATACCATTAATCAATAACCCATTGAAGGAAAGGTCAGTATATGCTGATGGGCGGCACGGTGGCACAGTGGTTAGCACTGCTGTCTCACAGCGCCTGAGACCCGGGTTCAATTCCCGACTCAGGCGACTGACTGTGTGGAGTTTGCACGTTCTCCCCGTGTCTGCGTGGGTTTCCTCCGGGTGCTCCGGTTTCCTCCCACAGTCCAAAGATGTGCGGGTCAGGTGAATTGGCCATGCTAAATTGCCCGTAGTGTTAGGTAAGGGGTAAACGTAGGGGTATGGGTGGGTTGTGCTTCGACGGATCGGTGTGGATTTGTTAGGCTGAAGGGCCTGTTTCCACACTGTAAGTAATCTAATCTAAAAATGCTAAGAAATGGTCTTAGATTCACTTGCTTTTGGGGGCCAGTTGGCTGGAGAGCTGGTTTGCAATTCACTGTGATGCCAACAGTGTAGTTTCAATTGCAACACTGGCTGAGTTTACCATGTGGGACTGTCCTTTCAATCTGTCTCTTTACCAGCGGCATGATGACCCTCAAGTTAAACCACAATGAGCTGTCTCTCTCTGATGCGAAAGTAGTCCTGTCATCTGGGAGGACTATAGTGGCTTTACCTTACACCTCATCTCAAATGGGTTTCATCCTATACCCTTTTATTGCCTTTCCCTGTAGTTTCTTATCAGGAGAATGCTCTGTAATGATTTTTTAAGTTAACTAAAATATTTAACACTTAGAACGATGGAGTGGAATCCTTTGCTCTCCAGCCTTACCAGCTTGGTCATGGGAGTTACAAAATAAATCCTCATCACTGCTCATCACATTGGATGGATTATTTTGGGAGATTTATTCCCACTGTCCCTTTTTGTTGTAGAAATTGACAGGATAGGTGCAGTCAGGGAGAAGGAAAGCCACTTGATATTCCAACACAAAGAAGTTCTTGTCTGAAACAAATTGTAGTTTATTGCATTTAACAATGAGGTACAAGTTTTGTTTGGACAATGTTACCAAGAAGATTCAGATGGTTGGTCTTACTCCTTCAAAGTCCTAAGTTGTTCTCTCAGCAAGTTTCTACATGAGTAATTTGCATCAGTGTTTACTGTGGGGAAGGACATGGAAGGTATAGAATGTGGGAGATAGATGGTGACACCTTGAAAAATGTTCATATTACAGAAGAGGAGGTACCTCATGTCTTGAAAAGCAAAAAAGTGGATAAATCCCCAATACCTGATCAGGTTTACCCTAGAACTCTGTGGGAAGCGAGTGAAGTGATTGCTGGGCCTCTTGCTGACATATTTGTATTATTGATAGTCACAGGTGAGGTGCCGGAAGACTGAAGGTTGGCAAACATGGTGCCATTATTTAAGAAAGGTAGTAAGGACAAGTCAGGGAACTACAGACTAGTGAGGCTGACATTGGTAATGGGCAAGTTGGTGGAAGGAACCCTGAGGGACAGGATTTACCTGTTGTTGTGGTTCTGTTCGCCGAGCTGGAAGTTTTTGTTGCAAACGTTTCGTCCCCTGGCTAGGAGACATCATCAGTGCTCTGGAGCCTCCTGCGAAGCGCTTCTTTGATGTTTCTTCCGGTATTTATAGTGGTCTGTCCTTGCCACTTCCGGGTGTCAGTTTCAGCTGTCCGCTGTAGTGGTTGGTATATTGGGTCCAGGTCGATGTGTTTGTTGATGGAGTTTGTTGGTGAATGCCATGCCTCTAGGAATTCCCTGGCTGTTCTCTGTCTGGCTTGCCCTATGATAGTAGTGTTGTCCCAGTCGAATTCATGTTGCTTGTTGTCTGAGTGTGTGGCTACTAGGGATAGCTGGTCGTGTCATTTCGTGGCTAGTTGATGTTCATGTATGCGGATTGTTAGCTCGGCGAACAGAACCACAACAACGAGCACCCGAGCTACAAATCTTCACACAAACCTTGAAGGATTTACCTGTATTTGGAAAGGCAAGGACTGATTAGGGAATATCAGCATGGCTTTGTGTATGGGAAAACATGTCTCATGAACTTGATTGAGTGTTTTGAAGTAACAGGAAGGATTGATGAGGGCAGAGAGGTTGATGTGATCTATATGGACTTCAGTAAGGTATACGACAAGGTTCCCTAGGGGAAACTGGTTAGCAAGGTTAGATCTCATGGAATACAGGGAGAACTAGCCATTTGGATACAGAGCTGTCTCGAAGGTGGGAGACAGAGGGTAGTGGTGGAGGGTTGCTTTTCAGACTGGAGGCCTGTGACCAGTGGAGTGCCACAAGGATCAGTGCTGGATCCACTGCTTTTTATCATTTATATCAATTGATTTGGATGTGAACATAGAAGGTACAGTTAGTAAGTTTGCAGATTACACCAAAATTGGAGGTGTAATGGACAGTGAAGAAGTTACCTCAAAGTACAATGGGATCTTGATCAGATGGGCCAATGGGCTGAGGAGTGGCAGATGGAGTTTAATTTAGATAATTGTAAGGTGTGGCATTTTAGAAAGGCAAGTCAGAGCAGGACTTATACACTTAATGGAAAAGTCCGAGGGGCTGTTGCTGAACAAAGATGCCTTGGAGTGCAGGTTCATAGCTCCTTGAAAGTGGAGTTGCAGATAGATAGGATAGTGAAGAAAGTGCTTGGTATGCTTTCCTTTATTAGTCAGACCACTGAGTATAGGAGTTGGGAGGTCATGTTGCGTCTGTACAGGACATTGGTTTGGCTACTTTTGGAATATTGCACAATTCGGAATTTTAAAACCAATTCTGGTCTCCCTCCTTTCAGAAAAGATTTACAAGCATGTTGCCAGATTTGGAGGTCTTGAGTTATAGGGAGAGGCTGAATAGGCTGGGGCTGTTTTCCCTGGAGCAGCAGGGGCTGATGAGTGACCTGATAGAGTTTTATAAAATCATGAGGGGCATGGATAGGGCAAATAGCAAAGTATTTTCCTTGGGATGGGGAGTCCAGAATTAGAGGGTATAGGTTTATGGTGAGTGGGGACAGATTTAAAAGGGACCTAAGGGGCAATGTTTTCACGCAGAGGGTGGTGCGTGTATGGAATGAGCTGCCAGAGGAAGTGGTGGAGGCTGGTACAATGACAACACTTAAAGGGCATCTGGATGGGTATATGAAAATAAGGGTTTAGAATGATGCAGGCCAAATCCTAGCAAATGGGACGAGATTATTTCACGATATCTGGTCAGCATGGATGAATTGGACCGAAGGGTCTGTTTCTGTGCTATACACCTCTATGACTCTAAAAGAGAGGGAGCCATTCTGAACTGTCCAGTCACCAGCTGAGCATCTTGCTGCCTCCAAGGATTCTGTCGATGATGTTCAGAGTTTGCAGAGCAATGCAGTTCGATTGCTCCTTCATTTTCTCTCCTGCTTTAGCTGTGTTTGGGGAAGGATATTCAGTTAATCCTATTAAACAATGACTGCATGAGGACTTGCTTAACTGCTTAATTTTCAGGTCTATCACAAGATAATTAGCCCACTGATAAAAGATTAGCATAATCACACTACAATTTTTGCACTGTTATTGCTTGAGTCCTTGTATAAATTGTGCCGTTTAATGGCTGAGAGCAAATGATGTTATATAGGCATATTGAAAAATAATCAACAACATTATGGATTTATCAGAAAGTCCTAGGCACTGGACTTGCATGTTTGCACAATCTCAGTTCCTATGATATCCTGGTCTGCCTGCCCTCCTACAGCCTTCCATATACCTGAGCTCATTCTGCTAACCACATCCTGACACAGACCAAGTCCCAATCACCCCTGGGCTTGCAGACCTGCACCAGCTCCCTCTTCAGCATTTTTAAAATTCCCATCCTTGTTTTAAGATGCCTCCAGGGTCCAGCTGCTTCCTTTCTCTCTAGCCACATCCAGCCTTACAACCTGCTGACATCACTGATGGAATAACTCCACAAAGGCCGGTATCCTGTCTCCAAATCGCCCTTTATTTACATGTGCAAAGTACATGGACTCTGACCAGCCAGCTCAGAGCCGTTTCCTTGAGTGAGAAGACTATCTAAGACTCCTGTCTATTTTTTCCCCTGCTATTCCAGTTTTTTTTTCCAATTACCCCCACACTATTGCCTAACTGAGGTAAGACTCGTGTTTATATCTGTCAGCCAAGGCTCCCTGATTGGCACAGGTTAACAGTCCCAATCGGGGAACTCTCACTCAGTGAGATCCCCCTGGCCAACCACGTTCCTGTCACTACAACGAAACTCCTCAAAGTTGGTCTCAATTGCATCCCCAATTTCCTGCAGTCCACCATTAGTGGATGCTGCCTGAGCCCTCAGCTTTGTAATTCCCTCACTAAACCTTTCCACCTCTCCCCTTATTTAAATTGTTCCTTAAAAACCTATCTCCATAATCATTTGCTTCTGTCCTAGGTGTCTTTGTGTGATTTTTGTCATGGAGATCTACAGCACAGAGATAGGCTCTTTGGCCCAAACTGGTCCATGCTGACCAAAATGTCCATCCACACTAACCCCATTTCTGTGCATGTGGTCCATATCCTTCTAAACCTTTCCTTCCATGTATTTGTCTAAATGCCTTTTTATATGTTGTTAATGGAGTGTTCCTCTGAAGTACATTGTGAAATCTCATTATGTAAGTAAAAGTCACCATTGTCCTAGAGCATTGTGGGGCTGCTCTCTCATTAGAGAGAGAGAGTTGACTAGTGATTGTTTAACCTGGGGCTTGCCATTCCTCAGGAAAAGGGAGAGGTTGGGACTTTCATGGTAACCTCAGTCAGCGCAGAAATTGAGCCCTCATACTCTGCGTCACAAACCTGACATCCAGCCAGCTGAGCCAAATCATCCCCCTTCTCACTGTGGACCGATGCTATGTAAATGTAAGTTATTGTTGAGTTAGCTGACATTGACCAGGCACAAAGTGCTGAGGTGCTATTAATGGCCCTGGGCTAGGGAAGGCTAATCATCCAGATAACCAGTCCCTGGTTGCTATGCCGTGAGACACACAAAAAGGTTGGCAATAGAGAGATACGGACCATATGCAGGAAGATGGGATTAGTTTAGACTGGCCACCCACAGATAACTGTGTTTGAGTGAACACAGAATTGCCCTCAACTGTTATGCTTTCTGGATTTCAATGACCTTCATGTTAAATGATTTTGATCTAAAAATTGGACATTCTGTTGACCAATGTGACTGCCTCCCAGTAAGTTATTAGTCAAGAATTTTAATCATTTTAAGTTTTTAAAAATGGGATCTGCATGAGACATTAAACCATGACCTTGCCAGTCTTCGATCAACCTTAAACCCATGACACTACTTCAGGAACAGCACAGCTGTTCAATCTTGATTGACTTTTATCCCTTAACCAACCTCAATTAAACAGACCAAACAAAGGTTGAATACTGCAGATGTTGCAAGTCTAAAGTAAAAGGAGATAGTGCTGGAGGAATTCAGCAGTTGTTTGGCCTCATCTGAGGAGTGCAAGATGGAGTTAGCATTATGAAGTCAATATGTCTCACCTTTGGAATACTAGGTTCCAAAGAAGTGGACTCAAAACTTTAACTCTGCTTTTCTCTCCACAGATGTTGCCAGACCTGCTGAGTTTCTCCTGCACTTATTGGAGTAAAATAGATAGCTGGTTCTTCCTTTTATTGATGTTTGTGAGAGCTTGCTGTGTGGAAATTGGGTGCCATGTTCCCTACATTACAATAGTGGCTACACTGTTGTACTTCCTAGGCAGTGATTGATTTTGCAATGCCTTTGGATTGTGAAAGCCTCTCTGTAAATACCTTCCTTCAAAACCCCCTGAATGTTAAATATTTTTAAATCAAGAAACCAGTCAGGGTTACAAATTAGTCATGACTGACCTGAATCAATCAATCACACGGTGAGCTTGTGCTGAAATCACAATTAGGGCACATCAGGCTTATAATTTCCCTCATTACATGCAGCTCACAACCTGTGTCAAAAAGTTATTCTCCCAGACTTACTAGACAGAGAGCAGCAATTATCATTAAATTATACATACTTATCCTCCCTGGTCATTATCTCTTTGCTGTTTTTGGAGCTTGCTGTGCATGACTTGGCCAATGTGTTTTGTGAGAGTGACCACAATTCAGAAATATTTTATTATTTGTAAAGTGCCCTTGTGTGGTGGTAGAGTCCCTACCCCAAGATGCCAAGGTTCAGGTTTACCTCTACCAGACGTGTTTAATCCCTGATCAGGTTATCCAGAAATATCCAGTAAAATGCTGATTTTAGGTACTACCACCCCCCACCAGGAGAATGCAAGTTCTTTCATCCAATAGCATTTACGGGACTTAAATACATGAGCAGCCAAGAGCAGGCCCCCTTCGTTCCCATGTCTGCCTCCATTCTTTGCAAAGGCTTCATGCTGCCAAAAAGTCACTTTTGGAATTGGGTAGCGTGGAGTGAAATGCAAGGAAATGTCCACAAACCTGTCAAAAAGCTGACAATCTTTGAGAAACGGCATCGCATTCTGGGCTCAGATGCTGAGCACACTGGGGTGATTAGCAGTGAACCCTCCATACATTGGTTGGCATTGTGCAGTACAATTTGTTTCATATAATCCAAACTCTGTGGAAGCTAACAGACACAAGAAAATTGTTGAAGACAGCCTGTGAATTATTGCTCTTAACTGTATGCAAAGGTAAAATCATTCTTCCTTGAAGATAAAACATTTGAAGTATTTTCTAAACTCTCCCATCTGTTTCGTATCACAGTTTAGATTTTAGGAATAAATAGTTATTAAAATTACTTTGTCCTTTTATCTTTTGCAGAACTCTAGACATATTTCTCAATATAGACTGCTTGCACTAGTCTAGAAGTGGATTTAAGGGAATACTTCATAATGACTGTAAATCCCTCTGACTGATAAAGGAAGGTTAATAGAATAACTATGTTTTAACTTTTATCTTTATCCAATGAAAAACTGCATGTGTTATTTAAAATCTATTTTGACAGAGAGGTGGACACCACGGTGGCTGGAAGGCCTTATATTCCTGTCCAACTCCATTTTGATTTCGCTCCCCCCTCCACCTCCCTATTTTTTTATCACCTTAGTGTCACTGCACTGTCCCTGAAGGATTTTGCATGTAAATTGGTAATTAATTCAGAAACACGGGTGATTTGATGGCAGAAAATAAACCATTCAGTGTTGTGTGAAAGTGTCTCTAGATATATTAAAAGAATGATCACCGTGCTAATTTCGTAAAAGTGTTATGTGTAGCCGAAGTCTCTTCAAGGACAGGCTTGATTTCTCCCCATGTTTGCAAAGGCACGTTTTTGTGAATCTTTATTAAATAGTTAGCTCCCCCTACCCTGTCCAAAGTCTCCATCGTGCTTTAAAAAAACATTTTTTGCCTCTTTATGTCTCGGCCTGCACACTATTCAGACGACCCAGTCGCCATTGGCCATTGGTCCATCTTCCAGGTGCATTGGCCAGTTAGGACTGTCAAACTGAGTTAACCTTGATTGGTCAAACTACCTCACTTCCCTATCTCTACTATTTACCAATACAAGTGGTGTAGTGTTAATATCATGGCACTGGTAATCTAGAGGTCCATGTTAATTGTATGGGTTTAAATTCTGGTGGAATTTGTATTCATTATACAATTGTGGGATGTGGGCAATGCTGGCTGAGTCAGCATTTATTGCCCTGACCTTGACAAGATGGGATGGTGAGCTGTCTTCTTGAACCGCTGTAGTCCATGTGCTGTAGGTAGACTCATAATGCTGTTTGGGAGGGAGTTCAGGAGTTTGACCGAAGGAAACTGAAGGAATGGTGATATATTTCTAAGTCAAGAGGTGAATGGCTTAGAGGTGAACTTGCAGGGGGTGGTGTTCCCATGCGTCTGTTGCCCTTGTGCTTATAGATGGAACTGGTCGTTGTTTTGGAAGGTGCTGTCTGAGGATTTTTAGTAAATCCAATTAACAAAATCAGTGTTTGAAAGTTGGTATCAGTAATGGTAACCATAAAACTACTGGCAATTGATATAAAAACTCAGTTCCTTCATTAATGTCCTTCAGGGAAGGAAATTTGCTGTCCTTCCCTGATCAGGCCTAACCGTGACTCCAGACCCTTGCCAACTTGGCTGACTCTTAACTGCCCACAGATATGGCCCAACAAGCCACTCAGTTCAAGGGTGATTAGGGATGGTCAACAAATGTTGGCTTTGCCAGTGATGCCCACAATGGGTGAAAGAATACATTTTAAGAAATCACAGAAAATGTCAAAAATTGCCATTAGCTTTTCAATGGCCACTGACAATTCCTCTCGGATTGCTCTGTGCTCTATTGTGAGGAATGCTGGCTCAGGGTGTCGGCTTAACAAAGCTGAGCCAGACCCCTGTTTCTCAGAGGCCTGAATGAATGTCTGCATTTCCTAGTCATGGCATGAACGACCCAAAGAGATGAGAAGAAGTGAGTATTTTAAATAAAAGATCTCTCTTGGGGAAAATAATCCTTTTTAAATCAAGCAACCTTCATCTCTTGGAAGGGCTGAGGTCTAAAGCATAGCCGTCACATCAGTGTATGTTTAAAAATTCAAACCATGTGTTGGCAGCTTCTCATGACTGACAAATTTTGCAGATTTAAAAGGTTTACAGTTCAAAAGAGGGCAGAAATGCTGACTTTTCTCCAAATTTAATTCTCATTTGCTTGTTGTGGGCAAGGATCCTGAATTCTCAATCTCTGTCTGTCTTTCGGAAACTTGTCCATTGGTCACATAGTTTGGGACTCCCTCAGGCTGTATAAGATGCCACATAAATGCAATCCTTTCTTTTATTTTGCTTTTTGGCACTGTCACCCACTGACCTGGGTCTCCTGATACTGAAGTCCACCTGAAGCTCAAGTTTGACCGGCAGCTGTGTTTTCCTCAGGAGGGGGTTTTCAGTCCAGATGTGCATCATAATAATGCTGCTCTGTTGGGATTCCCTATGGTTAAACTCTGCCAGTGTCATCTCATGATGCCATTACACAGAAGCCTGCAGTTTTCTATAAGAGAAAGATTTTGTTTATCACGGTGCCAATTGTTGACAATGTTGAAACACATATTCCAGTCTTTGTAGGCAATCTCACACTCATATGCGCACATGTTCACTCACTCTTGCACTCATCACTCTCCCACTTTCTCGATTTCTGTCTCTATCTCCCTCTCACTCTCTAGCTGTTCCTCTCTATCTCTCTCCCTCTCTCTCATTTTCTCTGTTACTCTCTCAGTTTCTCTGTCACTCTCTCTCACTCTATTTCTGTGTCTGTCTCACAATTTCATTCTCAAAATCTCACTCTCTTTCTCTGTGTCTCTCACTCATTCACTATCACACTTTCTCTCTCACGATCTCTCTCGCACTCACTTACTATTTCACTGTGTGTCTCCCACTCAATCTTACTGTCTCTCTCGCTCTCACTGTCTCTCTCTGATTCACTGTCTCCCTCCCTCTCTCTCTCATTCTCTTACTCACTCACTCTGTCTTACTGTCTCTCTCATTCACACTCTCATGCTGTCTTTCTCTCCCTCTCACCCACTCTCACCCTGTCTCTCCTTCTGACTCACATACCATGTTGTTGAATGTGGCAGAATGATGACCTAAGGTTACTGATTTACAAAATGCTAAATGCTGAGGGTGCAGACTTCCTGGACCCTGAATGACATTGGCATTGGTGAGAGCGTTGGGAGAGTTGTGTGAGATGACCAGTCGTAGGTTCCTGCTGTCAAGACCAAAGCACCCCATTCTCCAGCCACGTGACTCCTGCGAGAGCGCGGAGAGAGGCTGATGGGCCTGTATTAATATGCTCATTATTGTGTCACAATGATGTGGAATTTCCCACTCCCCCACCCATCAGATAGAAACCAGACGGCAATAATTCCCGATATGAATGCCCGAGTGGATACCGGCTGACTCCAGCATGCTGTTTGCTCCTCTGGTCCTCCATCATCAATCACCAAACCCTCGGGACACACTTCAGTAACAAGTCCCTTCCACTTGAACCTCCAGGACTCTGCCAACAAAGCGGGGTGTCAGTTGCCCTCTGTCCAATGTGTCCAGGGCAGATAAAATGAACCATGCAAGGTCGCTGTGGACTACTGACGCTTGGCAAGGTGCATTGTGGGATTACAAGATGACACTGCCGCAAGGAATCCTGGGAAAAGTGAGTACAGTGAGTGAGGGCATGGTGCGTAGCTAATGAGAGGCGAGTTTGGAATTGTAAAATGTTGAGCTGAATCCTCGTTAACCGAAATTGATGGCATCACACTACCATCCAAATAAAAAATACAGTTTTGAGCTTCCGAAAGACCCAGTGTGTCAACGTCGCTGTCAAGATTCTGGAGCCTGTATCCGAGCGTCTGTGATGGAGGATGCAATTTATCCCAATTCAATTTGAAAATCGATGTACATCAATGTTTGTGGTTTAATAAAATGAAGCAATTTAATTAAGGCAGAGTCACTTAGCTAATGAGCAGAATAACTAAAGATTGTAATGCTGACCTGTCTCCCCTCCACCACCTCTCCCCCACAATTGTGTCAGCACTCCTCCTAAAGCTTAGCTCAGATATATTGTCCCAGTCAGGGAGTCCCTGGGGTGCAGTGGGTAATGTCTTTGTTTCCAGAGTAGAAGCTCTTGTGTTCAAGTCCCACTTTAGGACTTCATAGCCAGGGAACTCCATTCACAAGACAGCAAAAACGGTTTAACATCAATCTGCAAATACTACAGACATGCTCTGACAGCAGAGTCACATGAGAGAGGACCTTGATCAGCCAAGTGATGGAAAGAATCAGGAGAAAGTGAGGACTGCAAATGCGGGAGATCAGAGCTTAAAAATGTGTTGCTGGAAAAGTGCAGCAGGTCAGGCAGCATCAAAGGAGTAGGAGAATCGACATTTCGGACAAAAGCCCTTCTTCAGGAATGAGCTGAAGAATGGGAAGAATCCGTCAACCATTACCAGCCGTAGCTCCAGAGAACAACGTACATGTAAAAATGCCATTGCCTCAGCAGTTCACACTCCCCGAATGAACTGTGACATGCCACCTGCCACACTACAACAGACATCATGATGAGAAATCTTTAACTCAATGTGACATTGATTGTCCACTCTCTCTTTAATCTGCTGAAACTATCGATCCCAGTCTTGAAAGTTGCAATTATTCCAGAACCCACATCCTTTTAGTGGAAGGGATTAATCCACTCTGTGGAAGAAGTGATCTATGTTCTTCCCAGTTGGCCAAGCTTGATGTTTAAGACTATTTTCCCCCTAGCTTGCTCTTCCCTCACTGTAGGAAATCAGTCAATCTGACTGAATCTTTATAACATTTCCAACACCTTGGACAGATCACTGTGCTGAGTCAAACTTTGTGGTACAGGAAAAGCACAGCAGGTCAGGCGGCATCCGAGGAGCAGGAGATATGCCTGAAATGTCGACTCTCCTGCTCCTCGGATGCTGCCTGACCTGTTGCACTTTTTCAGAGCCACCCTTTTCGACTCTGACTCTCCAACATCTGCAGTCCTTGCTTTCTCCTAGATCATTAATCACGCAGCTAGTTAATGGGACAGTAGAAGGCCATTCAGCCTTTAGTGACTGCGCCAGCTCTCTCAGCATTTTAATTTAGGGCCAATCCTCTGCCTTTTCCCTGTAACCCGACCTTGTTCCAAATTGGCTATCTGCATTATCAGCCAGGGTTCCTACCCCAGTCCCAGCCCAGCAAAACACACCCTGGTCTGAATTTAGAGAACAATTTGGTTTGACCAGGCAGCAAGTTCTTGACCATAGTATTTTTCAACCTACAGAATGGGAGCAAAATAATGAGGTGAAAATTGACAGCATTTTATCATTTTGTTCTTTCACTCTTGGCAGTTTCTCCCTGAGTTCTCTTGGGAGGAGGGGACTTTTTTCATTCATTCGTGGGACATAGGTGCCATTGACTAGGCCACTATTTATTGCCCGGCCCTAGTTGCCCCTTGAGAAGGTGATGGTGAGCTGCCACCTTGACCCACTGCAGTCCACCTGGTTCGGTTGACCCACAATGCTATGAGGGGGGGATTTCTAGGGTTTTGACCCAGCGACTGTGAAGGAACGGCGATATATTTCCAAATCAGGATGGTGAGTGGCTTGGAGGGGGACTTGAAGATCATGCCCCCATGTATCTGCTGCCCCTGTCCTTCTAGATGGAAGTGGTCGTGGGTTTGGAGGGTGCTGTCTAAGGAAATTTGGTGAATTTCTGCAGTGCACCTCCTAGATAGTAGAAGCTGCTGCTACTGAGCATCGGTGGTGGAGGATGTGGATGTTTGTGGATGTGGTACCAATCAAGTGGGCTGTTTTTGTCCTGGATGGTGTCAAGCTTCTTGAGTGTTCTTGGAGCTGCACCCATCCAGGCAAATTGCTTTATGAAGAAACGCTGGACAGGTTGGGCTTGTAACCTCTGCACTTTGGAAGAGTCAAAGGTGACTTAATTGAAACACAAGACTCTATAGGGATTTGACCAGCCGGATATGGAAAGGATGTTTCCTGTTGTAGGAGAATCTTAAAACTGGGAATCATTTAAAGATGAAGGGGCATCCAGTTAAGACAGAGCTGAGGAACCTTTTCTCTCACAGAGAGGATTTGGAGTTTTTGGAATTCCCTTTCTCAAAAGGCAATAGATTTAGGATCTTTAAATATATTTGTGACAGAGTGGATAGATTCTTAATTAGCAAGGGAATGAAAAAGTATTAGGGATGTTCAGGAATGTGGAGTTGAGCTTAGGATGAGATCAACAGGCACTGACAAGTGGCCCTGACATCAGTGGTGGGCACGTTGTTGGAGGAAATCCTGACGGATAGGATGTACATGTATTTGCAAAGGCAAGGACTGATTAGGGATGGTCAGCATAGCTTTGTGCGTGTGAAATCATGTATCACAAACATGATTGAGTTTTTTTGAAGAAGTAACAAAGAGGATTGATGACGGCAGAGCAGTGGATGTGAACTATATGGACTTCAGTAAGGTGTTCCTGAAGAAAGGCTTATGCTCAAAACATCGATTCTCCTGCTCCTTGGATGCTGCCTGACCTGGTGCGCTTTTCCAGCAACATATTTTTCAGCTCTGATCTCCAGCATCTGCAGTCCTCACTTTCTCCTTCAGTAAGGCGTTCGACAAAGTTCCTCATGAGAGACTGGTTAGCAAGATTAGACCTCATGGAATATAACAAGAACTAGCCATTTGGATTCAGAACTGGCTTGTAGGTAGAAGACAGAAGGTGGTGGTGGTGGTGGGTTGCTTTTCAGATGGAAGCTTGTGACCAGTGGAGTGCCACAAGGGATGGTGCTGGGTCCACTGTTTTTCATCATTTATATACTATAAATGTTTTGGAAGTGAAACATAGGAGTTACAGATAGTAAGCGTGCAGATTACACCAAAGTGTAGACAGCATGTTTTTTCATACCTCAGAGTACAACGGGATCTTGATCAGATGGACCACTGGGCTGAGGAGTGACAGATAGAGTTTAATTTAGATAAATGTGAAGTGCTGTATTTTAGAAAGGCAAATCAGAGCAGAACGTATACACTTAATGGTAAGGTCCTGGTAAGTGTTGCTGAACCGTGACCTTGGAGTGCAGGTTCATAGTTCATTGAAAATAGAATCGCAGGGAGATAGGAAGAAGGCATTTGGTATGCTTTCCTTTATTGGACAGAATATTGAATGTAAGACTTGGGAGATCATGTTGCAGCTGTACAGAACCTTGGTGAGGCCACTTTTGGAATATTGTGTGCAATTCTGGTCACCTTCTTATCGGAAGGACGTTGTGAAACTTGAAAGGGTTCAGAAAAGAGTTACAAGGATGTTTCCAGGGTTGGAGGGTTTGAGCTATAGGGAGAGGCTGAACAGGCTGGGGCTGTTTTCCCTGGAGCGTAGGAGGCTGAGGGGTGACCTTATAGAGGTTTATAAAATCATGAGGGGCATGGATAGGGTAAATAGACAAAGTCTTTTCCCTGGAATGGGGGAGTCCAGAATTAGAGGGCATAGGTTTAGAGTGCGAGGGGAAAGATATAAAAGGGACCTAAGGGGCAATGTTTTCATGCAGAGGGTGGTGCGTGAATGGAATGAGATGCCAGAGGAAGTGGTGGAGGCTGGTACTGTTACAAGATTTAAAAGGCATCAGGATGAATGTATGAATTGAAAGGGTATAAAGGGATATGGGCCAAGTGCTGGCAAATGGAACAAGATTAGGTTCTGATATCTGTCAGCATGGGTGAGTTGGACCGAATGGTCTGTTTCCATGCTGTACATCTCTATGGCTCTGTTTTATAGAATAAAGAAGCAGGCTTGTGGGGTCAAGTGGGTCCTAATTTGTAAAATTTGCATAATTTGCTGGAATTATCCAATAATCTGAAAATACACATGCCCTTAGAAGAAGAACTCTACCTATCTGCTCAGTTTGGAGACACTCTATGTTGATTTTCTGAAAAATTCAGATCCAAGACCAATGTTGATCAGTCCCATTCTGTGACTTAAACAGCCAATTCCTCCACCTTCCCTGGTGCTGTTTGTGTGCAATCTGCAGTAAAGTCGATGCAAAGGTTTCTTCTGCAGGATGAGGGTGATCATTTCAAAGTCACACCCCATCGCGACCACCCTCCCACCTTCATCATTGCTGAGCCAAAATCCCAGAAGCTTCTTCCCTAACAATGCTGTGGTGTACCTACAACACATGGACAGCAATGGGTCACTACAGTGGTTTACCAGCACCGTCTCAAAGACAATCAGGAGATGGGCAATTAATATCTCGCGAATGAATTTTACAATTCAATGTATTTTTTTAGCCAGCAGTTTAATACAGTGGAATCTCGGTTATCTGAAGGACATTGGCAGGGAGTATTTCATTCGGTTAATCAAATTCCAGAAAATCAAATGCTGGACAATCGAGGTTCCACTTCTCTTTGCCAGGTTAGGAGACTTTGTTTGGAGAAAGCTCTACTTTTATGTACTTTGAAAGCATGTAATTTGTGCTTCTGCCATGTTGGTACAGTGACAATAAATAAGACCGGACCTAATTCAGTTATACCACCCAGTGGAAGTATGAGTGCCTCATTATAGCAGTTTCAGAAACATGCATTTCCTATCCTCAGTTTTTTGTTATTATTTCCCAAACAGTGAGTATTTAAACTCTCAGGATAAATGCAGCATGTTTTTTGTTACAATTTCCAACTGTGCACACCGTTGCACCACCCACACTCCCCCCCCCCCCCCCCCCCCCCTGTCATTCCCTCAGTCTCCCAAAATTCCATCTCTTGCCCACCAAATAGCTGATCCTGTTGGGGTACAGCCAACCTCAAAAGCACCATGTACAAGGAGTCATTCGCCACCCTGGACTTAGACTGGTTAATGGTGCCCACTTTTAAGAAGGGACAATAGAGCTAGAATTAGAATTAGTTTTCATTGTCACACGCCCAAGTACAGGGATACGGGAGTACAATGAAATGTGGACAAAGTTGCAATTTCAGGTGCCACCTGAGATACAAAGCTGCCTTGGTATAAATTAGAAAAACAAAGAAATAAAGTTCAAAGTTAAGCATTATAATCCTTCTAACGCAGAGGAAGAGTAAAATAAAAGCAAACGGAGCAGGCAAGTCCATTCTGGGCTGCACCTCAAGGCCAGGGGTCTGCACTGTCCCTCGCCTCGAGACCAGGAGTCCGCACTGTCCCTCACTTCGAGACTAGAAGTCCGCGCTACCTCTCACCTCGAGACCAGGAGTCTGCATTCCCCCCCCCCCCCACCTTGAGGGCAGGAGGCCACACTGTCCCTCGCCTCGAGGCCAGGAGTGTCCAGATAACAAAAGGATTACAGCAAGTATTGTCACCTTCAGGAATGAATAGGATAGGGGAAATACTAACAGCAGGACTTCCAAACCCGACTGACCACAAATGGGGCATCTCTTTCCTCTCCATTTATGTAGTCCTTTGCCTTCCAATGGTTTTATTAGCTGTATCATTAAGCTGTTTGTATTTCATTTGCATTATCACATCAAAGCTCAGCAGCTAAAAGTGGAAAGGAATCGTGTACATTTTTCAGGCATAGCCTTAAGACCAGCTGAAGGATATTGCTGCCTGAACAGCATGGGCTTTATTACTGAACAAATAGTGGCCCTCTATTAGCAAATAGTGACTTGAGAAATCGGTGGCCTAAGGGGAAATCCCATTGCTTCTGTGATGATTGCCATGTTATATTATCAACCAGTAAGAAGGGCACCAATTTTCATTGCCCTTCTACTGAACAAACATTGAATAGCTGATGGCTCTCAGATGTTGCCTGTTTCATCAGTAAATGAGTGGAGCAGAATTCATAAGTTTTAGTCAGCGGGTGTGCGCGAGTTCAAGGCCCCTTGATATATCCTGTGTTTTCATGAAACCCCTCCAACAGTGAATGGGTTTCATAATCAAACCTAATTTGTCACTGAGAGACACGGGACTTTCCGGCAGTGTGGATGTTCAACCTTCAGCCATCAGTGTATGTTATTAATCAACAGGCTTATTGTGGAAATTTCCACAATGGCTACCAGCACCTCTGGATTTATTGCGCTTCTTTGAACAATGTTCAGAATGACCGCCTCAATACTGGGCATCAAGTTCAAAGAATTGGCTGTGGTGCCAGTCCCTTTGACCTGCTCCTTTGTTTATGTTTTGTTGCAGCCTTTATTGACTGCCGTTAGGACGAGCTGGTTTAAACTTCTGAGAGGGCATCCTTTCGGTAAAGATGGGTTTGTACGTTGGCCGTTGGGAATCGTTAGACCTCTCCAGGCTAACTGGCAGAGAGGGAGACTCTAAAAAGCGGGAAGGAGCTCCATTTTGATTTGTGATTTAAACTCACGTTTGGGATGAGTCATGCACTAAGTTTTCTCTCAGTTTATGTAACAACAGACAGGGGACGAAATGTCTGCAACTCAAATTCCCAGCTCGGCGAACAGAACCACGACAACGAGCACCCGAGCTATAAATCTTCTCACAAACTTTGAATATGTAACAACCGTCTGCCAACAGACAGCACATGCTGAGATCAGGTCTTGGGCAGTGTCCCCATCTTGAGTATCTCCTTGAAATCTGTCTTGGATCACGGTCACAGTATCATTCCACACAGTATGCTGGTAGAGAGTGTGTAGTTTCTAGATACTTTGTGTTTTTCTGTTAAAAGGCCTATGGGAATTGTAGACACCAAGCTCCTGTGAGTTTGACCACAAATTTCCTGCAAATTAGAAGTACTATTCTTCCTCTTTTATTTTGGTTTGACATGGGGAACCTGAGAGATTTGATTGACGTGTGTACTAGAATTTTCCAACTGTTTGCCTCCCCTTGTCCTGTGACGTGGAGGTGCTGGTGTTGGATGGGGGTGGACAAACTTAAAAGTCACACAACAACGGGTTATGGTCCAATAGATATATTTGGAAGCACTAGCTTTCGGAATGCTGCTCCTACCTGGTGAAAGAACTGCGTTGCAAAAGCTAGTGCTTCCAAATAAACCTGTTGGACTATAACCTGGTGTTGTGTGAGTTTTAACCTTGTCCTTCCAGCCACAGATCAGCGACCATGGACTGCAACCTCCCGAGATACCCCTGTCATTCAGGCCTCTTGCCCATCTTTGATTTCCATCCCTCCCACCACTGCTTCAGCCCAAAGCAGCCCATCTGATTTTCATCACATCATTCCTTCCACTACAAACGCTCAGTCGCAGCAGTGTGCACTGCAGATATTCAACAAGGCTACTGAGACAGCACCTTCCAAACCGAGATCCTCTAATGTTTAGAAAGACATGGATATCAGATACATGGGAACAGCACTGTCTAAAGGTTCCTCTACAATCCACGCAGCCCTCTGATTTGGAGCTATATTAGCATTCCTGCATGTCATTGTAACTCCCTCCTCAGCGGCGATATGAGGTAGCTGCACCCAATGGACTGTCATGCTTCAGGAAGACAGCTCACTGCCACTTTACAAAGGCAATAAATACTGGCCCATCTGGTCAAGCCAACATCCCCTGAATGAATGAAAAAATAATTTCCTTAACCTCCCTGGCTCTCTAATTATCTGTCTTCTCTTAGCAGACTCCTTAAAACTTAACTCGTTGACCAGAATGTTCAAAAGTGGCTTGGCTGTCAAATGTGAGTTCCCTGCAGAGTGCCTTGGGATGAGTTTATGTTTTTGAAGGTATTGGAAGAAAAATCCCGAATTGATGTTGGGACATCGGGTGCTTCGAGACTTTGACGTTTTTGCAAATGAAGCGTTGGATTCATTGAGCACCTCCAATAGTGTATCATCTGATCGGAACAGACCAACGTCTCAGAGGTGAGGACAGGCACCAAACTGGATACCATGGGTCTTCCCAAAGTTGTGAATCATCTCTTGCTTGTTGGAACTGCTCTGAAGTGGGAATGAACAGCAGAGCATGGCTAGAAAGACACTTCAGTGATTCAGGCAGCATCTGTGAAGAGAGACAAGCCCAATTTAGTTTGAGTTATTGTTCATCGAAAGATGGCTTGTTGATGACCAAAACTGTTGGATCTGATCCTCATCATGCCTTATATAAGCAGCTTTTGTCTCCCCATTGAATTTGTCTAAACCAGTCCTATTAGCCGGAAGTTGATGAAACATTTAGTAAGAATGTAATGTGGAATGCTAGGACAAGCTTTGATTTGCAAGATGAGATTATGATTTCACGCGGTTTTTTTGTGGCGCTTTCACCTTGTAGTTGGCTTGGATTGCAAAAGGCTGTTTAGTCACGCATCAGTACAGTACTCGACAGTTATACAGTTAGCGCTGGCAACTTGGTATGAGGTGATCTGGGGCAAAGTTGTTTACTCAACAGGAATTGCAGTTCAAAGGCAGAAGATTTATTGAAAGCAATATTGAATTTCTAGTTGATGTGTGGTTGAAAGAGGCATTGTTTCTGACGGGAGGAAGTAGTTGGCAAAAGCACTGTTTGCCAACCATTGACTGCAACAATGCAAATCTGCTGGGAAACTGTCGGTGCATTGTGAAAACATTACCTATTGTGTGCAGTTGCTGTTTCCTCCCAGTAACCTGGACACTCAATACCCACTGAGATTGTCAGCTACACATCTAAAACCGTCAGGTTGCATCTCTGTAGAAAACAACAGTGAAAAGCAACCAGAAAGTGCTTTAAACACTCGGCAGTTTAGCAGCATTTGATGATGAGTAACTGGTTTATTGCCTGATGGAATGAGGTATAATGTTTAGCATGCTTGTGCCAATCAGAGGAGCATTAGAGGCAACCTGGATCTGTTGGATGGTCCATTCTTAAAGCATTGAGTTTGCATTCCATTTGGCTGATTGCTGAGTGTTCTCATTACTCTCTCTTTATTGTTTCAACTTTTGCAGATACTGGAATGTTTTATTTATTATCATGGATGAGTCAGACCGAAGGCCCTGTTTCCATGCAGTATAACTCTATATCTGTTTGTATCTCAGCAGAGACTGATAAGGAGCTAGAAGAGTCTCCGTTATATGGCCATGAAAATAACATGTAAACATTCAGAGGCTTCCTGAAAGTCATGGCTTCACTTCAAAATGTCTTTTATTGGCTAAAGAGTTCTGAGGCAGTGTAAAGCACTGCATAAATGCAATTCTGTCCTTCTGTCTGACTGTCTCTCTCTCTCTCTTTTTGCCTCGTGCCTCATCTTCTTGCTCTCCCTTTTTCACTCACATGCTCCACCCTTTCTTTGAGAAGAAAAAGAACCTATCCATCAAATTACTCATTTAAACTTCTGTAACAAAATGTCATATTAAGTACAATTATGACTCATACAAATTTGAAAGAGTCCTTTTGTGCATTTCTAGCCTGTTCAGGGAACCAGTGACTAACCCATTTTCTTCCGTGGTGACTCGCATGAAGACTATTTTATGGGCTGTGTATTGCTGTTGCCATCTGAATCATAAGGCCATTCAGCCCATTATGTTTGCACCACCATTCTATGAGATTGTGGCTGATCTGATAACCCTCAATTTGACTTTCCTGCTTTTCCCTTTATTGTTTAAAAATCTGACTACCTCAGCCTTGAATATACTTAATGGCCCAGCCTCTACAGCTGTCTTTGGTAAAGAATCCCACAGATTCCCTATCCTCTGAGAGAAGAAATTCCTCATTATCCCTGTCTCACCTCCTGAACTATGAGGCGAAGAATCTCCTGTTCCTGAAACCCAACATTTCAGCCAAGAGTTAGAGCTTGTTTATGCCTGATCCCACCTCCACACTAGATCATTATCATGGGAAATCCAAACACATTTGCAGCTGCTGTGATGTTTGCCTGATTCACTGTAATAATTTATCCGGTAAACAACTGTGGTTTTTCAAGTTGACCGCATCTATACGTCCAAAGATATTAGTAGGGTTTTGCTCATGACTGGGGTTTTACTGCTAACTAAGATTTCCTCAAGTGATCTTTGTTGGAGCATTTATTTGGCAGGTTTAAGTACCTTGGCACATTTATTATTTCCCCCGCACTTGCTGAAGTCACCATGATGGTCTCAGTTTCTCAACTCCACCCCTCGCTCGAGGAGTGAGGACCCTCAGTTCAAACTCGCCACCAGTAATGTCATGAGAGAGTGACTCTAGTGGGCGGCACGGTGGCACAGTGGTTAGCACTGCTGCCTCACAGTGCCTGAGACCCGGGTTCAATTCCCGACTCAGGCAACTGTGTGGAGTTTGCATGTTCTCCCCGTGTCTGCGTGGGTTTCCTCCGGGTGCTCCGGTTTCCTCCCACAGTCCAAAGATGTGCGGGTCAGGTGAATTGGCCATGCTAAATTGTCCGTAGTGTTAGGTAAGGGGTCAATGTAGGGGTATGGGTGGGTTTCGCTTCGGCGGGTCGGTGTGGACTTGTTGGGCCGAAGGGCCTGTTTCCACATTGTAAGTAATCTAATCTAATCTTCATTCCTCTGGGACTATGGTTGACAACTCAGTATGACACACTCAGTTGAGTTATCCCTCAGGGTCCTGGCCAATATTTATCCCTTGATGGGCATCACATGAGCAGATAATCTGCTCTGTTTGTTATGGGTACGAAGAACCATAGAATCAGCCCATTGAGTCTACACCAACCCTCTGAAGAACATTCCACCCAGACCCCCACATTTAATTGACCTAACCTGCACACCTTAGGGAGATTTGTAGCATGGCCAATCAATCCACCTAGCCTGCACATCCATGCACACTACAGGACAATTTAGCCCGGCCAATCCACCCAGCCTGCACATCTTTGGACTGTGGGAGGAAATCGGAGCACCCGGAAGAAAGACACAGAGAGAATGTGCAAACTCCACACAGACAGACACCAAGGCAAGAATTGAACCTGGCCCCTGGCGCTATGAGGCAGTAATGCTAACCACTGTGCCAACCTATCTTTATGTGTGCAAATTGTCAGTTGTCTTTCCTGAACTACTGTACAACAGTGACTACTCTTCAAAAGTATTTAATTGGCTGTGAAATGCTTTGGGATGTTCTGAGCTCAGGAATGCTGTTATCTCAATGCATGCCTGGTGTCTTGGCACCAGCAGCCCAGTGACTGGGGAGAGGCCAAGTTAGTTCTGCAAACCTGGATAGTGCTACTTTCCTAAAATGGAATAGGTGAGTTTGAGTGTGTGTGTGTGGCCTTTGAATCACCTTCAGGACTTTCAAGGAGTGTGCATAAGACTCAATCTGACAGACAGACATTTCCCAGTCTGACACATTTGTCCCACATTCTAAGTGGGGGCGAACTCATCACATCGCAGAAATGGAAACTCTGGCAATGGAAATGGCTCGATACAGAAAGGAATTTGAGGAGGATCCCATTTATTTTTAGACTGCTACCTTTCGGCCAGGTGTGGATCGAACATTTATTGGCAGTTTGCGTGAATGATTCAGTCAAGCAGAAGTAGCTGGTTTATTGCCAAAGTATGTCTGACTTACACCAGGCAACAAGCAGCCAGTCCATGTTGTGATGTGTGGCTGTCACAGTCAACATTAGTGATTGTGACGTGGAGCAACTGGACAGATGCATCAAACGCCACATCGGTCACAAGTGCAAACTAAACTGCGCGATGGCGAAAAGTGCTGACTGTTACGATGCTGTCACTTTAAAAAGATTACTTTGTCCTGGGTTTTTTGAAGAAAGGTTGTAAAGGTTGAGGTGTTGAAGTGTCTGCTGGATCTGGCCTAATTCAATAATTTAAGAGGCCTTCAGGTTTTGCTTTAAAACAGTTGTAACGATGGAAGGGGAGTGGCCAGTTCTCCCGGATCAGGTTTTCTAGATTTTTATCTGTAGCAGTCAGAAGCTGTTTGGGTTCCAGAAGGGTTGCAAGCTTCAGTAAATAATTCTTAGCTGTGACTTTCTCTGAAGCCCCACTGCCAATGGTCATACTTTAACAGGAGCCTCTTAGTGTCATTGCCAATATCTACCCTTCATCAAACACTCACAAGATGGTTACAATCATTGGGACTTGCAGAACCGAAGGCAGCCACTTGGCCACGTGCAGCCCTGCCGGTCTGTGTAAGAGCAGCTCCTCTCAGTCCCACACCTCCAGTTTTTTGTTCCCCGTTGTCATTGCTTATTCACATGGGGCTGTCCGGTTTCCTGTTCATCTTGTTTGTGCCTTTTTGCACAGTGAATAACCATTTACCCTGGCCATTCTGCTTCTTGCTGCTGGTGGGATCTTGCTGTGCCCGGATCAGCGACTCCATTCGCCAACATTTTTCTAGCCTAGCAGGCAGAAAAATGTTGCGTCCTTTTCCCAGCCCAACTTGGAAATGAGTTTGGGACATGGGGACATAGTTGTATCAGTAGTTGGAGCCACTCTTCAGGCATCATTGCGCTGAGTGCGTTGGTGCCAGTCTTGCCTTCCAGAAGGCAATTCCCATTCCACTGAGGTCTCAGCCTGAGGGAGATCTGCAAATGCCATTATTTATTCAGTAGTGGGCACTTGTTTAGATAACACATAGTAGAGCAATCCTCTTGCAGTTCACATGGCTAAAGGCCTTCTCTTGGAGGTAGAATCATACTTCTGTGCCCTGATGAATCTGTCGTTGGGTTAAGGGAGCCCTTGGTAGAATGGAACATGGTTGTGCAATCAATGCTGTGCAAAGCATCAAATATTCAAGTGCTTAGTGACATGTAATGGACCTCTGAACAAGTCACGCATGTTCTGTAACTGATGAACAAAACTGTGCAAGCATTTTGGGACAAATTTGGTATTTAGTTGTCATCAGTTTTGGTTTGTCTTCTCACATCCTTGGTCACCTGTCAGCTGCATAGCTTTCAAAAACTGAATTGTAGTCCAGTCAGTGATAGTGCTTATCTTGGTGTAAAGGTTTCCTTGGGTGTGATTTTGAAGAATTCTATCGGAAGGATGTTGTGAAACTTGAAAGTGTTCAGAAAAGATTTACAAAGGTATTGCCAGGCTGCGAGGGTTTGAGCTACAGGGAGAGGCTGAATAGGCTGGGACTGTTTTCCCTGGAGGATCAGAGGCTGAGGGGTGACCTTATAGAGGTTTATAAAATCATGAGGGTCATGGATAGGGTAAATAGACAAGGTCTTTTCCCTGAGGTGGGGGAGTCCAGAACTAGAGGGCGTAGGTTTAGGGTGAGATAGGGAAGATATAAAAGGCAGCCTCCACCACTTCCTCACGCAGACGGTGTGTGGAATCAGCTGCCTGAGGAAGTGGTGGTGGCTGGTATAATCAAAGCATTTAAAAGGCATCTGGATGGGTATATGAAAAGGAAGGGTTTAGAGGGATATGGGCTGGGTGCTGGCAGGTGGGACTAGGTTAGGTTGGGATATCTGGTCCCGGGCTATACATCTCTATGACTCTGTGACTCCAATTCTGAATCTGTGAGCAGAGAGATCTTGGTTTAATGTCTTTCACACTGCACACACTTTCTTATCTCTGCTGCTTTGCACAGGGCTTGCTGGACTGGCAGTAGTGAAGCTGATGTGGAATCTCTTGGGATTTGGATTCTACAGTTGATTTATATGCCATTTATTAAATTACATTTTCAGTAGATCATTGAAGCATGTGACATCTGTCCCTGCCAAGGCAGTAATGGATGAAGTCTGACCCACTGAGTTAAAGCTGTTTTTAATATTTTTTGAATTCTGACTCAGGGAGCCCTCTCCTGGTATTTCGGAGACCTAGAGGAATGAAGGCTGGGAGCAAACTCATGGATTCTGCTGTCACAGATTCAGAGTTAAAAGCAACTTGAGAATATCTCCAAATGAATGTGTTGGCTTAAGTCTGATTTCCGTTTCTCCCCCCACACTGCTATGTGTACTAAATCAGCTCAAAGAGAACACTGTCTCAGTGTGAAGATAAGTTATCCTTGTCTAATAGAATTCATAGAATATCTCCCGCCAGACAGTGCTGTCTTCCTGTAAGGTCTTCTCTGTACTGGGTGGTGTAACACAGCTTGTCAGGCAGAAGTGTATTTCTGGTTAAAAGTGCAACTGTAGGATCAGTGAAATAATCTAGGGAGCTTGATAGAATTTCCTCTTAATTTGACCTTGATCTCCTGAATCTTTGGATTAATATATTTAGTAAAGCACGACGAACTGCCTGGAATTTGGCATATCCCAGTGGGTGTTTGCACTTTTAATTGGTAGCATCTGCCTCTAGTGTGACCATAATGGGGCGAGGAGCAGACGGTCAAACTGACATTTTTAGTAAAGACTTCGGCCACTCGGAAACAGCTGGAATTGTCTCCATTCCGGAGGCACGCTTACAGATACTGCAATTGTCCATGCATTGCTGTAGGTAAGTGGAGGACCACGTGGAGGTGTGGCTTGTAGTATATTATCAGATACCACCGCTGCGAGATGTCAAATCTTCCAGTTATCAACCACTGGTGTCTTGTGCCTAGAGCAGTTCTCTGCCATCCATGTTCACTTCTGTGGTAACTCTGTCTAGCCTGTCTATTATCAGCAATGGTGCACAGACCATTTGAAAGTCTGAACAGGAAGAGGCACTGGTCTTACATAACAATATGCAGTTTAATTTCTCTCCCCAGATGATGCAGTTTATTGCATGGCAGCAATTGGTGCAATTAACGTGATATGCACAATTATGTCACAATTATGTCACGTTTGACACCTCTTTCTGTATTGGCACCTCATTAAAGACTTGATCACTTTCCCTCCAAAGACAATGTGATATCATGGGATTGGATGGAGCTCATTACAGCTCAACATTAACTCTTTCAAAATCATGACTGTTTGTGATTTACTGCTGTGCTGTTCTCTCAATCAATCTCATATGGTTTCAGCAGTCAACTGTTGGGAGCGCAGTTAAAACAAATTTTTGTGCAAATTAGCATTCTTTCACTGTTTCTTTGTGAAGTAACTTGTATGTGCTTGTGTGCATGTGTCTTTCTCTCTATCTATTTCTCTCTCTCCATCTCTCTCTCTCTCTCTAACCTTCCATATGTGTGTCCATTGCTCTTCCTGTCTGTGTTCTAAATCACAGCAGATGCTCAAGGCTACTTTAACCTTTGGTGTTCTCAGCCAAACTCAGTTCAAACATCTGTATCTTACAAAACCAGCGACCCCACACAGAAAGTAGCCCTTTATCCAAAGTTGAGCTGTAAATTTCCAACAAGTGTGTGTTCTAACAAGTGGACCACCTCACTCACCAGAAGGATGGTCGAGTTTAGTGAAGAGAATCAAAATGCACAGAGGTTGAATCATTTGAATTGCCTGCCTTAAGTGTGATTTCCCACAATTATCTGGTCTATTCTTTGCATTTGACAGTATTGGGTGAGGGGTTGGTTTTTTGCGTGTTAAATTACTGCATGCAGCAACATAGTCTCTCCCTGATTGTGAGGTTGAACAGTTCTGTCCAAGTAATGCGACCACTCTCCTGGGGCAGTGCCTCATTGCAGGAAGTATACAGCTCCCATTCTAAATCTGTACTTAAGCAGGAGAGGCTGAGCTCTGAATTAGTCAGCTTCAGATTTGCATTTGTCTTGAATGCAATATAAAGATTTGTCAGCTGTTATCTTTCTGCAAGAGTTTTGTTTAATTAGCTGGTACCCTGTTTATTCATAACTCAGCTTCCAGCCCACTCCTTTAAGTGCTGATATTGCTGAGTCATCCCCACAATGAGAACTTCCTTCCAAGAATCTGTCCGGATCCATTATACTCAGACACAGTGTTGTAATGAAGGGTGAAGGGCAACTCAGCCAGACTTGAGACCTGTTCACTCACATTTCACAGCATCAGAGCATTGATTTTCACCTTTCTCTCTGTTCTATCCTCCTGTGTCATTTTTCAGCCCATTGACCCATTTGATCTCAGAAAACCTTCCTCACTGTGTACGATACGAGGTATTGCATTTTGGGAGAACAGGCAAGGGTAGGGCTTACACAATTAATGATAGGTCCTTGGGTAGTATTAGCAACAAAGGTACCTAGCGGTGTGCGTACGTAATGTTTTGAAAATTGAGTCACATCTAGACAAGGTAGTTAAAAAGGCAATTGGCATGCTTGCCTTAACTACTCAGTCTTTTGAGTATAGGAGTTGGGAATTCAAGTCGACGTTGTACAGGACATTGGTGAGGCTTCTTCTGGAATATTGTGTCCAGTTCTGGTCACCCCTTTATAGGAAGGCTATTATAGAGCTGGAGAGGGTTCAGAAGAGATTTATTAGGATGATGTTGGGTATGGAAGGCTTAAGTTATAAAGAAAGGCTGGGGCTTTTATCCCTGGAGCATAGGAGCTTGAGAGGTGACCTGAGAGAAGTTTATAAAATAATGTGAGGTATAGATCGAGTTAATGCTGGTTATCTTTTCCCTAGGATGGGGGATTTCAGGACTAGAGGCGCATATCTTTAGGGTATGAGGAGAAAGGTTTAAAAACACAGGGTGGTTTGCATGTGAAAGTAGTAGATGTGGATGCAATTACAATGTTTAAAAGACATTTGGATAGATGCATGAATAGGAAAGGTTTGGAAGGATATGGGCCAGGAACAGGCAGGTGGGACTAGTTTAGTCTGGGATTATGGTTGGCATGGACTGGTTGGACCGAAGGATCTGTTTCTGTGCTGTATGACTCTATGACTCTGCTTCTTATCTTCTCCCTCCCTACCCGTACCTCACACCCACTCAAATGACCCTTCCCCCTCACCTCTCACCCACCCAAATGAAGTCCACTGCTGTGTAAAATAGTCTTTGCAGCTGCACTCCTGCCTTCAGGTTTACACCATTAATGATTGTACTTTGCCTATGTCTTCTAGTTTTGGACTCCCTTACAGATGTTCAGGGAAAATAGCCTCAGCCTATTCAGCCTCAGCCTGTAGCTCATGGATGGCTTCTGAGTATTCCATAACCTGACCAGGTTCTTAGTAACCTTGTGAGTATTGGACATTAGACGAGGGGTAATTTGTTTTTAAAAGTTGAGCATGAAAAGAATATCACAAAATTGTAACGGTGCACAAGGAGGCCATTTGGTCCATCATGTCCACACCTGTTCTCCAAATGGGCAGGTCCCTTAGTGCCACTCTCCTGTCTCCCTCCTAATGATAGTGTACATTGTTCCCTTTCAGATTACAGTCTGATTTCTTTTTGAATGCCTCATTGAAACTGCCTCCCTTGCATTATCACTGCTCTTCAGACTCTTACCCCTTCCTGTGTGAAAATGCTTTCTCTCAGATCAACTTTGTTTCTTCCAGTAACTGTAAACACTGCCCTCTGTATTTCTATCCTTCCAGCAGTGGGAACAGGTTCGCCCTCTGCTCTGTTCAGATCTCTCATGATTTTGAAAACCTGCATCAGATCGCCACTCAGTCTTCTCCAAGAAAAGCAGTTTCAACTCTGTCTTCGTAATTGGAAGTTCCTCATGCCAGGTCTGAGAGCTGTGCGATTCACTCCAATGAGCCTTGTGGTTACGTTCTGTTCCTTTATTGGATTTGATGCCGTTTTGTACCGTTTTTGATGCAGACAGGTTGTCACTGTTGTGTCTGAAGCCAATCGAATGTGAAGTGAATCAAGTTAGGAGATCTGCAGTAATTTAAATTCCCCTTTGCAACATCAATCCCAACACTTGGATAAATTGGTTCTAAGTGACCTCTTGGGAGTTTGACAGTGAGCTTGTTTAGAGGAACTGAGCAAAATTTGCAAGGACTGTGCAGAGTGTGGAGGCACGCAGAAAAACTGATGATTTTAACTGTCCTGACAGTTTAATGGGTCGATTAGATGACTTGGCAGTGTGTTGTAGAAACTACTTAGATGCATTGCATTTCAAATTCTGCTTTTGTATAGGGAATAGGCCAGTCCATTTCAATGTTGTTTCCTTCTGCCGCCCCCAACTTTTTGTTCATCTATTATTTCCAAATTAATTATATTGACTGATGAATGATTCTGTGGTCCTCTTACTATGAACTACAATCAGGGACAATGTCTGCACTCATTTTACTAGCAATAAATCACACCTTCGCCTACTGGAAAATTGAAAATGAAGATGTGTCGCTTGCGCCTGGCTATTTCTCTGAAATGCACTGAAATATTTAACCTTGGTGTACTGGTTGAGTCCCAGTCTGTCCATGGGCCCCAAAAGATCTACTTCCAGAAATCACATACAACTGAATACAACCTCCTTAACCAATTCAGTGCATTGGATTACAGGGATTTTATACGACAGACTCAAGTCTTTTGATCCATCCCCAGCTCGTGAGTCCCAAGGACAAAAGAGAGTCAAATCCATTCTACTGGTCAAAAGGAGCTTAATTTTGTCCCATTATTGGACCCTGGCACCAAGAACTGGTGAACAGTCTGAAGCCTGGTAGCGCCAGCAGCACCACTGTTGGTAATGGCTGATAGTGCACCAGCAAGATAAGGTGTATTGATGACTGTGTTTCCTCAGAGTGAAGTGGGGAAGTCGTTGGTGGTGGGGATGTTGGGGTGTGGGAGGGGTGGCACAGGACTATCCAGGTAAGGAACAGTGCATATTGTTACTATGGGGCAGCATTGTCACTTTATTGGGGGAGGGGTGATATGGGTACAGGGGAAACAGCTGGCATCTTTCTTTGTCAAAGACCCCATTACCCTCATTCGAATCCAGAGCCTGCTGGGATGCCAGCAGAGTTTGTCTGGCTATCTTGCAAATACAGCAGGGACTGCTCCTTAATCATTATCCAAGATTCTTGTCTGTTCATAGGAACTCACTATAAAAGGGTGGTGGTTCTTTTTAATTTTGACCTGATTTAGTGTAGAGATCAGAGCAAACATGGGATTGCAAAGAAACCAGTGCAAAGCAAATATTCCCAAGAAGAGCTTACATAGAGACATTAAACATTTCCCCATTAATGATATCTTAAGATGATTACCAATGTAGTCTCAGCTGTGTCTCACTGGGCAACTCCCTCAGTCGAAAGGTTATGGATTCAAGTCCAGCCTTAAGGAACTTGATGACACTAGTGCAGTACTGAGCGTATGCTGTCCTCTGTGATTGGCTGTCTTTCAGATGAGATGTTAAACTGAGGCATACATTGACCTGTCAGGGACAGTGATGTGGACAAGATGTTTCCATCAGCAAGAGAGCCCTAGTAATTAGATTAGATTAGATTAGATTACTTACAGTGTGGAAACAGGCCCTTCGGCCCAACAAGTCCACACCGACCCGCTGAAGCGCAACCCACCCATACCCCTACACTTACCCCTTCACCTAACACTACGGGCAATTTAGCATGGCCAATTCACCTGACCCACACATCTTTGGACTGTGGGAGGAAACCGGAGCACCCGGAGGAAACCCACACAGACACGGGGAGAATGTGCAAACTCCACACAGTCAGTCTCTTGAGGCGGGAATTGAACCCGGGTCTCTGGCGCTGTGAGGCAGCAGTGCTAACCACTGTGCCACCGTGCTGCCCATGAGGGCCGGAGAGTGAAGGGATGACCTTTTTAGAATTGAGATGGGGAGGAATTTCTTCAATGAGAGGATGGTGACCCTGTGGAACTCATTGCCACAGAGGGCTGTGGAGATCAAGTCATTGAGTGTCTTTAAGACAGAGATAGATAGGTTCTTGATTAGTAAGGGGATCAAGGGTTACAGGGAGAAGGAAAGAAGGAAAATGATGTTGATGAACATATCAAATGGCAGAGCAGACTCGATTGGCTGAATGGCCCTGTTCTGCTCCTATGAAAAGAGAAGGCTGTCTCATTCAGAGGCGTACCACCTGTTGTATATGAGTTTCTCAATTCACAACACTAAAACAGGTTGTCTGGTCATTAGTGCGGACAAATTGGTTGCCACATAAAGTTACTTAGTAAGCTTTAAAACGTGGTTTGGAATGCCAAAGAGTGTGAAAGGCACCATCTAAGTGCAGGTTATTTCATGAATGAAAGTGAGCTGTCACCAGTAGCTTTACTGTTTAATGTTTTCAGTACCTGTAAGCTGTCTTTATACTACAATGGTGTCACCTGAGCATTTATTCACTCATTCAAAGACCAAGTAAGAAGTGAACTATACCTTTGCCCAATACAAACCTTCAAAGAAGAGGGAGTGACGGGTGGACAGGCAATTTAAACCCTTACATGTTGAATCACACTCTGACATGAAGCAAGATGCAGGAGCTGCTTGCTACATCATGGGATAGCTTCTGTTAAGATCCACTTTCTATTCACTTCACATTTGTTTCTCTCAGATTCCTTGAACTTCCAAAAGGAAATCAGACATTACCTTTTTCATGTTTGTTGTCCCCTTGCTTTGCTGTTTTAAAACTCTTGATGTGAGGTTGACCTTTGCAAAGATTTCCAAAAAGGTGTCTAAAACTAGTCTAATTCCCAATTAAATAGGAAATGGTGCTGAGCGACTTTAACAACTGACAAGTTAACACACTCCTATCATAACACTTTAACTAACATGCTATCCGTTATGTTTAATATTGGATGAAAATAGTAGGTGGATAAATCGGTGCAAAGAAGTGTTTGTCCCAACAGCATTTGTAAGTTTGAGCCATTAAATAGTTAACTGTTTAGTATCATTAGTTTAGGCTTATGAAAACATCAAGTTTCATTTTTCAGAGGTGAGTGTGTGGGATTATTACTGTCGTTAGGGATTATGTTTCACGTCACTGTCTGCTTCTCCATAAAATAACAAAGTGATAGCATTGGTCATGTCTTTTCAAAGGTTGTTACCCTTCAGTCAAGCTGTACCTATCTGTAATTTCATCTTTGAGATGTTATAAACTAATCCACTACCCACCACGTGCCTTTTTCTGGGAATGGGGAGCAGATGATATTGGCGAGTTATTGATGGTTAATTGTTTGTGCATTGGCAGCAGTAGGTTATGAAGAGTACCGCAGGGACTGACGCTAATTCTCTTGCACAAACTAATGAACCTTTTGTGGATATACATATCCTACAAGATTGGATCAGTTCAAAGAGGGCAGTTCGCTACCACCTTCTCGCGGGCCATTAATGACAAACAGTAAATGCTGCGTCGTCAGTGACGCCCACATCCCTCGAATGAATTCTTAAAAATGAACACCGTAAAGTAATCTGCCTGAGTAAGTCAGCAAACAACTTTGCTGCGGCTTTGAATTAATCACATCTCTTTGAATTACCATTACATTAAGCACAGCCACTGCCAACAATGTGAACATGAGTCACTGAGCTGCGGTAGTGCATTCTGTTAGGAAGTAAGTTGTCTTAACTCAGGCTGTGATCTTCATCACTTTTTTTGTGCGCGATCTATGGAGGCTGCTTTTCATGAAAGGCAGAGTTTTCCCTGCTCTGGAGGTGGCAAGAAGGGGAAAAAGTCAGTCCTGGTGAGAGATTTGCCCCTTTGTGCCCCTCACTAATTAAGAATCTTCTTTGACTCAATGTTCTCAATGAATGGCCACTTAAGGGCCTCAATTTGCCTCTTTAATGATCACCTGACTCCCTGGCAGATGAGAACAAGGTTCCAACATGCCGTAATGAAACTTAATACACCAGCCATTGAAAATAAACATACATGTATAGCAGGGAGTGAAGAAGGCCTTTGGTATATTGTTGTGGTTCTGTCCGCCGAGCTGGGAATTTGTGTTGCAGACTTCTTTTTGTGTTGCATCAAGACACTATTCAAAAGGGCCGCAACACACTGCAGTACACCAGAACTGCAAAAGGAGGAAGAAGAACACCTATACAATGTATTCGCCAAAAACGGATACCCACGCAATTTCATCAACAGATGCCTAAGGGAAAGACAACGGAACGAGGACATGCCGCAACCCAAAGGACTAGCCACACTACCATACATCAAGAGCATTTCCAAACTGACAGCCAGACTACTGTGACCACTAGGACTCATAACAGCACACAAACCAACAGCCACTCTCAGACAACAACTCATCAGAACAAAGGACCCGATATCCAGCATGAGCAAAACCAATGTGGTGTACAAAATCCCATGCAAGGACTGCACAAAACACTACATTGGACAAACAGGTAGACAGCTAACGATCTGTATCTATGAACACCAACTAGCCACGAAACGACACGACCAGCTATCCTTAGTAACCACACACGCAGATGACAAGCAACATGAATTCGACTGGGACAATACTACTATTATAGGACAAACCAAATAGAGAGCAGCCAGGGAATTCCTAGAGGCATGGCACTCATCCACAGATTCAATCAATAAACACATCAACCTGGACCCAATATACCGATCACTGCAACGGAAGCTTGAACTGACAACCGGAAGTGGCAGATTCAAACCACTACAAATGCCAGAGGAAAGATCACAGAAGTGCTTCACAGGAGGCTCCCAAGCACTGAGGATGTCTCCTTGACAGGGGACGAAACATCTGCAACACAAATTCCCAGCTCGGCGAACAGAAGCACAACAACGAGCACCCGAGCTACAAACCTTCTCACAAACTTTGAATTTGGTATTTTGGCCTTCATAGTGAGAGGATTTGAGCACAGGAGCAGGGATTTCTTGCTGTTATTTTATAGGCCCTTTATTGAGCCCAATCTAGAGTACTGTTTTCGCCTCCTTATCTGAGGAAGGATGTTCTGGCAATGGAGGTTTATCAAACTGATTCCTGGGACAGCTAGACTGATGTATGAAGGGAGACTTGATCTGTTAGGATCAATTTCACTGGAGTTTAGAAAAATGAAGGAGAGATCTCATAGAAACCTACAAAATTCTAACAGAACAAGACACAGGTAGGATGTTCCCAATGACTATGAAGTCCAGAACCAGAGGTCACAGCTCAAGGCTACGGGGGAGACCATTCAGGACTGAGATGAGGAGAAATTTCTTTGTCCAGGAAATGATGAGCCTGTGGAATTCTCTGCCACAGAAGGTGGTCAAAACCAAAACACTGAAGGTTTTAAATAGGAGTTAGATGTAGTTCTTAGGGCTAAAGGGAGAAAGCAGGAACAGGAACAGAAGGAACTGAGGTGGATGATCATTTTGAATGGCAGAGCAGGCCCAATGGGCTGAATGGCCGTCTGCTCCTATTTCTATATATCTGATTGGGAAACCATAGCATCCTGTCTTGCAGAGTGGAGTGTACACAATTCCAATTGCCCCAAATCTGGGGACAGTGAAGGGCGTGAATGAGGGGCAAGGGGATACCTCTGTAAACTGACGAGCCCCCCCCAACCTGACTTTGCCTTGGACACCCCCCAACACCGGCCTCTCCCTGCAACGATCACTTCCATGTAAGGAATACTTACGTCCTTGATGGTGGATCCCATGAGGAAGTGGGGACTTTAGGACCTGGATGTCAGCAGCTTCTGGCAGTGCAGCGGTGTTGAGGCCTGTGCTAGGGTAGATGTTTCTTCCCCACCTGCCCCTTAATGAGGGGACTTACAGGCGATTGGACGAGATCTCGGTGCCCATTGCTCGACCTCACACTTTAGTTTAGAAACATGGAAACATCCAGCCCAAGCTCTGGCTATACAAGGTGGAGTGGGGCTTGAGATTTCCTGCTTTGTTTTTAACCCAACAATTGGGATGGATCCATAACTCCCTATTTTGACTCTGTATTTCCAGATTTTTGCTGAATTCAGATTCCACCATTTGCCATGGCAGGATTTGAACCCAGGTTCCCAGGACATTACCTGACTCTCTGGATTAGCGAACCCAGGTTCCCAGGACATTACCTGACTCTGGATTAGCAGTAACTGGTGGAATTTTAATTCAATTAAAGGAAAAAAAAATCTGAAATTGGAAGTCAGTCCTGGTGGCCATGAAGGAATCATCAATTGTTGTCTGCCCTCAACAGCTAGATACTCAGTTCAAGGGCAAGTCAGGATGCGCACTGGATGTTGGCCAAGCTGTTGATAGTACATCTCAATAAAATTGTGACAACTTGCACGCCATTTATCTCCGTTTCAGCAGTTACTGCATTTCAAACTCTTTATTGAATGTGAGACAGTGAACTGGGGAGATCCTCAGTCTGCTGCATAAAACCCAGGTCTTCCCATCTCTGCCAGTCAACCTGCTTGCTGTTGAAGAAGGGCTAATGCCTGAAATATTGCCTCTCCTGCTCCTCGGATGCTGCCTGACCTGTTGTGCTCTTCCAGCACCACACTTTCCCACTCTGACTCTCCAGCATCTGCAGTCATCACTTTCTCCGAGCTGATGATTTGGAGATGCCGGTGTTGGACTACGGTGGACAAAGTTTAAAAACCAACTAGGCAAAAGTGAGGACTGCAGATCTTGGAGATCAGAGTCTAGATTAACGTGGTGTTGGAAAAGCACAGCAAATCAGGCAGCATCCGAGGAGCAGGAAAATTAACGTTTCGGGCAAAAGCCCTTCATCAGGAATCATGCAACACCAGGTTATAGTTCAACAGGTTTATTTGGAGCACTGGTTCTTTATCCTGATGAAGAAGCAGCGCATTGAAAGCTAGTGCTTCCAAATAAACCTGTGGGACTATAACCCAGTGTTGTGTGATGTTTAACTTTCTCTTGGTTAAGGAAGTGTAAAATGAGGAGAAAATGAGGACTGCAGATGCTGGAGATCAGAGCTGAAAATGTGTTGCTGGAAAAGCGCAGCAGGTCAGGCAGCATCCAAGGAACAGGAGATTCGACGTTTCGGGCATAAGCCCTTCTTCAGGATTCCTGAAGAAGGACTTATGCCCGAAACGTCGAATCTCCTGTTCCTTGGATGCTGCCTGATCTGCTGCACTTTTCCAGCAACACATTTTCAGATGTGTAAACCTGACCTAGTGGGGATTGAAGGGCACAAGTTCAGGATAGTGCTGCCCGTCTCTGTGCTGAGAGCGAAAGGAAAGGGTGTTTGAAGTAGCTGTGCTTAGAGCAGTGGCCATCCCCAGAAAAGTCAATCTCATTACGTTAGTGACGTAATTCCGGTTATAACCGGCAACTATCAGAAGTGACTAAGTGAGATTTTCTGATTGTTGTTGTAAGAATATGTTCGTTACCTGCCTTTTTTTTGGCTTTACAGTTCATCACCTGTCATGGGCAAAATTATGCTAACACCACCTTTGCAGCTATCTCTTGGAATTAATCATGCCTGTTTAGTTTATGATTTCTTTAAACACAGTCACTGCAAACATTCAGAATATTAGTCACTGACCTAAAGCATTGAATCTGTCAGAAAGTAATTTGATTAAAACCGGCGGTGTTCTTTTTTGTGATCTGTGTGGGTGGCTTTTAACTTTGTGAGGGTGGGAGAGAGGAGCAGGAATGATGGGAGTGGAGGAGGGACCAAACAGAGGTGTACGATCAGAAGGGCGAAACGAGACCACAAAATGAAATGTCTGCTGATAGCTATTTCCTCTTTTCTTGTCTAATGGCTGGAGTGGCCACGTTTTGAGAATGAGCCAGGACAGTGAATTTCTTCCCGGGGAACCAGCAGAATTTGTAAAGCTCTTTGATCAAGGACAAAGGGAAGTTGGTTTTGATCATCCTTGACAGTCCCGCAGTTTCTTGGCTCCACCTGTGTAGAGGCTTACCTGTCATCTCGGAATGCTGTTGGTGCATTGTTGTCAGAACCTGCACTTTAGATTTTATACTTTCTCCCCTAATAATGCATGCATGATATTTTGGATTTGCCTGGTTTGCCCTGCGGTCCCAGCTGCTTGGGTTCAATCCAGGGTTATTGCTCAATGTGACCACATCTCTGCTTACAATGTTCCATTGTTACCAATCACATGGTTAGAAATGGTTATGTGACTCCTCCATTCCAAAGCTCTGACAGATCAATAAATGCTGACATACTTTCTGAGATGAGATCATAGATGCCCTGTAGTGTGTAAGCAGGCCATTCAGTCCATCAAGTCCACACCAACCTTCTGAAGAGCATCCCACCCAGACTCACTCCCCCTACTCTACCCATAACCCTGCATTTACCATGGCTAATCTACCTAGCCTGCATATCCCTAGGCACGGTGGGAGCATCCAGAGGAAACCCACACAGACAGAGGGAGAATGTACAAACTTCATATGGACACTCATCCAAAGCCGGAATCGAACACGGGTCCCTGACGCTGTGACAGCCACCTCTTTGAAACGAAGTATGTTGTAACAACCAACTTCCTTTGTTTAAAGGACAGATCAATTGACAACTTTATCTATCTTGTCCCCTTTCCATAACATCATAAGAAATAGGAACAGGAGGCCATTTGAACTATTGCTCCTGCTCCAACATTCAGTCCAACCACAGCTGAAGTTCAACTGTAGCCTCAGTATTTTTGTCATGTTTGCTCTTTACTAGCCCCATATCCAGAGTGAACATTTACATTTGTAAATGCTAGGGCTATTGGCACTGAGGAGAGGGAAAATTGAGATGCACAGAAGAAACTGATCCTATCGTTGAGTGAATTCAATGTGGATTGTAGGAAATTTGATTTGGTTTGATTTATTATTGTCACGTGTACCGAGATATAGTGAAAAGTATTGTTTTGCATGCTATCCAAACAAATCATGCCTTATATAAGTACATCAGGGTAATAGAACAGAATGCAGAATATAGTGTTACAGCTACAGAGAAGGTGCAGAGAAAGACTAACTTTAATACACGAGAGGCCCATTCATAGTGGGGGAGAAGGTGTTCTTGAATCTGTTGGTATGTGTTTTCAAACTTCTGCCCGATGGAAGAGAGTATAACCGGGATGGCAGGAGTCTTTGGTGATGCTGGCTGCCTTCCTGAGGCAGTAGGATGTATAGATGGAACCAGTGACTGGAAGGCTGGTTTTTGTGATGGACTGGCTGTGTTCACAACTCTCTGTAATTTCTTGTGGTCTGGGCAGAGCAGTTGCAATCTGGATAGGATATTTTCTATGGTGCAACTATAAAGACTGGTAAAAGTCATTGTAGACGTGAATTTCCTTAGCTTCCTGAGGAAGTAGAGGTGTCAGTGTGTTGACATGGACGGGCCAGGACTGGCAATCCCACCCGAAGAGAGAAATTGTTGTGTTTACATCATGCAACTAAGCTCTCTCTCTCCTGTACTCTGCCTCATTATTTTTAAGATCCAATCCACAATGTTGGTGTCAACAGCAAATTTGTGAATGTAGCTAGGGTTGAATTTGGTCACACAGTTGTGAGTAGTAGGGGTGTGGAACACACTGCCTGCAACAGTAGACTCGCCAACATTAAGGGCATTTAAATGGTCATTGGATAGATATATGGACGACAATAGAATAGCGCAGGACAGATGGACTTCGAATTGATTTCACAGGTCGGTGCAACATTGAGGCCAAAGGGTCTGTACTGCACTGGAATGTTCTCTGTTCTGTGTTCTATATAAGGAGTATAGTAAGGGGCTGAGTACACAACCTTGCGGGGCACCGGTGTTGAGGATTATCATGAAGGAGGTGTTGTAGCCTCTCCTTACTGATTGCGGTCTGTGGGTCAGGAAGTCGAGGATCCAATTGCAAAGGGAGCAGAGTCCTAGGTCTCGGGGTTTAGAGATGAGTTTGGTTGGAATTACGGTGTTGAAGGTGGAGCTAAAATTAAATAGGAATCTGAATCTGGTGTCCTTGTTATCCAGATGTTCCAGAGGACCAGGGAGATGGCACCTGCGGTGGTAGGAAAATTGTAGTGGCTCAAGGCAGTGTGGGAGGCTGGAGTTGATGTAACTCCTTGATGCACTTCATAATAATGGGCGTCAGAGCTACCAGGCGGTAGTCATTGAGGCATACTGCCTTTGTGTATGGAATGTATGAAATGGACTGCCAACTGAGATGGCTATCAGATTAAGCGATTCTGGAGACAATAGATAAGTACCTGGCATCGAAAAACGTAAACTGAAAGAATGCCATGAGAAGTATTGTGACATTTAACAGATTTTCAAATTTCTAAGGGATTTTGGTGGGAAAAGTTGGAAGACCTTTTCCACTGACTGGCAGGATTATAATCTGTCACTACAGATTTAAGGTAATTAGCAAATGAAGATGAGGCAAGATGGAGAGATTAAATTCTGTCACAGTGAGTTGTTGTGATTGGTTGTTGTGTTTCCTGGAAGGTTAGCGAGAGGGTAACTAATAACTTTCAAATGGGAATTAGGTAAATCTGGTGCAGACATGATGGGCGAAATGGCCTCCTGCTGCACCACAACAATTCTGCGATAAATACTTGAAATAAAGGAAAACCGAGGAGGTGGTGGAAGCCAGTCCAATTATAATATTTAAATGGCATATGGATGGGTATATGAATAGGGAAGGTTTAAAGGGAAAAGGACCAAATGCTAGCAAAATGGGATTAGATTAATTTATGATATCTGGTTGGCATGGACACGTTGAACTGAAGGGTCTGTTTCCATTCTTAGTGACTCTATGACTGTAAAAGCTGTAGAGTTGTGGGTAAGGATCAGGGAAGGAGGATGTTTAGCTAGTACTTTCTGAGAGGTAACACAGGCATAGTGACTTGCACTGCACAATTCTCTAATATTTCCACTGGATAGACCTGATGGACTATTCTGGAATCTGGTCATTCTAATGTACTAAGGCATGTGGTTTCAAATATGTAGCCATCAGGAGCAGGAACCTTGGCTGACTTTATAATATACAATGTTGTTTGCTAGTTGCAAATGTCAGGAGCAGCTGAAGTTTGAGTTGGTTATTGAAGTACTACAGTTCAATAGTCATAGCTGGGACCTTCATGGATCTGGATCACTAAGCAAGTGTTGGAAACATTTTGTTTTTGCAACAACCCTCTGCAAGTGTCTATGATCCTGCAGATATTACTGTTAGGAACTGGTGTAAAACCACTGTTTTTTTTCTTATTCCAGATTGTCCCTTACAGAACTGAAAATGTGTTGCTGGAAAAGCGCAGCAGGTCAGGCAGCATCCAAGGAACAGGAAATTCGACGTTTCGGGCATAAGCCCTTCATCAGGCTTATGCCCGAAACGTTGAATTTCCTGTTCCTTGGATGCTGCCTGACCTGCTGCGCTTTTCCAGCAACACATTTTCAGCTCTGATCTCCAGCATCTGCAGATCTCACTTTTTCCTGTCCCTTACAGAAGCTTAAATTTATAAGCAAATTGTTAACCACTAATGGAATTTATAGGCAGCTGCCATTAGCTGGATTACCACCTAAAATAATCTGAGGTCTTAAAATGACAGCTGGGTAGAAAGCAGTTTGAAGGAGGTTGGGAGAAGATTGCAGCTCATCATCACAATTTTCACTTATTTACAAATTATCTGAAAGTGCTAGGATAATGGAAAGTCATTCACAATGTAACCTATATTCTGAAGGACGTGGGTTTGAGTCACACACAATAGATGAGATTTGAGTTCACTAAAAATCTTGAATTAGAAACATTAGCCAATCAGTTTGGAAAAAAAAATAAATTTACTAATGAATGAAGTCTGCAGTCCATTCCTGGTCTGGCCTTCATGTGACCCTAGACCCACCAGCATGTAGTTGACTCTTAATAATTTTGGGAGAAGGACTGGAAAAAAATCTAAATGGCGAGAGATCCCAGAACTCTAAGATACAAAGGGATCGGGGTGTCCATATGTACATGAATCTCGAAAGGTTAGTGTGCAGGTGCAGCAAGTAATTTGGAAAGCTTATGGAATGTAATTTATTGCAAGGGAAATTCAGTGTGGTTCTGCCTCAGTTATACAGGGCACTGGTGTTTGTCTGGAGTATTGCACTAAATATGGATCACCTTATTTAAGGAAAGGTGTAAATACAATGGAAGCAGTTCAGAGTAAACAAGTAGCTGGAATGAGAGGGTTATTTTAAGAGAAAGACTAAGCTTGTATCCACTGGAGTTTAGAAGAGCAAGTTGATTGAAATGCACAAGATCCTGAGGGGTTTTGACAGGGTGGGTGTAGAAAGGATACTTGCACGGTGTGAGGATCTAGAACTAGAGTTCACTGTTAAAACAGAAGAGAGGCAATTTTTTTTCTCTGGAAAGGGCCATGAGCCTTTGGATGTCTCATCCTGAAAAGGCGGTGGAAGCAGAGGCCGAGAATATTCTTAAGGCAGAAGTAGGCACGCTCTTAGTCAGCAAGGGGAAGGAGGGGAGGGGCAAAAGGTCATGAGAGGTAAGCAGGAATGTGGATTTGTAGTTGCAGTCAGACCCGCCACGATCTTGTTGAATGGCAGAGCATTCTTGAGGGGCTGAATGGCCTGCAGGAAAACCTAATTCATATGTTTGTTCATTATCAATGAGGCATTAATACACACGGTTTATTTGTTTGACCACTGGACCAACTGAAGGAAGTAGTGGGGAAGTAGTGGGGGTCTTGGAATGCAGCAGATTGTAATGGACTGGAATGCACAGGCTACAAGGGTAACAAAAGCAAAATCCATCCTTCCGAAATGGATTTGAATAAATCTTTCAACAAGAAGGGGTAACCAAGTAAGGGAATGGGGCTAATTGGATAGCAAGCCAGTATAGATACAGTGGGCCCAATGGCCACCCTTTGTGCTGAATCACTCTATAAAGAACTTTAATGATTGGCGGCCCTTGCGTTTTCCTGCAGTTTGGATTCAGTTCCTGTCGACTGTTGATCACACGCAATGTAGGTCTACCAAATGTTCAGAACATTTTTACCAGCACTCTCACAGGCAGGGCCTGATGTGATAGTTTGTTTGATAGTGCGCTAGACAGATTGGAGGCCACGCAATGAAAACAGGCTAATGGCAAAGTCTTGTCTTGGTTAGACAGTGGTCTTCTGTCACTTTGTTTTGACGACATACTTTTCTGGAATCCAGCAGTAGGTTTATTTTGCGGAGATAAGCAACTCACAGAAATGTGTTAGATTAAGAAGGGGAATGACTAAGGCAGATGGCATTGAGTGATCTCTGAGCGCAGATTAACTGATATGCTTTGTGTTTCATGTCAGACTTCTGAAAGGACGTGGGATGACATACTGTTTCTCCTCCACATTATATTTCAGCAAGCTAAACATTGCAAGTTGGAACAAGAGCAACAGTGAGAGTTAAATAAGAAACCGTCTGTGTTGAAACAATTTGAAATTTTTGTGCATAAGTCCGAGACGGGTGAGCTTGCAGCCAATTTATTTCCTAGAGACTTTTCTCTGATATATTGGCTCCCTACTCAAAGCATTCTGGAGGAGAGGCAGCAGCCTCTGAGCTGGTAGCTTTTAAATGTTGGGATGTGGCTTTGAATATGAACAAATAATTGGACCTGTGGCTCCACAGCTGTCAAGTAACATTGATTTGGCCTCAGCCCCAGTACAAATAGTGTTGGCTATTTTGAAGGTGATAGATGTGATTTCCTAACGTGTGTCTTTCACAGTGTTTTAATTGCACTGTCATTCTTGTCTAATTGCTGAACCACTGGCCTGTCTCTGTCTGGCTGCTAAGAAATCTGCTTTTCATTGAGTCACGACATTGCGATCCCTAGAATGAAGTTAAATGCTAATCTCTGTCAGGAATGTCACAGTTGAAACTTTCCCCGTTTACTGAAGGTTAAGCATGCGAACTGGGCAATAGAGGGCGGGGGGGGGGGGGGGGGTGGTCACCGGACAGTGAGCATGGGTGGGGATACTATCAGTTAACTGCCGTCAAAATCCCTCTCCTCTTCCCCAACAGCCACCCTTCAAAAACTGTTGGCTACAGAAAGATGCCTATGCCCCACCATATGTGCTCTCAACCACAACATTTCTACCTAGGTGGTTGTATCAGTGAGTGGCAGGAGTGATATTCCTGAAGTAAGATAATGTTGTTGGCATTTACAGGGTCTGTATTTGCTGCTGCCTTTCATTTTGCTCTTGTTTACACTGAATGACAGAGGGGTGTTGCTGCAGAGATAACAGTGCAACAGAAATCCACTATTGTGGCGGCCTTTGTTTCCACGCCACTCCTTAATTCATTCACAAACTCGATTGAAGCTGTTTAATCTGTTGTTCTAGTTTAAGGTGCGGGTTTTCATTTCCCCCGGGGGGGGTTGACCGGTACTGTTCTGGACGAGGCTTGTCAGTCGAAACCCAATCCAACCCCTCAACCTCAGAACAGACAGTGGTTTCATTCACATTAAGGGTCAGACTCTCTGAACTCACAGCTGGTTTTGAGAAACCTACCTGACTAGCTTATTCTGAATCTGGCAAACACCTGGGTACAGGAGACACAGAGTGTTAGCTGAGTGCAGGACGAAGGCCAGATACAAAGAAAAGACTTTATTATAATTTGGAAGCTGCTCACTGCTCAGTATGAGTACAATTACTTGAATAGACATTACGGAAACAGGGATGCAGTCTAAGTGCTCAATGCTGTAAATCTTTGCTCCTTCTGACACCCTGTCTTCATTTAACCTCATCTACATAAGCTAGTATTCTTGATGAAGAGCTAATATTCAAAACGTCGGCTCCCCTGCTCCTGGGATGCTACCTGACCTGCTGTGCTTTTCCAGCATCATGCGTTTCCTCCAGGTGTCCCAGTTTCCTCCCACAGTCCAAAGATGTGCAAGTTAGGGAGGATTGGCCACGCTAAATTGCCCATGGTGTTAGGTGCATTAGTCAGAAGGAAATAGGTTTGGGTGTATTACTCTTTGGGGGTTGGTATGGACTTGTTGGGCTGAAGGGCCTGTTTCCACACTGTGGGGAATCTAATCTAATCAGAATGTAAAAATTGCTGAGAAGAGGCAATTTTTTTTACAGAAAATCTTGCGCGGGACATGAACACATCTAGCTAGGCCAACTATTTTTGCACATCGATCTCTAGAAGGGAGTTGTACCAGGTTGTCTCTGAACTGCTGCTATTCATTTATTTTGCTTTAACCCTGATAAGCATGAGATGGAAAACCGTGTCTGCTCTGTATATTTGATGTCTACAATCTTACCTTTCACTGAGAAATTTCTCTTGCCTCTGTTGGAATTAACAGGGATTTTTTTTGGAGTTTTTGACCCCTGGAGGTGGAAACATTTTCTCCACACTTATGTGTTCTAAAACCCTTTCACAATTCCTCAGGATATCTATTAGATTTCGAGAGAACAGACCCACAGCCCATTCTGACGAGTACAATCCTTCAGTCCTGAATGAATTGTCGGATTCTTTCCCCTGCTGTTAAATTTCTGAAGCAGAAACAAGAGGCACTCGAGGCTAATTTCCATTGTTTCTTTTCTGTAAAGCAGAGCAACTCCACGATTCGGGCAAGTGTTCAGTATTAATTGTTGGGGCCAGTTCTTGATCCCATGTAATTTTTAATATGAAAAAACTCGGGTAAAAAATGGTTAAGGGAACAAAGCACTTCTTTCTCTCTCTCCACGCTCAGCTCCTCCTCCTGACATTATATGTTTTTGAAAAGGTTGGAAATCTGCGACAACCTCGTGGTCTCAATGTATAACACTTCAAGCAGAGTACCCAAATCAGTTTTCTCATAATGAACCTTTGAATACAAAATACTACACTTGCACTTTCTAATCCACCATAGTGTGTAAATCTTGAGTATAAACTGTTTGGTTTTTATCATAAAGAAGTGGGAATAAAGAACCTCTATAGTCAATGTATTTGTGTTTTCTGATTTACATTCCAGTATTGTCCACGACCCTCAGCGTTTGGAACTACTGTGGAAAAGCCATTGAATTATCCTGCACTGTTCCATTGGGTGACCTGTTTGCATTCTATCATTGCTAAAGGACCCAATCAAAGGCTGTTCAGTGTAGTGATCTCCATATGAAAGCCAGGTTGCCATGGTAATAGCATGGGCCGTCTTTGACAATCCCTGAGGATGATGGGAAATGAACAGCACAGAGGTGGTTTTCATAGACTCATGTCTGCACACGATACTCAACTCCAGCAGAGGGGAAAAAAAAACTTGTTTGTATTGCAGTAGTGAGTTATTGTCTCTCAGACCTCCCTTTCCCCGTCTTGTGCATTGATTTGATACTCCCACCCCCACAGTTTAGTGGATTCTTGTTTGGGATAAATGGTTGCCAAGTTCATTGGCATTCGTGAAACATAGCAACAGGAGCAGTTAGGCCATTCAGCCTTTCAAGCCTGCTCCACCATTCAATAGGATCATGGCTCATCCAACTCAGTCTCCTGTTCCCACGTTTGCCCCATACCCTTTGATCCCTTCAGCTCTTAAAAACTATATCTAACTCCTTCTTGAAAATGCTCAGTGTTCTCACTTTAACCATTTTCTGTGGCAGAGAACTCGTCAGGCTCACCACTCTCTGGGCGAAGAAATCTCACTTCATCTCATTCCTAATTAGTCCACCTATGGCATTAAACTGTAACGCCTGGGTCTGGACTTCCCACATCATCAGAAACATCCTTCCTGCATCTACTCTGTCTAATCCTGTTTGCATTTTATTGATATCTTTGAGACCACCCCCCCTCCAACCCCCATTCTTCTAAACTTTCGCGAATATATTCCAAAGAGGTCCAGTCAGGAATTGGATTTGTGTTTTCTGTGTGACAAGTTATAGCAGTCATCTGAGACAATGTTCTGGAATCACCACCAGCTAGACTATATCTATCCGAGAAAGTGCCTTGTTAACACCTTATCAAGGCCATCTCGGAATGAGCTAACAAATGCTGGCTTTGCCAGATAATATCCCAAAAAATGAATTAATAAAAAAGCTTCAGTAACCTGGCTTTTCTCCATCCATCAAAGAACTCAATGGTGACCATCTTATAACTTTGAATCATCTTTTAAGCTCCCATCGAATTTTTTTTCTCTTATTTTGAAATGTATCATTCGCAGTCCTGCCCTTGTAGGCTTGCTGAAGGTACAGTTAAGCTGTAGAACCCACCGGGTTCATAGTATCATAGAATCTCTACAGTGTGGAAGTAGGCCCTTCAGCCCATCAAGTCCACAGATTCCCTCTGTAGACTATCCCACCCAAACCCATTTCCCATTACTCTACAATTACCCCTGACTAATGCACCTAACCAATTCATTCCTGAACACTGGGCAATTTAGCATGGCCAATCCACCTAGCCTGTACAGCTTCGGACTGTGGGAGGAAACCCACACAGACACGGGGAGAATGTGCAAACTTCACACAGACCTAGGTCCCTGGTGCTGTGAGGCAGCAGTGCTAACCACTAAGCCATCGTGCCAAAACCTTTGAAGAAATAATCTTTAAGGGGCCTCATGTGTTATCCGAGAGTTCTCTGTTATTCTGGATTTAAGGGAGCCAAGAAAATGCTTTTGATTTTCCTTCACTGCGCGCACCCCCACACCTCCTCTTCCCATGTTCGGGACGGCCAACTGTGCCTGAATGTCAAGCCCCTGTCACTATCTAACGACCTGCGTTGGAAATGTAACTGTGCAATCATTGGCTGCAGTCAGGACTGAGCTCTGATATATTGCCAGTGTGGTGAAATATTCTCATCCCACTTGCTGCTGAGGTTTGAGAAAGGTCAGTGAGCAGTGAAGTGAGTCACAATCATAAACCCGACAGGCTAAGACCAGAAATAGGGGTCATAATTACACGAGAGTCACTCCTTAATCGAATAGATAGTGTACATGCCCAGGACAGAATGTGAAACTGGCTACCACAAGGATACCTTGTTGAGTATCAGGATTGAGTATATAAGGGAGAAAGGATTAGATGAATATAGTCATAGAATTAGATGAGGTACAATGAAGTAAAGGCCCATCTGGTGCAAAAACACCAACATAAAGCTGATGGGCAGAATGGTCTGTTTCTGCCTCATAAGCATTTTGTGAAATCTAGAGTCTACCTAGCTCCCTCAGAATAATTATGAGCAAAGGTCCTTTATTTTCTCAGATGAGGATTCTGGGTAATCCAAGATGGAGGACGGGAAAAATTTCTGGCTGTAAGAGCTGCTCCTTTTTTTTGAGGTATTTTAGGTGCTGGAGGTGATTTCCTCAAATTCCAGGAGCAGCAATTACTGTTTTGTATGTTGTTGCATTGTAGGAGAGCAGACAAAGGAAACACATGGTGAGGACAGTGCATGAGAGAGAGTGTGTGTGTGTGTGTGAGAGAGAGAGAGAACGAATGGGTACTGCCTTTGCTGTTTGAATTCTTGTATCGCTCAGATAAGTTAGTTGTTGTTTTAAGTCTGTCCAAGAGAAAGGCTGCAGTAGTGAGTATAGTGGATTCTTTCTTGATGATATGTTTTTGGAGATAAGTCTCCTAATTAAACTTAAAATATAAGCCATAGCTATTAATTTAACCTGGGGCAGTGTTTGTAGAGGAATAAGACGGTGTTATTTTCTGAGTCTGTAGATTGTGAAGGAGCAAAAATGGCCTTTGCAGTGATATGTACTTCTTGTCAGATGTGGGAGTTTAAAGAGAGTTTAAGGGTTACTACGGATTATATCTGCCATAAATGCTGTTGGATGCAAATTTTATCAGATTGAGTGGATCGGTTGGAGAGACAGATAGAAGCTTGAGGAATTTACAATAGCAACAGTATGTGATGGATGGCAGTTATAGGAAGGGGGGAATGTCTCAGATACAGTCACATAGATGGGTTAACTCCTGGAAGGGTAAGAGAAGTAGGCAGCTAGTGCAGGAGTCTTCTGTGGCTATACTCATTTCAAGCAGGTATGCTGTTTTGGAAAATGTAGGGGGTGATGGATTCTCAGGAGAACGTAGCACGAACAGCCAAGTTTCTGGTATTGAGACTGGCTCTGATGCAATGAGGGGTATGTCAACTTCCAAGAGATCACTTGTGTTAGGGGATTCTGTAGTTAGAGGTACAGACAGACGCTTCTGTGGCCAGCAGAGAAAAAGCAGAATGATGTGCTGTTTCCTTGGTGCCAAGGTCAAGGATGTCTCAGAGGGTGCAGAATGTTCTCACGGGGGAGAGGGGACAGTAGGAGGTCATTATCCACATTGGAACCAACGATATTGGAAGGGAAAATGTTGAGATTCTGAAGGGAGATTACAGAGAGTTAGGCAGAAATTTAAAAAGAGGTCCTCAAGGGTAGTAATATCTGGATTACTCCCAGTGCTACAAGCTAGTGAGGGCAGGAATTGGAGGATAGAGGAGATGAATGCATGGCTGAGGAGCTGGTGTATGGGAGAAGGATTCACATTTTTGGATCATTTGAATCTCTTTTGGGGTAGAAGTGATCTGTACAAGTAGGACAGATTGCACCTAAATTGGAAGGGGACTAATATACTGGAGGGAAATTTGCTAGAACTGCTTGGGAGGATTTAAACTAGTAAAATTTTTCACGCGGAGGGTGGTACGTATATGGACTGAGCTGCCAGAGGAAGTGGTGGAGGCTGTTACAATTGCAACATTTAAGAAGCATTTGGATGGGTATATGAATAGGAAGGGTTTGGAGGGAGATGGACTGGGTGCTGGCAGGTGGAATATCTGGTTGGCATGGACAGATTAGATTAGATTAAGATTAGATTACTTACAGTATGGAAACAGGCCCTTCGGCCCAACAAGTCCACACCGACCCGCCGAAGCGCAACCCACCCATACCCCTACATTTACCCCTTACCTACGGGCAATTTAGCATGGCCAATTCACCTGACCCGCACATCTTTGGACTGTGGGAGGAAACCGGAGCACCCGGAGGAAACCCATGCACACACGGGGAGAACGTGCAAACTCCACACAGTCAGTCGCCTGAGTCGCGAATTGAACCCGGGTCTCAGGCGCTGTGAGGCAGCAGTGCTAACCACTGTGCCACCGTGCCGCCCACAAACAGGTTGGACCGAAGGGTCTGTTTCCATGCTGTACACCTCTACGACTCTGTCTTTATGACACAACTCTCCTCTCTGATGCATTGTAGGTGATCAACAGGTTGCTCCCATTCAGAAAAAGGAGGTCAGGAGGAGAATTGATAGAAGTGCTCAAAAATCTCAAGGAGTCTCTGCCAAGTCGGGATAGAGAGCCATTTCCCACTGGAAAAAAATTGATAGAGAATTAGAAGACACAATTTAAGGTGAATGGCAACAAAACAGCACGAGGGAAAACACTTTGTAAGCTGCACTGGCTGAGAGTGTGGTGAAAGCGGATTCAATTGTGATTTTCAAAAGGGAATCAAAAAAGCACCAGAAGAGAAAAGCAATGTTTCAGGGCTATTGGACAAGGGCTGGGAGTGGGGTAAGGTGAGTTACGCTTGCAGGGAACCAGCATGTGGGTGATGGGGATGAATGGCCTCCATACATGCTGTTTCTGTTCTGAGCTCCTACTCCTGCTCTTGTTTCAGTCTCTGTACAGGAGACTGCAAACTGAAGAAACTGCAATTAATGCCCCAATAGAGTATAGTGATCCATGTACCAAATACTCAAACTGTCTTACAAGATTATTTCCAAGTGCGTTAATAATATTACCTTTTCCAAATCAGAAGGAGCTGCTCCACAAACTGTTCCCTGAATATTTGTTCATAGAATCATATCATCCCTACAGTATGGAAACAGGCCCTTCGGCCCAACAAGTCCACACTGACCCTCCGAAGAGTAATCCACCCAGACCCATTCCCTCTACCCTATATTTATTCTTGACTAATGCAACTAACCTACACATTACTGGACACAATGGGCAATTTACCTTGGCCAATTCACCTATCCTTTTAGAACCCTAACCCTCATCCATTCTAAAAGATAAAAGACTTAACAGCAATCTAGGCTTGTTCAATATGTCATTTCAGTTGCATGACACTATAATCTTTTGCTATAAATTCTGTGTCTTATATTCCTGCACCACAGCTACCTGATGAAGGAGCAGTACTCTGAAAGCTAGTGCTTCCAAATAAACCTGTTGGACTATAATCTGGTGCTGTGTGATTTTTAACTTTGTCCACCCCAGTCCAACACCAGCACCTCCACATCGGGAATTATAGAGGCATGTCTAATGGCCAAGCATGTAATATAGATGCTAAGTTTGACATAAAGTGCCATCTTTGCCACCAAGACAAAGTGATGCTAAGGTCCTGGGTTTAAAGCAGCACTGGGGCCAGGACGGGAGGCAGGTGGGAGCTGCCAGTAGATCTATCGCCAGCATGTTCCTTCCTCACTCCAATATGCTCCCAGGCTGTTTTCTAAAGAGATGGGATGGGGGAGCAGCAGGAACCACCCCGCACCCATCTAGAGCCAGCTGACAAATGTGTTACCAGTCTCTTGGATGTTTCAGTTCCTGCAGGGTTTCGGGGTCAGTCTAGTGGCCTGGAGGTGTCTCCCTGGGGATGGGGGACATAGTGGAGGGGCAGGGGCTCTATGTAGGTCTTGAGACCCTCCCTACCTGCCTGAGTACAAGAGCAGCTGTAGACCTCTCTGTAGAAAGCTCCTCCCCTGCCTGCACAGATCATGCATGAGTGCACACAAAGACATACATGCACAGTGGTGGCCTGGTGATCAATCCCGATGTTTTAATTAAACATTGAAAATGTTGGAGAGGTTGTCTCCATGAAGGAGCGCACTTTCTCTTTTTACTTTCCAGAGCAGTCTTTTGTTTCTTTTAACTGGAATCATCTTTAATTGGCCCATACGTCTGTCACCCCTAACCAGAGAGTAATCTTGACCTCTGGTTGACTGACTCCTTTGGGGAAGATTGTCTGGCTGTTCTCTTCAGGGTCCTCTGCTCGGATAAATGAAATGTCCAAGTGTTTAGGGAGAAAACAGGAGACTGGCGCTAAGTAACAATGCTGATTTGACGTGCTGGTGCAGAATCTATGGGCTGAATGGCCTTGTCCTCCACCATAAGAATTCTGACTCCAAGTTCCACGCTGATCCTCAGCGTGGGTTAGTAGGGGAAATCCTGTGCGTCTCCATATAGAGATGCTGAAACCCTGGCTCAAGACTAACAATCGCAAAATAAATGAAACTGTGAAATCTTGTACTCTGTCATATTAGTGCACAGTATGAGAGATGTCAGTAACTTTAGCATCTCTATATCTGCCAACTCTTCACAGACCCAACTTCCTTGATAAGTCATCTGTGGAACTCCAAGTGCAGTGTGGAGCAGAGGTGAGATGTGTAGACAGAAGGATGATATATGTGTTAGTGACTTCATCTCTCACTGCCTTTCCCTCCACAAGTCTTTCCCTCTCCCTGTGCGAGCAGACACTGAGGGACAGAATGAGAGAGAGGGGGATGAGACAGGGAGAGTGAGAAACTAAGCAACAGAGGGAGGATGGGTCAGACACAGAAAAGGAGAAGAAGAAATGGGTGATAGGCAGCAATAGATAGAAAGAAACGGGAAATTTGTAGAGGGGAAACAGGGAATGGAGAGAGAGTGAGAGACAGAGATCTGAAGGGAGAAAGGAAGAAGGGACAGAGAAAGTGGGAGAGACAGATAAAGCAATAAGGGGAGGGGAAGATGGAGAGAAAGGCAGGGAGAGGAAGATGGAGAAAAAGACAGAGAGAGAGAAGGGGAGAGGAAGATGGAGAGAAAGGCAGAGAGAGAGAAGGGGAGAGGAAGATGGAGAAAAAGGCAGAGAGAGAGAAGGGGAGAGGAAGACGGAGAGAAAGGCAGGGAGAGGAAGATGGAGAAAAAGACAGAGAGAGAGAAGGGGAGAGGAAGATGGAGAGAAAGGCAGAGAGAGAGAGAGGCAGCGAGGGCAAGAGGCAGAGAGACAACAAAGCACATGAACAAATGCAAACCCTGCCCCTGCGCTTGAGAGGGAGGCCAGGTAATCCTCAACTTACTCACAGACCCTGAAATCTCACTGGGTTGCATGAAACATTGACGCTGATCATCATTTTGCTCAGAGTATATTTACATCAGCACCCTGGTAACTCATCAATGGAAATGAAAATAGTGCCAACTGAACAGCTGCCGCTCTGCTTTCACATTCTCTACTTGGATCTGAGCATTTGCTCTGTGACGATGCACCAGTGTATCATGAAGGCTGCATCACATTGCAGGGCGCTGCCTTTCACATAAGCTGTTAGAATGAAAGCCCAAGTGACTGTCCAAGTTCAACAGAGATGGTGGAAAACAACAAAATGGCTTCCCTGTGTCCTGGTCAAGTTTCTTCCTTGAACAGTTTAATTGGTCATTCATTTCATTTGATCATATCTCCACATCCAAGTTGTGATTGTCTGCATAATGGCCGTCACTGGGGTGCAACTACAGAATATTGGATGTCAAACAGTTTATGATTATCTTTTTTTGGAGCCCTTTCTTTAAGAATAGAAAGCATTTCTCCTTTAAACTGTAGTTCAGGCTTTTCCAATCTTGTATTTATTGCCTTCATTGGTCAGTACATTGAGTATAGGAATATGTTACAGCTGTACAGGGCACTAGTTAGGCCACTTTTGGAATACAGCATTCAATTCTGCTCTCTCTGCTTTAGGAAGGTTGTTTTTAAATTTGAAAGAGTGCAGAAAAGATTTACAAGGTTGTTGCTGGGATTGGAGAGTTTGAATGACAGGGAGAGGCTGAATAGGCTGGGGCTGTTTTCCCTGGAGCGTCGGAGGTTAAGGGGTGACCTTATAGAGGTTTATAAAATCATGAGGGGCATGGATAGGATAAATAGATAAAGTCTTTTCCCTAGGTAGTGAAGTCCAAACCTAGAGGGTAAAGGTTTAAAGTGACAAGGGAAAGATTTAACGGGCGGCACGGTGGCACAGTGGTTAGCACTGCTGCCTCACAGCGCTGTAGACCCGGGTTCAATTCCCAACTCAGGCGACTGACTGTGTGGAGTTGGCATGTTCTCCCCGTGTCTGCGTGGGTTTCCTCCGGGTGCTCCGGTTTCCTCCCACAGTCACAAAGATGTGCGGGTCAGGTGAATTGGCCATGCTAAATTGCCCGTAGTGTTAGGTAAGGAGTAAATGTAGGGGTATGGGTGGGTTGCGCTTCGGTGGGTCGGTGCTTAACAGGGACCTAAGGGGCAACTTTTTCACTCACAGGGTGGTGAGTGTATGGAGTGAACTGCCAATGGAAGTAGTGGGACGCTGGTACAATTACAACATTTAAAAGGCATCTGGATGGGTATAACTAAGAAGGGTTTAGAGGGATATGGGCCAAATGCTGATAAATGGGACCATATTAATTTAGGATATCTGGTCGGCATGGATGAGTTGGGCCGAAGGATCTGTTTCCATGCTGTCCATCTCTATGACTCTACCTAGAAGTTAGTACTAAGCTTTATTACTCTGCTTCTCATCTGCTTTTCTTTTATTTTTACCTTGTGGTACTTGTAGGACGCAGGAGGAAGCATTACGGTGAGTAGCGGGTGTACCACATGATTCAGCATTCCTCGAGTCAGTTTGATTAGATTTATACCCAGAAGGTCAGACCTGCAATTTATGGGTGAGAGAGAGCATTAACCCTTTCAGGAGATTCGAAGAAAATTGATAGGGCAACTGCTGCATGAAGAAACAAAGAATTGTTCATTGATCCTAATTAGCCTGGATGGGAAAACTGTTCTCTCTTGTAAAAGAAACAAAGACAAGAGGGATTTAAAGTGATCCACAAAAGAAGCAGGGATGAAGTGAGTGTTTGGGGTATGGAATGCACTGCCTGAAACAATGGTGGAGGCAGATTTAATAGAGGCATTCAAGAGAGTACTGAATGATTATTTTGACCAAAATAATATACGTGGGTATGGGGGCGAGCAGGAGATCAGCACTAGCCAATGATGCTGCTTTAATGAGCAGGAGCTGATGTGGCTGAAAGGCCTCCTTCTGCACTGTAACACTCATTGATTCCATCCAATAGCCAGAACAGACACGCAGGGCCGAATAAGGCTCTGATTCCATCAGACCTCAGGCCAGTTCACTGTAAACAATCTAGCAATCGGCCACGCACTGTCTTTGAGATATTGTACAAGTGGCGCACTCGCCACTGTATGAAGCTTGAACCTCTCTGTGGCTGTCAAAGGGAGGAGATGAAGGGCATTGAATCATTCAGCAGTTCCATGGCCATTCACTTCATCTGTTGTTGTTGCTGGGCTTTTCTTGGACGTACGTTATTTTTGGCTGTATTGAAATCATGATTGCGCTGTCAAAGCAATTTATTAGACAGGAAGCAGTTTGGGGTTATCTTTCTCATTACATGTATTTCCTTTTTATTTTGTGCTGCCTAAAGGACACAGAAGGTTTCACTACGGTGAGTAACTGTTGTCTTATTTCAACTCTTCTCTGTTTGCAAAAAGAATCAGTGAAATGTTTGGATCCAGAAGATTATCACTTCATTTGGACTGGCTACTCAAAGCTGCGGGCCTGTCATGGAACGTGTGGTGTTTATCAGATTGTCAGCTGCCAGTGCCAGGAATGGCTGCCTGTTGGTGTGCAGATGACAGCAGTGAAGTCACATGACCGTGATGAAGGGTTTTTGGTACCCCTCCCCTTGGCCATACCACTGGCTGCGTCATCAGTCCAACCCACCCCACCTCCCCGCTCACCTCTGCCCCCATCTATCAGTTCCTGGCCACACCCCTCACTGCGTGGCTCCCAAATTCAGGCTCTTCCCAAGCACGGTTGGCAGTAGATACAGCCATAGTCACCATCAAGGTTAATGCAATTGAGTCACCTCAAATTAGAACATTCTATATGCAAAATGTTGACTTTTACTGCATTTTCTGTAATATTAAATTTGAATTTTATTTTACAATGTGCTTTTACAAATTTTATGACTAAAGCATACTTTTAGATAGCTTTAAAAATTAAACAAAATTGTACTGTCAGAGATGCAAAATGTGGTTCAACCTGATTCAAGGTCTGGCCATTGATGTGCTGAAGTTTATGGACTTTGTTAAAATTTTTGTGTAAAGTTCACAAAGGCAGAGTACAGGATGACTGCACAGAAGCACAACCTCCCTCTAATCTACAGTAACAATGTGCTTCAGCCCCATACTCCGGAGATCCTTCACACACCAGCTTGATGTTTGTCCATTAACCAATCCAGCTTTTTTGTCCTTTATGAAATAAAATAAGGGGCTACTTTGATTTAAATCAAGACAAATCATTGATTCATGATTGATCAAAGGAATTGTTTTTTTTACCCCTGTGTGTAATGTGGCAAGTTATTTCTGCTGCACCCATGATCTATATTTCTGAACATATTTCTTTGGAAAATCCAATAATGACCAGACCCCCCTTTTAGTCGAGTCCATTATGTCTGTCCATTGTATTGAGTGTAGAGGAAAGGGATAACATTGATCAAAATATAGATGAAAGGACTTGTACATCCATCCACCCATGTGGATATAGTATCCTCTCCATGACCATTCTATTGCTCCCCAAGAACCTCACTATCATCGCTCCCCCATCCCCATCAGAAACATACCCCGTTCCTCTTTGACCGTAAAAACTCTACCTTCAGTCTCACTTTCACCCCTACCAAATGTAAATATTTGCGCACTTCTTATCTGCAATGCAATTTTTAACTCTATTATCTGGTTTCCGTCACTTACATTGAAATGAGACAAATTCAAAATCATCAGTGGCACCCTTTGACAACTGGAGGTCCACCAAGATTATAGACAATAGACAATAGGCCCTTCAAGCCTGCACCACCATTCAATATTATCATGGCTGATCATCCTTAATCAGTATCCTGTTCCTGCCTTATCTCCATAACCCTTGATTCCACTATCCTTGAGAGCTCTATCCAACTCTTTCTTAACTGAATCCAGAGACTGGGCCTCCACTGCCCTCTGGGGCAGAGCATTCCACACAGCCACCACTCTCTGGGTGAAGAAGTTTCTCCTCATCCCTGTCCTGAATGGTCTACCCCGTATTTTTAAGCTGTGTCCTCTGATTCGGCATTCACCCATCAGTTGGAACATATTTCCTGCCTCCAGAGTGTCCAATCCTTTAATAATCTTATATGTCTCAGTCAGATCCCCTCTCAGTCTTCTAAACTCAAGGGTATACAAGCCCAGTCGCTCCAGTGTTTCAGCGTAAGGTAGTCCCACCATCCCAGGAATTGACCTCGTGAACCTACGCTGCACTCCCTCAATAGCCAGAATGTCTTTCCTCAAATCTGGAGACCAGAACTGCACACAATACTCCTGGTGTGGTCTCACCACGGCCCTGTACAGCTGCAGAAGAACCTCTTTGCTTCTATACTCAATCCCTCTTGTTATGAAGGCCAGCATGCTATTAGCCTTCTTCACTACCTGCTGTACCTGCATGCTTACCTTCATTGACTGGTGTACAAGAACACCCAGATCTCTCTGTACTGCCCCTTTACCTAAATTGATTCCATTTAGGTAGTAATCTGCCTTCCTGTTCTTGCCACCAAAGTGAATAACCATACATTTATCCACATTAAACTGCATCTGCTATGCATCTGACCACTCACCTAACCTGTCCAGGTCACCCTGTAATATCCTAACATCCTCCTCACATTTCACCTTGCTACCCAGCTTAGTATCATCAGCAAATTTGCTAATGTTATTACTAATACCATCTTCTATATCATTAATATATATCGTTAAAAAGCTGCGGACCCAGCACTGATCCCTACGGTACCCCACTGGTCACTGCCTGCCATTCCGAAATGGAGCCGTTTATCACTACTCTTTGTTTCCTGTCAGCCAACCAACTTTCAATCCAAGTTAGTACTTTGCCCCCAGTACTATGTGCCCTAATTTTGCTCACTAACCTCCTATGTGGGACTTTATCAAAAGCTTTCTGAAAGTCCAGGTACACTACATCTACTGGATCTCCCTCATCCATCTTCAGAGTTACATCCTCAAAAAATTCCAGAAGATTAGTCAAGCATGATTTCCCCTTCATAAATCCATGCTGACTCTGACCTATCCTGTTACTACTATCCAGATGTGTCGTAATTTCATCCTTTATAGTAGACTCCAGCATCTTTCCCATCACTAAGGTCAGACGCACTGGTTTATAATTTCCTGCTTTCTCTCTCCCACCTTTCTTAAAAAGTGGTACAACATTAGCCACCTTCCAATCCGCAGGAACTGATCCCGAATCTATCGAACTCTGGAAAATAATCACCAACGCATCCACGATTTCTCGAGCCACCTCCTTCAGTACCCTGGGATGTAGACCATCAGGCCCGGGGACTTATCAACCTTCAGACCTAACAGTCTCAATTGGTGACCTTTCAATGTTGGGATTAGACCATTTCAACAAAGGTCTCTTCTTTTGGCCAACCAGAAATAATTTTGGAATCCTCCTGAGGATTTCTCCTTGGCTCCCAACCTCGCCTACATTGACATAATCTGAAGAAGTGCTGCAAACTTCCTCATATATTCTGGTGGCACTCATCTCTACCTCATCCATTCCTCCCTATCCTCCCAACATTGTCAGATCACCTGTCCTAGATGATTTCAGTTTCCTCCAGTTCAACATTGAGGAGAGCAAAGCCATCCTGCTCAGCTACCTGGAATTTCACTTCCCTCATCACCCCCCTCATGGACCATTCTCAGGTTGAACCAAGCTACACACTGGGAGAAAGTGAGGATTGTAGATGCTGGAGATCAGAGTCAAAAGTGTGGTGCTTGAAAAGCACAGCCGGTCAAGCAGCATCCGAGGAGCAGGAGATTCAGCATCTTGAGTTAACATTCCTGATGAAGAGCTTATGCTTGGAACGTCGACTCCCCTGCTCCTCTGACACTGCCTGACAAGCTGTGCTTTTCCAGCATCAAACTACACACAACCTTGGCATCTAATTTCCAATCTGTAGGTGCTCGGTTACAAAGAAAAGTGATTTGATTTGATTTATTATTGTCATATGAATTAGGTGCAGTGAAAAATGTTGGCTTTACAGGCAAATTGTACTGTACAAGTGCATCAGAATAACAGAACAGAGTGCAGGGTACAGTGTTACAGTTGCCAAGAAGATGCAGGGAGGGATTAACATGAACATTAAAGTTAGTTTTAATCCTTTCTCAAGGTGCCTGCTGCTGAATCACGCACTTAGTGACACCCACATTTGACTGTTCCAATCAGCTGCTGGTCAGTTTCCTATTCCATTTCCTCCATAAGCTTCAGCTGGTCCAACCCCTTGATTAGCACCACACCCTCAAACACCCATCGCCTCCATCAATGACTCTCAGTAGCAGCAGTGTGATTAGTCTACCAGACATACTGCAGAAATTAGCCAAATCTCCTTAAACACCACTTTCCCAACCCACAACCACTTCCATCTAGAAGGACAACAGTAACAGATCACCCCTTCCCTATATGTTCTAAGCAACTCACCACCCTGACTTGGAAATGTGTCTCCGTTCCTTCACTGTCGCTGGGCCAAATTTCCTGGAATGGCACTGTGGACCTACCTACAGTTATGTGGTTCGATCAGGCAGCTGACTACCATCTTCTCAAGGACAACTAGGGATGGGCAATCAATGCTGGTCAGCTAGCAACCCCCATGACCCATGAGTGAAAAAGAAAGCCTTAAAATCCAATTTGCCTAAAGTCTTCAACTGGAAAATGATCAGTGTTGTGTTCAAACCCCTTTGTTACCTGACCTCTCCCTTATGCTGTAATCTTGTCAAACCCTACACTTCTCCTGGACTCTAATCTTATCACCTGTCCTTAATTCAGGACCACCTCAAGCTTGACATCTCTCTTTAACGCTGCAATCTCTTAAAACTTTGCACCATTTAGAGTCATAGAGATGTACAGCATGGAAACAGACTCTTCGGTCCAACCCATCCATGCCGACCAGATATCCCAACCCAATCTAGTCCCACCTGCCAGCACCCGGCCAAGATCCCTATTCATATACCCATCTAAATGTCTCTTACATGTTGCAATTGTACCAGCCTCCACCACATCCTCTGGCAGTTCATTCCATACACGTACCACCCTCTGTGTGAAAAGGTTGCCCCTTAGGTCTCTTTTATATCTTTCCCCTCTCACCCTAAACCTATGCCCTCTAGTTCTAGATTCCCAACCCCAGGGAAAAAACTTTGCCTATTTATCCTATCCATGCCCCTCATAATTTTGTAAACCTCAATGAGGTCACCCCTCAGCCTACGCGCTCCAGGGAAATCAGCCTCAGCCTGTTCAGACTCTCCCTGTAGCTCAAATCCTCCAACCCTGGCAACATCCTTGTAAATCTTTTCTGAACCCTTTCAAATTTCACAACATCTTTCCGATAGGAAGGAGACCAGAATTGCATGCAATATTCCAACAATGGCCTAACCACTGTCCTGTACAGCCGCAACATGACCTCCCAACTCCTGTACTCAATACTCTGACCAATAAAGGAAAGCATACCAAACGCCGTCTTCACTATCCTATCTACCTGCGACTCCACTTTCAAGGAGCTATGAACCTGCACTCCAAGGTCTCTTTGTTCAGCAACACTCCCTTACCTTACCTTACCTAAGGACCTTACCTTAAGTGTATAAGTCCTGCTAAGATTTGCTTTCTCAAAATGAAGCACCTCTCATTTATCTGAATTAAACTCCATCTGTCACTTCTCAGCCCATTGGCTCATCTGGTCAAGATCCTGTTGTAATCTGCGGTAACCCTCTTCGCTGTCCACTACACCTCCAATTTTGGTGTCATCTGCAAACTTACTAACTGTACCTCTTATGCTCACATCCAAATCATTTATGTAAATGATGAAAAGTAGAGGGCCCAGCACCGATCCTGGTGGCACACCACTGGTCACAGGCCTCCAGTCTGAAAAACAACCCTCCACCACCATTCCTTACTCTATAATCCCCTTGAGCCTAACACCTCTCCTAAATCTCTGTGTTCCTCCAGATTTGACCCTCTGCCTCTGCTCCACTGTTGGTGACTGTACTTTCCTTCATCCAGGACCCACCCTCAGGAATTCGCTCCCACTTCCTCTCCACCTATGTCTCCTCTTTAGTCCATAATCAAATGCCCTTTGAAACATTTTAGTACATTCAAGATGCCAATGTATATGTAAGGGTTGTGTTGGGAAGTTGATTTGAAATCTTATCTGCAAGTTGGCACAGTTCTGCAGTGTCCGTCAGAGGTATGAACCTGCCAAAGGTATAGGTACCTCTCTGTGGTGGACTCTGACCATCAGTTAATTTAGAGTCTCAACATGCAAGGTTTAGTATTAAGCCAGATGCCCTGGCAGTGTTCTGGGTATCCAAATTCAAATCCTGCCATGGCAGGTGGTAGAATTTGAATTCAATAAATATCTGGAATTAAGAGTCTAATGATAACCAAGAACCCATTGCCAATTGTCAGAAAACTCCATTGATGTCCTTCAAGGAAGAAATCTGCCATTCTTTGCTGGCCTGGCCTATATTTGACTCCAGACCCACAGCATTGTATCATTGACACTTAACTGCACTCGGGACAATTAGGGACGGGTAATAAATGCTGACCTGGCCAGTAATTCTGTAATGAATTAAAAAATGGGGCACTTGAGAGGGGGAAGTGGTTGGGAGAGAGAGTCTCATCAATTTTTGTGTCAGTCTTTGGGATTTTTGGCTTGTTTTCTGAGTACGTTTATTTTTCTTGTCTCTTGCTGAATTATGGCTTAAGAGGCGAATGGTGTGAAGCTTTGCCAGTTGACATTTGGCATGAAGTTGAACTCATGGATAACATTTCTGGACCCAGCTGATTCAGTGAAACCAGACTTTGTCTATACTCGGGCCAAAGCTGTTCTATAAATCAAAGAAAAAAGTGATGGTTAATCTCTTGTTGATTATTTCCATCTCCATCAATGATATTCAATCAGTGAAACATTTTGACTTGCTCTAAAAGTTTTGACCAGAAACATTTTACAATCCTTCTCCCGGATGTTTTATCTAGAATAATTTGTGGACGTGATATCCAATTCCATTTAATCAACTGCAGACTTCTTTGTGATGAATTTATGTTGTTCTGCATTAGCTGATGACTGTGGCCTAGTGGTAATGTTACAGGATTAATAATGCAACAATTCCCGGCCATCCCTCTGGGAAAAGGGTTCAGAATCCCAGCACACCAGTTGGTGGAATTAGACGCATAAATTCCACATATAAAGCTGATCACAGCAACTCTGACAACTTTCACCGATTGTCATAAAACTCCCTTTGGTCCAGTCATTCCAATTAGAAATCTGCCGTCATTACCTGGTCTGGCTGTATGTCAGTCTAGATCCACAGCAGTGGGTCTGATTCCTAAATGCCTTCTGCAACAGCCCAGCAAGCTGCTCAGTTTATGGGCAGATAGGCAAGTGGTGACCTTGCTAATGACACCCACATCCTACGAAAGAATTTTCAAACAATCTCACGGTCAACAATTGGTACCAAAATTGAGTTGAACAGAGACTTCTGTCATGTCATTAGCATAATTATAGAGTCATAGGCATATTTGAGTTATACAGCATGGAAACAGACCCTTTGGTGCAACTTGTCCTTGCTGACCAGATATCCTAAATAAATCTAGTCTCAGTTGCCAACATTTGGCCCATATCCCTCTAAACCCTTCCTATTCATATACCCATCCAGAGGCCTTTTGAATGTCGTAATTGTACCAGCCTCCACCACTTCCTCTGGCAGCTCATTCCATACACGCGCCACCCTCTGCGTGAAAAAGTTGCCCCTTAGGTCCCTTTTAAATCTTTCTCCTGTGACCTTAAACCTGTGCCCTCTAGTTCTGGACCCCTCCACCCCAGGGAAAAGGCCTTGACTATTTATCCTATTCATGCCCTTCATGATTTTATAAACCTCTATAAGGTCATCCCTCAACCTCCAAAACTCCAGGGAAAAAAGTCAGCCTCTCTCTGTAGCTCAAACCCTCCAACTCTATCAACATGCTTGTAAATCTTTTGAGTCTTTAGCAACTTCCTTCCGATAGGAAGGAGACCAGAATTGAACGCAGCATTCCAAAAGTGGCCTCACCAATGTCCTGTACAGCTGTTAAATGTCATTCCAACTCCTATACTCAATGCACAGACCTGTAAAGGCAAGCATACCAAACGCCTTCTTCCCCACCCTCTCTACCCGTGACTCTGCTTTCTCATAACCTCTTTTGACTTATACACAACAGATGTAAGAATACAATGAAGAATCCAATTTATTCTGTGCCCAGTACCTCACATCCTGAGCTTGATGAAGAGAAAATTAATGCCAGTCAGATTAAACCAAGGAGGAAGATAGATGGGCTGATATTTTTTGACGATCAAATGGAAAAGTACGAGCAACAATTGAAAGAAGATTTTGAGTATAATACTTTGTATTTCATTCATGGGATGTGGACCTTGCTATCTGGGTCGGCATTGGTTTATCATCCCCACTTGTCCTGGAACAGGTGGTCTTGAGGTGACTTCTTGAACCACTGCAGTCCCTAAAGTGTAGCAATATCTGCAGTGCTGTTAGGAAGGGATTTTGTTGCAGTGATTGTGAAGGTACGCTGATATATTTTGAAATCAGGGTGGTGAGTGGCTTGAAGGTGGCGGTGTTTCCATGTGTTTGCTGACCTCGTCCTTCGACGTGGTAGACGTTGTAGATTTGGGAGGTGCTGTTGGAGAAGTCTTGGTGCATTACTGCAGTGAATCTTGCAGAAGGTTCTCACTGCTGCCACTATACATCACTGGTGGAGGGAATGAGTGTTGAAGATGATAGATGGGGTGCCAATCAGGCAAGCTGCTTTCTCTTAGATGGTGTTGCATGTCTTGGGCATTAGTCAGGCAAATGAGGAGTATTCTATCATACCTCTGACCCTTGTCTTATCAATGATAGACAGGAATTGAGACAAGAGGCAATTACTTGCCGCAGAGTTCCTAGTCTATGACTTGCTCTTGTAGCTGGATCAGTTCAGTTATTGGTCGCATGTAATCCTGAAGATTTGATAATGGAGTAGTTTGCAATGGTAAGACATTCAAACATCAAGGGATGGTGGTTAGATTTTCTTCTGTTGGAGATGGGGTTATAGCCATGGTTCATAATCCTAGGTCACCTTTGGGTGTAACAATCTTTAATACCAACATGTGTTTTTTTTTCCAAATTCCAATACAGCCAAAATGATTAAAGATATAAATTCAATGGCCTTTTGGCTAGACCCTGGAATGTCACACCTGATGAAGTGTCAAAGAAGTTTGACTTAAAATGGAGAAATGCATTCATGAACTGAATTGTAATCTCCTGGGATTATTTCAGTCTGCGAACTTGATCAGAGAAAATTCGGGAATCCAGATGAGGGGTGTGTTGCAGGTCTTTCCCTTTCAAGAATTCCCAAGGATGGGTAAAAAAATGAATTTCAGCTCTGGTCTGTGCATGTTCCTAGCCTAACATCCCAATGTGTTCTGAAGGTCACAGTTTTGAGAACCGCCATTAAACACCCTTGCATGACAGGTAAAGAAAGGGGAAAAAAATTCTTTCTCACTCTGAGTGCTATCAGCTAGACACTGTCAAGAGGAACCAGGACAAAAGAACTTCAATCAACTTACAAAGCCAGGAATTACCAAAAGCAATGCTTTCAGTAACATCTGCTGTAACCACAACAAATCTACTATATATTCTTCACTATTTAAAAAAGTGTGTTGTGTTGTTATTTCTTCTCGTATTTAATAAGTAGTAAACTCGATATGGCAGCAAACTATTTTGAGGCATCTGGTATTTGTAAAGGTCAATGCAAGTTTTTATTTAACTGGGCTGAATCCTCAGCACTCTCTCCTTTGTTCTGTGTTGATGGGGACAATGGTGCAACAAGAAGTGACTTCAGTTTCCTTGGATCCAGTGGGATGCATTGTCCCTACACATGAGCACTATCTAGTGGCCCCTGCTGGAAAGTGCAAGTGTGGGGAGACCTTCATCTCCAACTTTCATACAATTTGCCAATCATTTCTATCCAGTGCAACTTGAAACTTTCTGTACATTTGACTTCTAAATAGTGACTAGAATAATAATCCAAATAGTATCCTAACTCTTACCGTTTTGATTCCTGTAATGAGTTATGTCGATGAACGGTAGTTGTCACTAAATGGGGGGTTTAACTTGTATTGACTTGAAGATTAAAGGCTTGTACTACCTTGTGCCATATTCAAATAGGGGATTTGAAACCCAACAGCAGGTTAAAAGAAAAGGTTTGAGAAATGTTCTTTCCTGAGAAAAGTTCTTTCCCACAAAGGGCTTTGTTCCTCTGGTACCCCAGGGGATGTACGTTGTGGCTGTGATGGTGGCACTCCCACTTTGTAGCAACACCACGATTGTGTGAATTCAGTGTTGGGGCTACATCTGCTGAAATCTGGCACCATTGGAGGGATTAGCAAGGGCACAGGGTGGTGAAGCAACACCTTTCTCTCCTCCCCCACCCTCACCACCATCACCATCACTACCACTTTGCCCAACCTCTCAGGGTGTGTACAAATCACTCAGACCTCTCACAGATAAATAGTTTTACCTTATCTGCGATGAATTGAAACGTGTGGATGTGGTCTGCTGGCCTGCACAGTGGCGAACTGGGCAGTTAATGTCATATTTCAGCCAGGATCCTGTGAACAAGCTACTTGCTGTAATTAGCATATGCTTCTCTATCTTATTGTTGTACTTGATGATGTAACGGATAATCCTGTCAGGTACAGGTCAGCCCACAGACCATGAATGGGGCAAGATTAGAATAGTGCTGTAAAAGCACAGCAGGAATCCTGATGAAGAGCTTATGCCCAAAACATGGATTTTCCTGCTCCTTGTATGCTGCCTGACCTGCTGTGCTTTTCCAGCACTACTCTAATCTCCCGCATCTGCAGTACCCACTGTCGCCCATGAATGGGGCAGTTGTGCTAAATCCCCTGGAAAGATATTTTTATTCAACCTGTTCAGAGTTGCTGTCACGCACCTCTGACTTGGACCCTGCCCTCCCAGTCCAGGTATAGGGACACTACCATAGTGATGCAAGAAGGCCCTGAAGCAGATAAAGTCACCATAGCCTTACCAGACTGGAAAACTGTGCTCTCACTGAGAGAGATAACCACTGGTGCTTTAATCTGAATGCAACAAAAATTGTCTTTTACTTTTCTTGGCCTGAAGCCCTGTTTATGGGATTTCGTGTGAGGTGGGCTCTCCAAAACAGAGACTGTTCTTTGGCAGATTCTGTTCGACGACATAAGGTACTGGACAGTTTGAGCTGCTGCTCGGAGACCACATTAAGGATTGGCCAGTGACTGGACTTGAATGAGTTGCTGAGCATTTTTATTTCAGTTGCCTTTGAAGGATTTGGGAAATGATTCATTGCTTGGCTCACACCGTTGATCCAGCATCTGTTTGAATTGTGATTCTCAACATTCCTTGCAATCTGTCTTCCAGCTGATCACCTGTGAAACAGGCTAATCTGAAGGGCATCCTGGTCACTGACTTGTCCCCATTCACAAACTCATGGGACCTGTTGTCCCTGTGAATGGGCATTTAATTCATGGAAGAGAAGGAGGGATCGGTCAGGACTTTACATGGCGGTAATTTGACATTTTTGTATTAATGTTGCACTTCTAATGGGAGTTTAATCACTGGGGTATACTCATTGGAACCTGGTGGGCAGTGCCCATTTCGAGAAACAATGGGAGAACTTGCTTCTCTGCACCATTGTTCACAAGCTCAGGCATCTCAAAGCCCCTTTGACAAACTTCCAAGCATTTCTTGAAATGTTCTTACTGTAGGAAAGACGAAGGAAATTGAAGTTACCTTGTGCACAACAAACTCCCACAACCAGCAGTGTGGTAATGACAGAATGGAAACAGGCCATTTTGCCCAAAAAGTCCACACTGACCCTCCAAAGAGTAACCCAACAAGACTCCAAATGACTGACCACCTGCCCTCTCTCTCCCCCCACACTTTCCCTGGAGTTCTGCACAGGGGTGTACCCTAAACCCCCCTTCCCCAGATAATCTCTCCAGCATTGTCCTGTACAGGGCAAAGATGGAACCTGTCAAAAAGTTGCAGTAAAATGTTGTGTGTGGGGCTGTGTGTTTGTGTGTCTGTGTGCGCGTGCGTGCTATTTGAAGACTTATCCTACAAAGGCAACTGCAGCAGCAACAGCCTTGTTGGTGTCCAGTACAGCTGCCCCAGAGAGAGGGCGGTGTTGGGCGGGGGCGGGGCCTTGCGCACTGTGTGCTGCTAGTCTCCTGAACAGGGAATAGATTTTAAAAACTCCGAGCCCCAGAAGAAAGGCATTTCATCAATTAACCGAATAATCGATTATCCGAACGAAATAGTGCCCACCCATCTCGTGCGGATAATCGAGGTTCCCCATGTATTTGGAAAGTCCACATGGATGAAAGGGCCAAGGGACATCTCTGTACGAATACATCGATCATTGAAAGTTGTACTAAAGGTTTGCAAGGTCACAAAAACACCCGAGCACTCGGCATTTCGAGAGGGATTGAAGTGGAGATTAGACAAGTTGTACTAAACTTGAGCTTTAGTTAGGCCATATTTTAGAAACTCTGTCAACATATTATACAAGAAAAGCAGGTAGCAGCACGGGAGAGGGTATAGAGAAGAGTTACCCTGTACGATGCATGAATCTACACATTAGGAAGAGACTGAGAGGATGGGTCTGTCTTTTTCTCGATAAAGGAAAGCTGAGAAGTGACCTAATTGAAGTGTTTAAAATTCTGAAAGATTTCAGTTGAATGGATACTAAGAGAATGTTTTCTGTTGTGGGGAAGAACATCTCGAGAGACGTTTAACGAAGGATAAAGGTCAAGAAGTCCAGTGGGAAATTCCCACTCTGGGTCAGTCAGATCTGTCAGGTAGATGGCTATTGTATAATGCAGAGTGATGCTAACAGCACAGGTTCAATTTCTGCACTGTCTGAGGTTGCCATAAAGAGTCTTCCTTCCCAACCTCACCCCTCACCTGAGGCATGCTGACCCTCTGGTTTGATCACTACTGGTCATCTCTCTACCAAATGAGAGAGCAGTCCCCTGGAACCTTGGTAACATTGCTGTGGAACTTGCCACCAAAGGGAACTGATGAAGCACATTGTATACGCACTCTTGAGGGGAAACTAGATGAGGAACTGAAGCAATAGGGGATAGAGGGTCACAGGAAAGAGGAGAGGAGACTTGAGTGAAGTTTAAACACTGACAGGCACTGGTTGGGCTGAATGGCCTATTTCTGTGTTTGATCCTTTGTAAACCAGTCTTGTTAATGGCCACCTAAGTTGGCTGATTTCTGGTCCCAAGTATTCAAGTTAACTTGGCTTATTGAAGAGGGAAAATATCAGCCGATATTCTCCCTCCAGACGGAGACTCTGTGATCCCATCTGTAATGTGTGGTTGGACTCAGTGTGGAGGACAATATTCAATATCTTACAGATAACCTGACCTCTTGCTGTGGTTCTTGAGGACACTCAGAGCCTTAACCTGGCAAAGCGTCAACACAGTCTGGAGCAACTGCAGAAAAGTCATCGACAAAAACAGAAATTGCTGGAAAAGCTCAGCAGGTCTGGCAGCACACCTGGAGAGAAATCAGAGTTCATATTTCGGATCAAGTGACCCTTCCTCAGAACACAGTTCCATCCTCAGTTCTGACGAAGGGTCATTTGACCTGAAACTCTGATTTCTTTCCACAGATGCTGCCAGACCTACAGAGTTTTTCAAGCAATTTCTACTTTTGTCTTTGATTTGTATGTTTTGCAGTCCTTTCGGTTTTTACTTTGTAGAAAAATCACTGGTAGTTAATGAAATTCAAAACTTTCTCTCATTTTCACCTTTGACTCTGGAAAAACCATTGCATTGGACAGTCATTAAAATAATTGCATAGGATTGGTAATAGGGAACAGGCCATGTGATCCAACTGATCTGTATTGGTGTTTAAGCTCCATACAAGCCTTGTCCCACGCATCTCACCCAACCCTAGCAATATATTCTTTTCATCTTTGTCTCTTTATCCTTAAATAGAGTCTTAGAGTCATACAGTGTGGAAACAGGTCCTTTGGTCCAACCAGTCCACAATGACCATGTTCACAAACTAATCTAGTCCCACTTGCCTGCATTTGGCCCATTTTGCTCCAAACCTTTCCGATTTGTGTACTTATCCAAATGTCTTTTAAATGTTGTAACAGTACTTGCGTCCACCACTTCCTCTGCCAGTTCATTCTGCACTTGAAGAACTCTATGTTAAAAAAATAAGTTGCCCCTCAGGTCCTTTTTAAAACTTTCTCCTCTCACCTTGAAAATATGCTCCCTGGTTTAGAATTCCCTCACTCTAGGGTAAAGACCGTTGCTATTCACCTTATATATACCCTTCATAATCTTATAAACCTCCATAAGATCATCCCTCAACATTCTACACTCAAGTGAAGAAAGTCCCAGCCTGTGCAGCCTCTCCTTATAACTCAAACTCTCCATTCTTGGCAATACATTAGTAAATCTTTTCTGAATCCTCTCCAATTTAATATCTTTCCTATCGCAGGGTGACCAGAACTGTATACAGTGCTCACTGTCCATTATACCATCAATGTTGGTGTCATCCGCAAACTTACCTCCAATATTTTCATCCAAATCGTTTATATAAATGTTCAAAACAAAAGTGGACCCAACACCGATCCTTGTGGAACACCACTGGTCACAGGCCTCCAGTCTGAAAAACAACCCTCCACCATGACACTGTCTTCTACCGTCAAACCAATCTTGTATCCAATTGGCAAGCTCACCCTGAGTCCCATGTGATTTAACTTGGTCTACCATGCGGAACCTTGTCAAAGGCCTTCCTAAAGTCTATAAACAGTAGCTGCCACTCTGCCCTCATTAAACTTCATCACTTCCTCAAAAAAAACGCCAATCAAGTTTGTGAGACCCCATTTCCCCACTTCAGTACTGTTTGCTTCAACAACTGACACTTCATTCCAATCACTCCCTGGGTAAAGATGTTTTTTCCCTGAAATTTGCCAGTGAAGTTATTAATAACTATCTGTTTTAAATTTACAGCTTCCGATTTCGCAATTTAGAAACTTCTTCTCCTTGTCTAGCCTTCTCAGGCCTCTGCCTAATTTTGAAGGCCTCTTTGCGGCCCCTCCTCGAATCTAGCTTTACCCCATTGAGTCTTTCCTTGTGGTTCTAACACCTCAGTCCTGGTATTATCCCTGTAAGACTTTCTTGGATAGCGTTGTGATGTGACAGTGGTGATTGTGAAGGGGATACAAAGGCACCCAGAACCTAGAGTTCCCCCTCGTGTGAGAGTGAGCTCACTGAAGGCGCTACACTTCTGATTTAGAAAAAAGGTAGCAAATCCTGAAGAGCAGCACCAATCTGTCATCGACCTGAGAAAAACAGATTTCTCAGCAGGAGATAATCCCTCCTGAGCACAGAGTACACATTGAGAAAAATCTCTATACAAGAGAGGAGCGTAGAATGGTCTGTTGCACAGGCGCCTCCTGGTGGCAATACATCACAGAAACCCAGTGCAGTTCACCCATTCAAAGAGCCACATAGCTCATTCACAGTTTCTGTTTTTACATCCACTTGCTGCTTTTTTTTGAAGTAAGTTACCAGCAGTTTCTTGAGACCCAGCCTGGCTGCTCTAAGGGTGTTTTCACGTGTTTTTGAGAAGCTGTAGCAAGTTTTCTTAAGGTGAAGAAGATCCTTGTCTAGGAAGTGTTAATGCTGCTCAAAAGCACACCCAGAGTTGACTGCAAGTGTTGTTTAAAACGACTTCTGTGCGTCTGGCAGAGATTGCAGCGCTAAACTCTCGTGCTCGTCTTCCATCTTGTTACTTCTGCGAATGACTTGTGAATGTGCCAATGTAATAACTTCCAAAAGGAGAAAGAAAAGATTTGCAATTGAAGAGCACATTGGGGGAATATCTGGTTTCATCCAGAAAGTTACTTTCAAAGGCCACATTGCTGAATGGAGCAGCATTTTTGTGCCAATTACATTTCACATTGACAGCAAACTGGGGTGGCACGGTGGCTCAGTGGTTAGCACTGCTACCTCACAGCGCCAGAGACCTGGGTTTGATTGCAGCCTTGGGTGACTGTCTGTGTGGAGCCTGCACATTCTCCCCGTGTCTGCGTGGGTTTGCTCCGGCTTCCTCCCATTTCTTTACAGAGATAAATCTCAAAAGTTTCGACATTTCCAATCTTTGTATCTCACGTCAACCAACCAGGAGACCAGCACTATGACAGTAAGGTGTGAGCAGTGGATTTATGAGTCCTTTCAGCTGTCAAGAACATAGAACAATACAACGCAAACAGGCCCTTTGGCCCTAAATGTTGTGCCAACCTGTGAACTAATCTAAGCCCATCCCCTTACACTATCCCATCGTCATCCATGTGCTTATCCCAGAATTGTTTAAATCTCCCTCATGTGGCTGAGTTAACTACATTGGCAGGTAGGGCATTCCACGCCCTTACCATTCTCTGAGTAAAGAAGCTGCCTCTGACATCTGTTTTAAATCTATCATTCCTCAATTTGTAGTTATGCCCCTTCGTACAAGTTGACATCATCATCCTCAGAAAAAAACTTTCACTGTTCTACCCTATCTAATCCTCTGATCATCTTGTATGTCTCTATCAAATCCCTTCTTAGCCCTCTTCACTCCAATGAGCACAGACCCAAGTCCCTCAGCCTTCCCTCATAAGAGCTTCCCTCCAGACCAGGTAATATCCTGGTAAATCTCCTCTGGACCTTTTCCAATGCTTCCACAGCCTTCCTGTCATGGGGTGACCAGAACTGTACACAATATTCCAAGTGTGGCTGCATTAATGTTTTGTATATTTGCAGCATGACATTACAGCTCCAGAACTCAATCCCTCTACCAATAAAACCTAACACACCATATGACTTCATAACAGCACTATCAACCTTTCAGGGATCTATATACATGGACTCCAAGATCCTTCTGCGTATCCAACCTTTCCATTGACCCAATATTCTGCCTTCCTGTTATTCTTACCAAAGTGAATCACCTTTCATTTATCTGCATTGAACTCCATTTGTCACCTCTCAGCCCAATTCTGCAGTTTATCCAAGTCCCCCTGCAACCTGTAACATTCTTTCACACTGTCCATTATTCCACCGACTTTAGTGTCATCTGCAAACTTACTAACCAATCCACCTATGCCTGCGTCCAAGTCATTTATAAAATGACAAACAGCAGTGGTCCCAAAACAGATCCTTGTGGCACACCACTAGTAACCGGACTCCAGGCTGAATATTTTTCATCAACCACCACTCACTTACAGAAAGCCAGTTCCTAATGCAAGCTGCAAAGTCACCCTCAATCCCATGCCTCTGCATTGTCTCCAACAGCCTACTATGTGGAACCTTATCAAAGGCTTTACTGAAGTCTATGTACACCACATCAACTGTCCTACCCTTATCTACATGCTTGGCTACCTTTTCAAAAAACTCAATGAGGTTTGTGAGACATGACCTATCCTTGACAAAACCATGTTGACTATCTGCAAATAAATTGTTGTTCGCTGGATGATTATAAACCCTATCTTTTAACATCCTTTCCAAAACGTTTCCTGCAACAGATGTAAGGCTCACTACTCTATAATTACCTGGGTAACCTCTACTGTCCTCCTTGAACAAGGGCACAACATTTACAATCCTCCAGTCCTCTGGTACTAAACCTACAGACAATGACGACTCAAAGATCAAGGTCAAAGGCTCCAACATCTCCCTAGCTTCCCAGAGAATCCTCGGATAAATCCCATCTGATCCAGAGGACTTGTCTACTTTTACTCCTTCTAGCATTGATAACACCTCCTCCTTACTAACCTCGATCCTTTCTAGTCTAATATCCTGCATCTTATTCATCTCCTTTACAATATTCTCTTTTTCCTGATTGACAACAGATGAGAAATATTCATTTAGCACCTCTCCGATCTCCACAGGGTCCACACACAACTTCCCACTACTGTCTTTGACTGGCCCTTTTCCTACCCTAGTCATCCTTTTATTACTCACATACCTATAAAAAGCTTCAGGGTTCTCCTTTATTCTATTTGCTAAAGACTGTCATGTCCTCTCTTTGTTCTTCTTAACTCTCTCTTTATATCCTTCTTAACTAATCTGTACCTCTCCATCGCCGCCTCTGAACCATCTCATCTCGACTTCACGTACTCTTCCTTCTTCCGCTTAGCAAGCGATGCAATTTCTTTAGTAAACCGCAGTTCCCTTACCTTATCACTTCCTCCCTGCCTGACAGGGACATACCTATCAAAGACATGCAATATCTGTTCCTTAAACCAGCTCCACATTTCAATTGTCCCCATCCCCTACATTTTGCTACCCCATTCTATGCATCTTAAGTCTTGCCTAATCACATTATAATTGTCCTTGTCCTATAGATAACTCTTGACCTGTGGCATGTACCTATCCCTTTCCATCGCTAAACTAAATGTAACTAAATTATGGTCACTGTCTCCAAAGTGCTCACCTACAACTAAGTCAAACACCTGGCCAGGTTCATTACCAAGCCCCAGATCCAGTGTGGCCTCCCCTCTTGTTGACCCTTCGACTTACTGTGTCAGGAAGCCCTCCTGTACACATTGGTCAAAAACTGATCCATCCGACGTACTAGAGTTATAGTATTTCCAGTTAATGTTGGGGAAGTTAAAGTCCCCCATAATGACCACCCTGTTCCTTTCACTCCTACCCAGAATCATTTTGCTGATCTTCTCTACATCTCTGGACTCTACAGAGGCCTATAAAAACTCCAAGCAGTGTGACCTCTCCTCTCCTGTTTCTAACCTCAGCCCATACTACGTCAATAGAAAAGTCCTCATCAAAAGTTCTTTCAGCCACCGTTATACTGTCCCCCTCTTTTACCACCTTCCCTGATCTTAATAAAAGGTCTGAATCCTGGAACCTGCAACATCCATTCCTCACCCTGCTCTATCCATGTCTCCGAAAGGGCCACAACATCGAAGTCCCAGGTACCCATCCATGCTGCAAGCTCACCTACATTATTCCAGATACTTCTGGCATTGAAGTAGACACTATTCAAGTGAGTTTGATGTCTGCCCACATTCCTGTGACCATGAAATCCTGTCCATGCCCTCCCTATTGTCATCCTCCTGTGCACTGGAACTGCACCTCAGGTTCCCAGCCCCCTGCTGAGCTACCTTAAACCCACCTGAATAGCACCAGCAATTTTCCCACCCAGGATATTAGTACCCCTCTGGTTCAAGTGAACACCGTCCTGTTTGTAGAGGTCTCCCTTGCCCAGAGTGAACCCCAATCAACCATGTACCTGAAAGCTTCCCTTCTGTCAACTTAAACAGAAACAATCCCCTCTTCCTTTCCAATAATGTTCTCAGCTCCTGAACATGTTGTCTCCTCAGTGAAATCCAGACACAAGTTGCCCTGAGTATCATAGTTCACATTAAGCCCCAGGAATGAAAGCTGCCTGGCCTTCTGCCCTCTGATTTTCTGGAAAATCTGTCCCCATGCTCTCCTTTGAGCGAAGGCTGGTATGGTAGCTCAGTGGTTTAGCACTGCTACCTCACAATGCCATGGACTGGAGTTCGATTCCGATCTCAGGTGACACTCTATGTGGACTTTGCACATTCTCCCCAGTGTCTGTGTGGGTTTTCCTCCGTGTGCTCCGGTTTCCTCCCATAATCCAAAGATATGCAGATTGGGGTGGATTGGCCATGCTACATTTCTCCTAACTAATGCACCTAATTTACACATCCCTGGACACAATGGGGCATGTAGGATAATAGCATAAGGGAATGAGTCTGGGTGGGTTACTCTACGGAGGGTGAGTGTGGACATGTTGGGCTGAAGGGCCTGTTCCACACTGTAGGTATTCGGTTCTATTCTATCCACCAGTTACCCTGTTATGCTACTGTTGATTGAAGTAACAGTGTTGGCTGGGTCATCAGGCAAAATCCATGCCCTTCTGTACATCTCTTTCTACGTTTCCTTAATGTTTGCAGAGGCCTGAGCTCAGGGCCTTCACTGCATAATCTATGCCAATATCTACAGGGAGTGCTGCACTGTCAGAGTCGATAAAGTGAGGCGCTGGAAAAGCACAGCAGGTCAGGCAGCATCCGAGCAGCAGGAGAATCGATGTTTCAGGCAGGACCCTTCATTAGGACTGGGGAGGGGGAAGGGGGCTAGGGCTGGGGGAAAGGTAGGTGGGATGGTGATAGGTGGATGCAGATAGCATCGCCTCTCCTGCTCCTCGGATGCTGCCTGACCTGCTGTGCTTTTCCAGCGCCTCACTTTATTGACTCTGACTCTCCAGCGTCTACAGTCGTCGCTATCTCCCAGTTGCCACACTGTCAGCCGTACCGAGTTTCAGATGAGATGTTGAACCCTGTTTTTTCTCTTGAGGGGAATGTTAAATATCATCTGGCACATTTGGGAAAAGGGCAAGGATTTTTCCCTGATGTTTCTATTTATCCTATACTATACAATTAAGTAGCTATACAATACAATTCAACGCAGCACAGCAACAGGCCCTTCCAGCCCACCAAGCCCACGCAGATTCTTAACCCTTATTTAGACCCGCTCTTTGTGTTTTCCATCCCTCTGTTTGCCTCTCGTTCATATGTCTATAAAGATACCCCTTAAACGTGGCTAATGGGCCTGCTTTCACCTCCCCCACTGGCAGTGCGTTCCAGGCACCCACCATCCTCTGAGTGAAAAACCTTCATGATGCTTTCTGTTCCACCCAGACATCCTCCTGCCGATCTTTATTGGATACATTTGGAATGTAACAGTGAATCCCTTCACAAAGAGATAAATCGCTGGAGAAGCTCAGCAGGTCTGGCAGCATCTATTAAGAGAAATCAGAGTTAACGTTTTAGTCCCAAAATGTTAACTTGGATTTTTCTTCACAGATGCTGCCAGACCTGCTGAGTTTTTCCAGCGACTTCTCTTTTTGTTTCTGATTTACAGCATCCGCAGTTTTTATTTTTTGAATTCCTTATTCCTTCTACTACATGATCACACATTAAGTAAGCAATCTGCTTTAGAGATGCTGAATCTGACTCCCTTCCTTGGTATACATTACTGACACTAAGAATTCTCTAGAAGTTTGAATTTACTATTCCATAAAGGCCTATTGCCAGAGTTTAGGATAATGTGTACTAAAAATAAAGAAAGCTACCCCTTTATCCTTAAATAAAGTCTTAGCGTCACACTGTATTTAAACAGACCCTTAGGTCCAAACTTGGTATGTGCATCTGATATTCAGCACTATTTATTTAGTTGGGGAAAACTGGCTCCTGGCTTGAGTGACAAATCTATGATGGCTTTGAAATAAGTGTTTATCTCAGGCATCCCAGTGGCTCAGTGGTTAACACTGCTGCCTCATAACACCAGGGACCCAGATTCGATTCCAGTCTCAGGCAACTATCTGTGTGGTGTTTGCACTTTCTCCTCATGTCTGTGTGGATTTCCTCCCACAATCCAAGGGTGTGCAGATTAGGTAAATTGGCTGTGCTAAAATTGCACCTAGTGTTCAGGGATGTGTAGGTTAGGTGCATTAGTGAGGGGTAAATATCGGGTCTGGGTGGGTTACTCTTCGGAGGGTCAGTGTGGATTTGTTGGGCCACAGGACCTGTTTCTACACTGTAGCGAGTCTACAGTGTTAGCTGAGTCAAGAGAAACCTATATATGGCACCCGTTTCTTCCTCAAATTGAATAAGCATTGTTTTTCAAGATAATCCGTAGGGTAAACATTTAAGAGCTTTCCATTATTCCAAAAAAAATCCTGGGAGTGAATCAGGATAATTGAACTCCATGGAATTCAGTGGGATGAGATAGAGGAGCAGCTTAAAATTGTTGGCTGTGTTGGTTCTGCTAAGGAGTTAATAATGAAGCAGAGCGTTAATTGTTAGACAAACCATGACTCATGTGGAAAGCTATTTGAGGTAGATGTTTCTCAGTTGCTGAGAAAACAGTTCTGAGATTAGAAAGCGTGGGGTAGATGGCTCCCACAGTTGTTGATCACCGCGCATTCCTGGTTGGAGTGACCAGCGATCATTTATCTTGGCACATGCATTTACAGGGCGAAAAGTGTAAAATTCTTTGCTACTTCTGTAACCACAGATGGCGGATTCCATTGAGTGGAGAGGATGATTTTGTTACAAGTGAAATAATCCCAGTGGAACTGTGGTCTCTCTGGTTTGGATGTATGGGCTGGCAGCAGGAGCAGACCATTCAGCTCCTCGAGCCTACTCCAGCATTCAGCGCGATCATGGCTGACCTCATCTCGGCCTTAACTCCACTCTTCATGCCTACTCTCCATAACCCTACAAACCATTACTGATTAAAAATCTATCTCCTTCTTAAAATGAGTGATCCACCAAGTTGCAGTCTGCACAATTCGAGTTAGAGAGTGCCAAAGCACGGAGACAGACCCTTTGCCCCAAACTGGTCCATGCTGACCAAAATGTCCATCCACGTTAACCCCATTACCCTGCGCTCGGCCCATATCCTCCTCAAAACATCGATTTTCCTGCTCCTCGGATGCTGCTTGACCTGCTGGGCTTTTCCAGCACCACACTCTCGACCATATCCTTCTAATCCTTCCCTGTCCAAGTATTTATCCAAATGCCAGAATAACATAGAATATACATAGAATTCTTCTTTCCCTCACCCCACTCACAATAAAAATAAAACCTGCAAGGCCAGAATATTTGATTTAGAAGTCTAACAGAATAAAACAGGCAGCTTATTGTCACATCTTTATTTTCAGAAATAGCACTAAGTATTCCAAACAGCAACAATTCCTGCCAATGTTAGCACACAGCAACATCCCATCAGTCTTAAAGAAATAAGTGAACAGTCACTATCTCTTTGACTTTGGATAGATTGCTAGCTAAGGCAGCAGTTGAACTCACTTGCTCCCTCTCCAAGCAGTGATAGGCTCTTTGTCACCTGCTGGAACTTTCCTGAAGCATGAAACATCGATTCTCCTGCTCCTCTGATGCTGCCTGACCTGCTGTGCTTTTCCAGCACCACTCTCTCGATCCACTGGAACTGCCTGATAGTTCCATCAGTGCAGTCCATGTGTTTTGGCTCCTGGGTGGTTTGAACCTATTATTTTCTGACTCAGGGATTGAAATACTTACAGCTCTGCTAAGCTTGATACACAGATGTTCAGAGTTTCATTTGTATTTTGTCTAATTCTTAACACAGGATAATGTAAGATGTACAGCTCAGAAACCAGCCATTCAGACCAACATGTCAGTATCAGTGCTTTGGTTTGATCTATTATGAGAAGGATATCAGAATCCCTACAGTGTGGAAGCAGGCCATTCGGTCCATCGAGTCCACACCGACCCTTTGAACAGCGTCCCACTCAGACCAATCCTATCCCTGTAACTCTGCATTTCTCATGACTAATCTCTATAAACCTCTACATCCCTGGACACTATGGATAATTTAGCATGGTCAATCCATCTAACTTGCACATGGAGGAAACCCATGCAGACACAGGGATAATGTGCAAACTCCACATGAACAATCGCCTGAGGCAGGAATCACACCTGGTCCCTGGCGCTGTGAGACAGCAGTGCTAACCACTGAGCCACCGTGCTGCCCATTTTGTCATAGGTGCCTAGGTACAGTGAAAAGTTTTGTTTGACATGCAATACAGATAGATCATACCACACAAAGTGCATTAGGAAAATAGAACAGAGCGAGGAATACAATGTTACAGCTACAGTGAAGGTATATCAACAGCAAGATCAACATTTCAATTTAAAAATTGAGAGGTTCATTCAGGAAACTAATAACAGTGGGGAAGAAGCTGTTACATGTGTTTTTGTATCTTTGACCCAACAGAAGATGTTGGAAGAGACCGTGGTGGGAGAGGTCTTTGCCGTGTGGGCGGCACGGTGGCACAGTGGTTAGCACTGCTGTCTCACAGCGCCTGAGACCCGGGTTCAATTCCCGACTCAGGCGACTGACTGTGTGGAGTTTGCACATTCTCTCCGCGTCTGTGTGGGTTTCCTCCGGGTGCTCCGGTTTCCTCCCACAGTCCAAAGATGTGCGGGTCAAGTGAATTGGCCATGCTAAATTGCCTGTAGTGTTAGGTAAGGGGTATGGGTGGGTTGCGCTTCGGCGGGTCGGTGTGGACTTGTTGGGCCGAAGGGCCTGTTTCCACACTGTAAGTAATCTAATCTGATGTTGGCTGTCTTTCCAAGGCAGAGAGAAGTGTAGTTGGAGTCAATGAATGGATGGTTGGCTTGTGTGATGGATTGGGCTGTATTCACATTTCTGCAGTAGTTTTTTACAGTCCTGGGATGAGCAGTTACCAAACCAAACTGTGTTGCATCCAGATAAGGTGCTTTCTATGGAACATCAATAAAAATTGGTTAAATGTCTCCATGTGAACCTGCCAACCCTCCTCATTTAACCTCATAAACATAATCTTCCCTCATGTTCCTGTGTTTATCTAGCTTCTATCTTATCTGAGCTGTAATATGTAGAGAGGAGAATTCCTTAGTCCATCTATTTCACTTTGGTACTTCAATGTCAACAGGTCAGGTTTCCAACTTCAGTGTATTAATTTAGAGTTGTAGTTTTACCAACTCTCTCTAGTCTAAGGTCACTAATAGACAGAATAGCAATTTAGTGAGGCCATTGCACTGTATGGACCCTAGTGAGACTTGATGTTTATTGAACAGAACTGGGGGTAGGTATGCTGAAGAACCGCACTTTGTGAGAGTGAAAATGTAAATACTGTATAGGTTTTCATCAGAGCACCTCATCTGTAATATGGTTGAATTCCAGTAGATGGCAGTAGAGGACCAGTAAAGTGGTGGATGGGTAATTGTGGGTTTGCTTAAATCCAGCAATCAGTATTCTCTCATCAAGGAGGACTATTATTCCACACTTCGAATTAAAGGATGATTTTTAAATTGCAGCCTCTAAGCAATTAATTGATGCCAAATTTTGATTTGCATAATTTCCCCACAATTTCAATCGTGTAAAACACTGATAACAGTTCTATGTTTTTATAGCAATTTCCAATGCAGGAGGCCATTTGACCCATTGTGCTCATTCTAGCTCATGCTTTGGAGTAGCCTCAAAATGATCCATTACCACTTCCCCCAGTAGCAGTAAACCCTGATGTACTGCTTTGTTTTCATTTCATCACTGGATCGCTGTTTGAGCTTAGAACATGCTGGCATTCCTGGGATACCAGATAGAGTTTTATGTAAATATTACAATTTTTCACAAAATCTGTACTACAACAGATGTTGAAGCTTGCTACTAACCTTGGAGCTTCATGTCACTGACTCATCACCATCTCTATTTGTTTCCTGTACTCTTTTCTCTCTCTCTTCCCCCACATGCTCTCCCTCTCCTGCTCTCTCTCTCTCTCCCCCCTTGCAGTCTGTCTGTCCCCTCACGGTCTCTGCCCTCACACACTGTCCCTGCTTTGTGCTCACTCTCCTCTTTCAGCTCTCTCTCTCTCTCTCCCATTCATTCTTTCACGCTCTTTCCCCCTCACTCTCTCTCTCCTCCTCACACTATCCACCTTGTGCTCACTTTTCCCTTTGTGCTATCTCTCTGTCTGTCCGCCACACCCCCCATCCTCCCCTTCACTATGCTCTCTCCCCACCTTGTGCACTCTATCCCCTCAGGCTCACACTTTGTCTTGTTTGCTCTCTCTCCCTCACAATTACCCTCTGTCCTGCGCAGCCTCTCTTCCTATTCCCTTTGTGCACTCTTTCTTTCATTCTTCTACCCTCCCGTCAACATCGCTACCCTCCTCTTGTACTCTCTCTCCTCAGACTTCCTTTGCTTTTTCTCTCTCTCTCTATTTCTCTCTCTCTTCTACCTTCCACTATTTCCTGCCCTTGCGTCTCTTCGCCACCATACCCCTACCTCCCTCTGGGATTTTCTCAAACAAACATTGATCCCATTACACAAGTTAACATTACAACAGAAGATCAGTAAATTGGACCTGGTGTTACTCCTTCATTGAGCATGGCATTTAGGGAGAAAGATGCAGAGAAACATTGAGTTGCTGTAGCACCTTCCACAACCTCAGGATGTTTTATTTCATAGCCAGTGAAGTGTTATATTGATGTGCAATTGCTGTTGTTCAAATGAGATTTATGATATAAATAATTGATCTCCTGTGGCTGTGTTCATTAAAAAGCACTCTTCCTAAAACTGCCCCTGCCCTTCTTTCACTTTCTAATTCCTTCCCATTATCTTTCCTTCTGCCAGTTCTTTTGTTAATTCTCTTGAACATCTCTCCACCACCATATCATCTTAATTCTTCCTTTACACAGCTATGTCAACAAAGGCTCTAAAAATGAAAGCCATTGAAACTTTGGAAGTTATGCAATAGAACCATGTTATGAATGCTTGGCTGACCACCAAACCCACTCATGGATTCAGCTCAGCAAGTTCTTGTTTGTATAATAGTGAAGAGATTGTTTATCTTTGCAAGTTTTTTTTTGACAGTGTAATAGCTTCATCTGTCTTTGAAATGCGTTTTTAATTGACTCATTAAGATGTTTTGAGAGGATTGAAGCTTTCTTTTCAGTGGGAGTATGAATGGTTGCATTTGTTTAACAGTTTTATGAGCATTTCATAAACTTGCCAGTGGCTTGTTGGCCCTGTGTCTAATTGATATTGGATGAATGGGTTTGGATGTAGGTAAGTGATTGAGGGGTAGGAGGCCAAACAAACATAACTAAAACTATGTTGCAACCTGATTTTGTTCCTTTCTGTCTCTTGATCATTTGTTTATTCGGGTGGCATGGTGGCTCAGTGGTTAGCACTGCTTCTTCATAGTGCCAGGGACCCGGGTTCAATTCCAGCTCAGGTGACAATCGCATGTGGAATTTGCACATTCTCCCCGTGTCTGCGTAGGGTTCCTCCAGGTACTCCAGTTTCCTCCCATAGTCCAAAGATGTACATGTTAGGTGATTGACCGTGCTAAATTGCACATGGTGTTCAGGGATGTGCAGGCTAGGTGGGTTAACTGTGGGAAATGCAGCGTTACAGGGTTAGGGTAGTGGATGGGATGCTCTTCGGTGTTGGTGTGGACCTGATGGGTGGAATGGCCTGCATTCTCACTGTAAGGATTCTATGTCTCCTCTTGGGCACCAGCTCTATGGATCCTAATCTTATGTCTCCTGTGGGTGAGGAAGATGTTAACATTTGGGTTTTTACAAAAAAAAGAATTTAACACGGCTGAGGGAGATCTCTTTGCAGGCTAGTGCCATGTTGGGTGTCATTCTGCCGATGAAAGGTGAGTGAACAGATTTCCAAATTCCAGACTTTGCACAGAACTGCAATGTCTATTAGACAGAGCTGAGTGGGCCTGTGAAGGTCACAGAGTCAATACATTTCAGTCAAAACCTGCACCCGTTCAGGTATCCTGCTGCTGAACTCCCAGTGCTGACCGCACGCAGTGGAAAATTTTGGGAGCACGTATGAATGGAGGGTGAATTATTCAAAGCGAAGAGAATGCGCTCTTCCACATAAACTCACTCACTCATAAACGTTGCAGCAACTTTATTCTTCACCCACAGGCATTTTAAAATCCCTCGTCGTTTCATTCACTGATTGTCTTTTGGCCGTTAGTCCACGTTGAGAGAGCAGGACTGGGACACACGACTGTTACACACCAACGGCAGAGTTAACAATGTTTCAGTCGGAGATCCAAGATGGCGGCGACTCAGCAAGTCTGAGTTTACAGAGCTCTTCCCAAAACCTGGGTAAAGTGAGTTACTCACCTCCACCACACTTACCAAACCACCCAAAAAAAAATTTCTAACCTTAATTAGCTGCTTACTATTATATTTAAGCAGTTTAATATTAAGTGGATAATGAGTAAACCAAAGGGATCCCGCAGCTCTCAGAAAACAAAGACCCCTCCCCCACCCTCCTCTCCTCCTCCGGCTGCAGCTGATGTAAAAACAGGCCTTGAAGAGATGATTGCCAGGCTGGAAACGACACTCGTCAATTTCATCGCAGAATCCAGACAGAGATGGAACTCATTCGAAGAAAAGTTACAAAAGTACAGCCAGGCTCTCGAGGAATTGCAGGGCCGAGTGGAGGGGGCGGAGCTAAAGGCCACGACCTCCGAGGCTGCAGCACAAACAGCTGCAGAACAGGTGCGAGCTCTGGAGCAGAGAGTCCGGGCCTTTGAAATCTACATGGATGACCTGGATAATAGAAATCGGAGAAAGAATATCCGTCTTCTGGGCCTCCCTGAACGAGAAGGGACAGTTAGCAGTATTTCTGGAGCGATGGCTGCCCCAGCTTTTAAACCTGGGGGCTGAAACTGACCGGGTAAGGGTGGAGTGGGCCTACCGGGTCGCAGTACGCGGATCTGGCCCAAACCAGTGCCCACGCCCGGTCCTGTTCCGGCTGCAGAGTTATAGGGAGAGGCAGATACTCCTGGACGCCTCCAGAAAGCTTGGAAAGGATCCTAAAGCTATGATTCATGAAGGATCCAAGATTATGTTATTTCAGGACTTCTCCCCGGCTTTGGCCCGAAGGAGGAAGGCGTTTGATGAGGTGAAGAAATGTCTAAGGAACTTAAATATTCAATACACCTTACGCTACCCAGCGACGTTATGCTTTAACCACGAAGGATCCGAGTATAATTTTAGATCACCAGAAGAGGCTAAGGAACTTTTAGACTCGTTTAAATAAATCGTAAGAGACAATTTATGTTGGCTTGCCTCTTCCACACTCCATGGGGAGAAATGGATACTTTACTTTACTTTTGCTTCTGGGAGCAGGGTTGTCTTCCCTTGCTATTTTATGTTATTATACTTAACTGTAATTTGTTGGAGTTGTAATTTTATAGTTATGTGTGTTTGTACGTGGCATTGATGCTATCAGATATACTCAGGTATGGGTGGGGAGGGGTGGGGGTGGGGCGCTCACTGTTAACTCTAGCTCGGTATTATGTCCAAATCCTATTAAGGAGCGCCCGGGTCAAGGGTGGGACACTGTTTGGGAGAGGATATGGTGGACCTTTAGAAAGGAAGTAAGGCCCCCTGAGAACAAGGGGGAGGATCTCCATTCAAACATGTTTTTTTTTGTTCTTATTGTTTGGAAATAGTTTCCTTTTTATTATACTGTTATGAGTGTATTAGAGAACATTTTCTCTTGTTTGAAGGATGTAAGTGACTCAACTATACACTCTGGATAATTGTGGATTAGATTAGTAGTTAACTGAGTTTCATTGTTTTTCTTTCTTCTTTAGTATCATTCCTTTGAATTTTGATGATTATATATTTAAGATCTATTTTTATATTAATGTTTGTGCTTGAAAGTTCTGTTTATTTTTGTAACTCTGTCAAAATATTAAATTTCTAATAAAAATATCTTAAAAAAAAAACAATGTTTCAGTCCCTTCTAGCCATGGTGGCAATGCCTCCCACCACCTCCCCTGAGGAAGTAAAGGAATTCCATTCATATAGTGCCCTTTTTACACTCTCAGGCTTCTTACCCAGTGGAGTACTTTTGAATTGGAGTCGCTGTTGTAACGCAGGAAAAGTGATGCACAGCCAGCTCCTACCAGCTGCAATGTGAGGTAGTCCCTCTGATAGGACACTGATGGAGGGAAAAATATTGGTGAGACACTGGGGGAGAATACTGTGACTCTTCTTTGAAACATTGCTCCAGGATCTTCTATATTTACCCATGAGGGGTTGCAGTTTCCTATTTCATGACAATTAAACGCCCGAACCACCTTTTGTGATTCTTCCAGCCTGCTCCACTGTTCAATTTAATCACGGCTGATGTGATTTCAACCTCGACATCTATGTTCCTGCATATCCCCAGCAGCCTTACATCCACTGGGTTCATTGGGAATCTAGCAAGCTCCGCCTTAAAAATATTTAAGGATTCTGCATCCGCTGACTTTCGTGGAAGGGAATCCCGAAGACACTCAACCCTTGGAGAGAACATCACATTTCCACATCTTTGTCTTAAATGGGTGCCCCTCTATTTTTAGTGGAGGTATGCAGGAATGTAGAGATGAGGTTAAGATCAGCCATGATCTTATGGAATGGCGGGGCACTGACCTATTGCTACCCCTTATGTATACAACTAGGAGAAAGTGATGACTGCAGATGCTGGAGATCAGAGTCTGGAGTGTGGTACTGGAAGAGCACCATCAGTCAGGCAGCATCCGAGGAGCAGGAGAATCGACGTTTCAGGCATTTCCTGATGAAGGGCTTAAGACCATAAGACATAGGTGTGGAAGTAAAGGCCATTCAGCCCATCAAGCCAACCCCGGCATTCAATCATGGCTGATGGGCATTTCAACATTACTTATCTGCACTCTTCCTGTATCCCTTAATTCCTTGTGAGATTAAGAACTTATGAATGTCTGCCTTGAAGACATTTAACGTCCCGGCCTCCACTGCACTCTGCGGCAATGAATTCCACAGGCCCACCATACTCTGGCTGAAGAAATGTCTCCTCATTTCCATTCTAAATTGACCCCCTCTAATTCTAAGGCTGTGCCCACGGGTCCTAGTATCCCTGCCCAACGGGAACAAATTCCCACCCTTTCTTAGCCATGCATTATCTTGTAAGTTTCTATTAGATCTCCCCTCAACCTTCTAATCTCTAATGAATACAATCCCATGATCCTCAGGAATGTTAGGTATGTTAGGCCTATCACTCTAGGGATCATGTGTGTGAATCTCTGCTGGACACGCTCCATTGTCTGTATGTCCTTCCTGAGGTAGGGGGCGCAAAACTGGACACCGTGTTCTAAATGGGGCCTAACCAGAGCTTTATAAAGTCTCAGTAGCACATCGCTGCTTTAACGTTACAACCCTCTTGGGATAAATATGCCTGAAACGTCGCTTCTGCTCCTCGATGCTGCCTGAATGGCTGTGCTTTTCCAGTACCACACTCTCGCCTCTTGTGTATATGACCTCAGGATGTGTCCACGATTGTCATAATTAATCAAATACGTTTCGAGTTAAGCTACTGCTGTGAGTGTAGGAAACTTATGCAGTCAATTTGCTGGCAGCAAGCTCTCACAGGTGTTCGTGCTGACCAGATAGTTTGTGTTTTTGTCAATGATGTTGGTTGATGAGCAGGTATTGGCCTGGACATTGGCAAAAGCTCTCCTGCCCTTTTGTCAGCTGATGTGCAGTCAGATACCTTCACCTACAATTGAGGATCCAGGATTTGTTTAAGATACTCCCTTTTTTTAGATTAGATTACTTACAGTGTGGAAACAGGCCCTTCGGCCCAACAAGTCCACACCGACCCGCCGAAGCGCAACCCACCCATACCCCTACATTATCCCTTACCACTATGGGCAATTTAGCATGGCCAATTCACCTGACCTGCACATCTTTGTGACTGTGGGAGGAAACCGGAGCACCCGGAGGAAACCCACGCAGACACGGGGAGAACGTGCAAACTCCACACAGTCAGTCGCCTGAGTCGGGAATTGAACCCGGGTCTCCAGGCGCTGTGAGGCAGCAGTGCTAACCACTGTGCCACCGTGCCGCCCACATGGTGGGTCTCATTGTCACCAGAATTTCAGGAGGCTTAAGATTGGCGACGTGCACAAATAGTGACAAGAATTGTAAAGCCAATCAGTGAGAGAGCCACGTCACCAGGGGAAAGTCATCCTTCATCCTTTAGTGATTAAACAGCTGTAATTGGTGAGAGAAGATGGATCATATTAGCATTTAAATGTAATCTTCTCATGTTCAAACAAAAATAAATCCTCTCCAAAGCCATGTTAAATGTCCTGGTCAATATGTGCCAGGAAAAATCCAAGCATATCACTTGAAGCTGTAAGAATCCTGCCAAGACTTAAGTTTTCCTAAAGTGTACATCCTCTAATGTCTGCTGTCTATGTCCTAACCCACATCAAGACTCACCCACTCACAAACCTCTTGCTTGCTCACATTTACTGGCCACTGTTTCGCCAACATTTCCAGTTTCTAATTTTCATCCTGTAGATTTTAAACAGATGCATGACATGTGGATCTCACTGACAAGGCCAGTATTTATTATGTGCCCCTTGAGAAGGTGGGGGTGAGCTTCCCTCTCGGGCCACTGCAGTCTATGTGCTTTGCATTGACTCACAATGCCCTAAGGGAGAGAACTCCAGGATTTTGGACAGTGAAGAAACGGCAATGTACTTCCAAGTCGGGATGGTGAGTGGCTCAGTGGCAGGCACCATGCAGGTGGCAGTGGTCCAGTGTATCTGCTGTTCTGGTCATTCTAGATGTTAGTGGCCGTGGGTTGGGAAAGTGCTGTCTAAGGAGCCTTGGTGAGCTACTGCCATGCATCTTATATAGAGTACACACTGGTGCTGCTGTCTGTCAGTGGTGGAGGGAGTGAATGTTTTAAGGTAGTGAGTGAGGTCCCTGGTTAGCGGCTGCTTTTTCCTGGATGGTTTCAAGGTTCTTGAGTGTTGTTTGAGCTGTTGTTTCAGTCAAATGGAGAGGATCCAGTTTCGCTCCTGACATGTGCCTTATCGATGGTGGGCAGGCTGGGGAGTCAGCAGGCAAGTTACACACTGCGAAATTCCCAGCCTAGACCTGCTCTTGTAGCCAGTGTGGTGTGTGTATGGAATGAGCTGCCAGAGGAAGTGGTGGAGGCTGGTACAATTACAACATTTAAAAGGCATCTGGATGGGTATATGAATAGGAAGGGTTTGCAGGGATATGGGCCAGGTGCTGGCAGGTGAGACTAGATTGGGGTGGGATATCTGGTCGGCATGGAGAGTTGGACTGAAGGGTCTGTTTCCGTGCTGTACATCTCTATGACTGTATATGGCTGGGTCAGTTTAGTTTCTGGTGAACGTTAAACTCCAAGCATTTGATAGTGGGAGATTCACTGATTTTAATACCATTCAATTATAGAGGGTGATGGTTAGGTTCTTTGTTGCTGTTGATGGTCATTGCCTGACAGTTGTGTGCTGCAAATGTTACTTGCCATAGCGAGTTTTGAGAAGATTTGTAGCTCAAGTTGAGGTTTTGGATGTTGGTTTGCTCGCTGAACTGAAAGGTTCATTTCCAGATGTTTCGTTACCTTACTAGGTGGACCTCATGTGAAGCAATGCTGAAAATTCCTGCTTTCTATTTATATGTTTGGGTTTCTTTGGGTTGGTGATGTCATTTCCTGCTGTGATGTCATTTCCTGTGGTGACATCACTTCCTGTTCCTTTTCTCAGGGAGTGGCAGATGGGGTCTAACTCAATGTGTTTGTTGATGGAGTTCCAGTTGGAATGCCATGCTTCTAGGAGTTCGAATGTATGTCTTGTTTGGCTTGTCTGAAGATGGATGTATTGTTCCAGTCGAAGTGGTGTCCTTCCTCATCCATATGTGAGGATACTAGTGAGAGAGGGTCATGTCTTTTTGTGGCTAGTTGGTGTTCATATATCCTGGTGGCTAGTTTACTTGCCATTTATCAGCCTAACCTTGGATGTTGCCCTGGTCTTGCTGCATTTGAACATAGCCTCCTTCAGTATCTGAACAGTTCCCTATGTATGTGTGAACACTGTGCAATCACCAGCAAGAGTCCTGTTTTTGATCTTAAATATATATTGTTAACCTATTTTCCTGATCAGTCTGTTCAGAGATGTTATTAAACACATCTGGAGCAGATGGGAGTTGAACCTGGGTCTCTCAGTCCATGAGAGACATGGACTCACACTACCACTGAGCGACAAGAGGGACATTGAATGAAGTAAATGAAGATGTTGGAGCAAGGACACTACACTGAGGAATCCCTGTGGCAGTGTCTTCCTTTGTCTAAAATATGATTCCCACCAGTGGGAAGTGTTCCCCAGATTCCCATTGATTTGAGTTTTGATAGGGCTCCTCATTGACACACTTGGTGAAATGATGACAAAGTCAAGGGCAATGATTCTCAGCTTGCCTCTGCAATTCAGCTTTTTTGTCCATGTTTGGATCAAGGTTGTAATGAAGACAGGAGCTGAGTAGCCTTGGTGGAACCCAAGCTGACCATCACTGGTCAGGTTATCACTTTGTAAGTGCTGCTCGACAGCACTGTCAGCGACTCCCTCTGTCATGTTACTGAAGACTAATGGAGGCTGACGGGGAAGGATTTGGCTGGGTCAGATCTGTCCGTGAACAGGACATACCTGGGCAAATTTGCCCACAGTCAGCTGGATGTAAGTGTTGTCACTGTGCTGGGAGCGCTGGGCTCGGGGTATGCCCAGTTCTGGAGCACAAGGCTTCAGCCCCAGTGTTGAGACACAGTTTGCACCCGTAGCTTTGCAAGATTCAGTGTTGTCGTGATATCTCTTGTGACCTCCTCAACTTTCAAACCCTATCAGAAGTATGCATTCCCCCATGCCTGACCACTTGTACATTCTGCGTTCTCTTTGATTCACCACTGCTAATCATGGGTTCAATCAACTGGGATCAGCTCTGTATTTTCTGCAGGTTTGAAAACTCAGTACCTTTCTCTCTCTCTCTCTCTCTTTCTCTCTCTCCCCCACACACACCCCTCCCCGCCCCCCCATGACCACCCATGCTTAAACTCTGCATCTTTGGTTGAGCTTTTATATATCGGTTCTAATATCTCCCTTCATTGGTTCAGTTTCAATTTTCAGCTGAAGTGCCTTTCCATTTTTTTTTCTTCCCTTTGTTGAGAGCCAAGCTATTGTCTGCACAGATTCTTCTGTTCCATTGAACACTGCCTGTTCTGTGCTGGGTCACTGGGTCAGGGGTGTTGAGAGCATCACGACGAGCTGAGTTTAACCCAGATCTGCCTGGTGGTTCATGGAACTGAAACAAAAGACAAAGTAAATTTGTAATCAGCACAGGTCAAACAGAAACTCAAAAAGTGCAGCATCTCCAAATGCTTCACCTGCCACAACATAATTATATCCTTGAAGCTTTGTCCGAATTGTGAGGGAGAATTTAAAGAGATTCCTCAAGTAGGCCGGAATTTTGGCATTTTATCTTTAAAAACAAATTGCATCCCTTTTTTAAAAATTGATTTTCAAATATTGAGTAAATTGGAAGATAAGGGATCAGCCAATTAGCTTCTTATTGTTTTTATAAAAGACTTCAGTCTCCATTCCAGTGGTTAGGAATCAGCTCAGTCTGTTTTCAAATGCTTTTGTTTGAAGTGGAATGCTATTGTGCAGCCCAGTGAATCTGCTGCTGGAGGGCTCATCTACAACTGTTAGAGCGTTTGCTGTCTCGCAGTGAGATACCCAGTGGGTGATGTCTTCAATCAGATTAGAGCTGTTAGATGTCAGTGCCCTACGACTTTGTAACATTTGCACCAGCGGATATGCCAGAGAATCCATTTGTCCTTTTGCTTCTGTCCCACCCTCTCAAATGTATTTGAAAAAGTAACAGTCGGATTTTTGATGTTGCTTTGGCTCTATGTTTGCTTGATGGGAAGTTTGCATCATTAGCTTTCAGGCCTCAGGGAGGGGTGAGTGGGGATGGTGTTGTGTTGGAACATTTGCTTGGGGACAAAGAAAAGGAGACTGTCAACAGGGCTTGGCTGTTAAAAGGCGATCTATCAGAGATCCCACTTAAAAGGGAAGAGCACATAAAAGGACATTTCTGTTCACAGCATGTCATCCGCAGTAAGTGAGATAAGCATTACGTAACAATTTCAATAAATGCTTCTCTTCTGACAGTTGGTGTAACTCCTTCAATGCATATTGAAGAAGTTTCATGTTCGCTTGTTTGTGTGTTCATATCTTGGTGTCTGAAGCAGATTGGAATGGTCGTTGGCACTGGAGTAAAATTCAAAATCGCAACAATTGCTGAGAAAAGTCTCCATCCTGTGTAGTCTCATTGAAAACCCACCCACATGAGCTTTTGATTTCTCTCACAATAGCATGGCTGTTGTTAGCTGTGGCTGCTTCCCTCTAAATCACAGGTTTTTAACGATATTTAATTCATTCACAGAATATGGTTGTCACTAGCCAGGCCATCCCCACCCAACCCTTACCCCCAACCCAACCCAACCGCTACCCTCTTCCCATCGCTTACCCCCTTCCCAACTCTTACCCTCAACCCCAACTCAACCCTTACCATCTTCCCAACCCTTACTTCCAGCCCAACTCTTACCGTCAACCCAACTCTTACCCCCAACCTAACCCTTACCCACAATCCAATCCAACACAACCTTAACCCTTACCTCCAACCCAACTCTTACCCCCAAACTAACCCTTACCCACAATCCAATCCAACACAACCTTAACCCTTACCTCCAACCCAACTCAACCCTTACCCAAAGCCAACCCTTACCCCAAGCCCAACCTTTACCTCCTTTCCAACTCTTAACCCCAACCCAACCCGTACCCCCAATTCTTACCCTCAACCCCAACCCTCACCTCCAGTCTCAACCTTACCCCCAACTCAACATTTGCACACAATCTTGCCCCAACCCCAACCCTAACCCCCTTCACAATTCTTAGCCCCAACCCAACCCTGACCCCCTTCCCAACTCTTACCCTCAAGTCCATCCTTATCCCCTTTCCAACTCTTGCCCCCAGCCCAACCCGTACCCTCAAACCTTAACTCTATCCCTTCCCTCCAATCCCAACTCTTACCAGCATTTGGACAGAGGAAACGTAACATGTTAAGCTGGAATCACAGTCTTGATCATTTCGCCACCCTTGTAACATTAATTCTTGAACAATTGGGGAATTGAATCACAAAATAATGTGACAGAACAGAATTTTAAAGTAAACTTTGCATTCATACCCATTTGTGAGTAAAGCAAGATTTTGTTGATGATTTTTGACCATCTGCCCTCTTTCCTATGTGCCTCTGTGTCACATTTTGCTATACAATGCTTCTCAGGATCTTGTTAAACTCATAAGGTCATACCAAAGCCATCAAAGATACAGGAGGAAGATGGGAAAATGATGTTGATGTAGTTGCTCAGCCATGATGTTATTAAATAGCAGTATAGGCTTGAGGGCTGAATGGCCTCCATCTGCTCCTGATTCCTGATTCTCTGCACAAATACTGGTTGTTATATAAATGAATGATGGTATTGCCGAGGTGAATGCTAGAATACAATTCGTTGTGACATGCTTCATTCTGAACTCAGCCAACCCTGTCTCATCTGGTAAACCTTTATTTGAGTGCACTGTTGTCAGAGTGTAGCATTTTATAGTTTTATCAATATTTGACCTTTCCTGGGTCATATTTTAATCCTGTTACACCAGCAAAGAGGAGCAAATGGACTTGTGACCTGGGTAACATGTTTAGAATGGCACCAACCACTCAGTCACAGTGAAGGGACAGGACACTACTATGAGACACAGAGTCTAAGTGGGAGCTAGAGATAGCCGGAGAAGGATTCATTAGGACAGAGCGAAACAAACCAAGAAGATTTCCCTAGAGGCATTTCATTGCAGAAACTTGGGTAATCAGTCTTTTAAACGAGGTTTTGTATCTTGGTACAGAACTGGAAAGGAAAATAATTCCATTAATGACTTTTCTGTGAATTAACATGTGTACTCAAATGTATCTAATTTATTGTTTTACTTTGAAGTCACAAGAAATAGCAATAGACGCAGATTAAAATGTAGATTTAAAATGAATGTATATCTGCTGTTTTGTTTGGTTGGTAAAGGGTGGGTTTGTTGTGCAGGACATGTATTTTGGTCAGAAGTCACACGGAGCCAGGTGTAGTCCAACAGGTTTATTTGACATGATTTGAAGATGCCGGTATTGGACTGGGCTGTACAAAGTTTAAAATCACAACACCAGGTTACAGTCCAACAGATTTAATTGGAAGCACACTAGCTTTTGGAGCGATGCTCCTTCATCAGGTGATAAACTATCACCTATGAAGGAGCAGCGCTCCGAAAGCTAGTGTGCTTCCAATTAAAGCTGTTGGACTATAACCTGGTGTTGTGTGATTTTTAGGTTTATGCTCCTTCGTCACTTCACCTGATGAAAGGACAGCGCTCTGAAAGTTTGTGATTTCAAAAAAACCTGTTGGACTATACAGGTCATTCTGCTATAATGCGAAAGTTCTGTTCCTCTGTAACCTTGTGTTGTTGAAAATTGAGATATGGAAACCCGCTATAGAAAGTTGTGCAGTAGAAGATCACAAACAGACAATCTCTTTACTAGTTCAGTAGAAAGTTTTACATTATCCAAATAATGTCCACAATTCACGTTATAGCCAATTTGCGCTGATGAAATGTGTGTTACAGCAGAACAACTTGTAACCCGGTATCACGTGACATCTGATTTTGTCTATCCCTGTCCAACACTGGCACCTCCATGTCCTGTGTTTTTTTTTGGAGCAACTGCCGGTGTATCTTTTTCTTCTGTGCCTTCTCTTGAATGATTCACTTCCTACATTACACTGTGACCGCCGTACATTTGACCATTTGATGAGCATGACATTCCATTGACGTGCTTTTGGACTATTTTTCAGTTTTATATCAAAAAGTCTTGATAAGAAAAGTTGGAGTTGGTGCCCCCCGCTGAAAAGTTTGAGTGTGAATTTAATAGATTAGATTAGATTACTTACAGTGTGGAAACAGGCCCTTCGGCCCAACAAGTCCACACCGACCCGCCGAAGCGCAACCCACCCATACCCCTACATTTACCCCTTACCTAACACTACGGGCAATTTAGCATGGCCAATTCACCTGACCCGCACATCTTTGGACTGTGGGAGGAAACCGGAGCACCCGGAGGAAACCCACGCAGACACGGGGAGAAAGTGCAAACCACACAGTCAGTCGCCTGAGTCGGGAAATGAACCCGGGTCTCAGGTGCTGTGAGGCAGCAGTGCTAACCACTGTGCCACCATGCCACCCACAAATAGACGTGTTTCAAATTCAGAACTGGTTTTAACAAGGTCAGAAGGATTAGTTATCAGAGATCACAGATTTAAAACACTCAACTAAAATTATGAATTTCTTTTAACACCAGGTGTTGCTATGTTTTACCATGTGAAAGGGTGGTGGAACTAGGTTTACTTGTGAGTTATAAAAATAGGCTGGACAGAGTAATACAGCATGGAAATAAACCCTTTGGTCCAACCAATCCATGCCCACCACAACCACAAACTAAACTATTCTCACCTGCCTGTGCCTGGCCCATTTCTCCTCAAACCTTTTCTTTTTATGGGATTTTTTTAATAGGAGCATAGATGGTTGAGGAGTGACCTTGTAAAGGTTTATACAATTTTGAGGGACACAGATAAAGTGAATAACAAAGTTCTCTTCCCTAAGATGGGGAGAGTTCAAAACTAAGGGGCATATTTTTAAGGTGAGAGGAGAAAGTTTTAAAAAGGGCATGAGAGGCATTTTTACACAGTGTGCGCTTCCAGAAGATGTGGTGGATATAGGTACAGTTACAACGGTTAAACAACATGAATATGAAAGGATTGGAGGGATAGGGACCAAACACAGGCAGGTGGGACTAGTTGAGTTTGGGAATGTGTTTGGAGGGGACTGGTTGGACTGAAGGCTCTGTTTCTATAACTCTTTATATATAATTGGGAAAGAATATGGGCATGAGAATAGTTGTCCATCCCTCGATAAAATACTGGCCAGCCAGTGATGCCCACGTCCCGCGGGTGGATAAAAAGAAAATTGGGTCATGGTTTTAATGACCAGTCCTGTGACACTGTTTGTTTCAGTGAAATGGGGTCTATATGACTCTGCAATGATCCCTCTAAGCTAAGCAGGTGCACAGCAGTACCATGTACACTGACCATGTAGCAGCAGTATCATGTACACTGACCATGTACCAGCAGTACCGTGTACACTGACCATGTACCAGCAGTACCGTGTACACTGACCATGTACCAGCATTACTGTGTACCCTGATCATGTAGCAGCAGTATCGTGTACACTGATCATGTACCAGCATTACTGTGTACACTGACCATGTACCAGCATTACTGTGTACACTGATCATGTAGCAGCAGTACCGTGTACACTGACCATGTACCAGCATTACTGTGTACACTGATCATGTAGCAGCAGTATCGTGTACACTGATCATGTAGCAGCAGTATCGTGTACACTGATCATGTAGCAGTAGTATCGTGTACACTGATCATGTAGCAGTAGTACCGTGTACACTGATCATGTAGCAGCAGTACCGTGTACACTGACCATGTACCAGCATTACTATGTACACTGGTCATGTAGCAGCAGTACCGTGTACACTGATCATGTAGCAGCAGTACCGTGTACACTGATCATGTAGCAGCAGTACCGTGTACACTGATCATGGCATTGACTTCTGGTTCGGGATGTTGCAGTTCAGCCAGCAATAAAAAAGGATGGTTGCTTGACTGTGCAGTGTTTGTAATATGCCCAGCGAGCAAATGAAGCATCAGTCTGTGCTAAACCTGGACCTTCCAAACCTACAACCATTACCATCTGAAGGACAAAGGCAGTTGATGCATGGGTACATTACGCCTTGCAAGCTCCCCTCCTGATTGGAAATATATCACTGTTCCTTTACTGTTGGTGGGTCAAAAACATGCAATTCCCTCCTGAACAGCATTGTGGGTCTACCTATAGCACATGGACTGTAGCAGTTCAAGAAGGTAGCTTCAAGGACACCTAGGGGTGGGCAGTGAATGCTGGCCAGCCAGTGATGCCCTTATCTCACAAATGATTTTTGGAAAATGAAAGAGAACCTTGACCATTACCTTGCACGGCTGTATGCTGTTAAGTCTTGACCTTCCTCTTCCATTGGGCTCAGTATAATGAAGACCACTTAAATGGAGGCAGTAATCTTCACCATTGTTTTGCCAATGTGTTCGGATTGAGTCAGCACTTGAAGCTTTCTCCACAGTAAACGGTTTATTTTACACCAAACGCAGTCCTCTGTCCAGCGAATAGGCCTCATGTGTACAACACACAACAGCAAACAGTCCACAGAGTCTATTTAAAAAGAGTCTTTGTGGACTCGGGCAAACAGAGCTCATGACTGATATTGCAGCAACTGTTTCCCCATCAAAGCTGGGCAATTTCTCCGGCAAAATGCATTAACTTGAGGTTTGCGACACACAGGTGATCAGTTCAAATAATCAACGGCTATATGGTCTCAGTGTTTGATTAAAAGGGAAAATAACCAACTCCCCCTCCGTTTTGATTGAGAACAGCCCTTGACCTTAGACTCTTTGTCCCTGATTGTTTGGCCTCTTGCTGTGTGCTTATTTTGGTTGGTTGTCCCATGCAAGCACGTTCTCCCCTTGTCTGTGTGGGTTTCCTCCAGATGCTCTGGTTTCTACCCACAATCAAAAGATGTGCAGGTTAGGTGACTTGGCCATGTTAAATTGCCTGTAGTGTTCAGGGATGTGTAGGTTAGGCGCATTAGTTAGGGATCAATGTAGGATAATGGGGTTGAGTGGGATACTCTTGGGTGGGTCAGTGTGGAATGTTTGGACCAAAGGGTGTGTTTTCACACTGTAATGATTATAAGATTCTAAGAAATCCCTCCAGTATCTCTGATTACTGTGCTTCTGTGATTCAGTCAGAACCAATATTTGGGCCAAGCTGCAGTGCTGCTTTCAGCCATGAGGGGCAGTGGATGCAATGTGACCAAATGTCCTTGAGTTGTAGAGTCACAGACTTGAATAGCATAGAAACAGACTCTTCAGTCCAACTCATCCATGCTAACCAGATATCCTAACCTAATCTACTCCCATTTGCCAGCACTTGGCCCATCCAGATACCTTTTAAATATTGTAATTGTACCACCCTCTACCACTTCCTCTGGCAACTCATTCCGTATACAGTATGCATCACCCTCTGCATGAAAAAGTTGCCCCTTAGATCCCTTTTAAATCTTTCCCCTCACACACTCAACCTATGCATCTAGTTCTGGACTCCTACACCCCACGGTGACTTTAGATAGCATCTCTCATGCTCACTGGTTGTCCCAAAGCACTTTGCAGCCAATGAATTATTTTTGAAGCGTAGCTACCTTTGTAATATAGGAAGCCTGTTGGCTAATCTGTAGGGTGTTGGGGAAAGTTCCCTTGTTCCTCTTAAAATAGCACCTTGGGATCTACTGCATCCATCTAAGAGGGCAGCCAGGACCTCAATTTAACATAGAGTCCCTAAAATGGAAGTAGGCCATTCATCCCATACCAAACTCCCAAGAGCATCCCACCCAATCCCTGAATTTCCCATAGCTAACCCACCTATCCTGCATATCCCTAGACATGGACAAATTAGCACAACCAATCCACCTAACCTGCACATCCCTGGGTACTACAGGTAATTTAGCATGGTCAATACACCTAACCTGCACATCCCTGGGTACTACAGGTAACTTAGCATGGTCAATCCACCTAACCTGCACATCCCTGGGTACTACAGGTAATTTAGCATGGTCAATCCACCAACCTGCACATTCCTGGGTACTACAGTTAATTTAGCATGGTCAATCCACCTAACCTGCACATTCCTGGGTACTACAGGTAACTTAGCATGGTCAATCCACCTAACCTGCACATCCCTGGGTACTACAGGTAACTTAGCATGGTCAATACACCTAATCTGCACATCCCTGGGTACTACAGGTAATTTAGCATGGTCAATCCACCTAAGCTGCACATCTTTGGACTGTGGGAGGAAGCCCACACAGACTCTGGGGCAATGTACAAGCCCCAGTTGCTGAGGGTGGAATCAAACCCAGGTCCCTGGTGTTATGAGGCAGCAGTGCTAACCACTGAGCCACAGTGCCACCCTACCTCACGTGGACAACAGTGCTGTTGAGAATGTGGCATTCCCTCTTCACAGCAATGGTGTGTTAAATTAGAATTTTGCACTGAAGTGATAATTTAGATCCCACAGCTTTTAAGCTCAGCAACAAGTCTGCTCTGCACAGAGGTATGGAAGACCCTGAAGGTGGTGAGATGATTGAGATGGAAAGCTGCATTATTAACTTAAGTCAGTGCGGACTTGCCATGGAACCATGAAGGCCTCTCATTCTGCATCATTAAGTCATAGAATCTAATAGTATAGGAGGAGGCTATTCAGCCCGCTTTGTCTGTGCTGGTTCATTGGAAGGCCCAGTCAATTTTTCTCATGCATTCTCTCTATCCCCACAATCCTGTGATTTTCTCGATTTCAGGTATTTATCTGATTTCCCTTTTGAAAATCACTATTGAAACCTGACCACCTATTCAGGCATGTATTTCCAACTGTAACAATTCACTGTTTCATAACAATAAAATCACCTGCAAATCACATTCCTCTTAATCGCAGATATTAAAACTAGCCTGCCTCACTTCCACTCTGCCTGTTGTCCTGTCCAGCGCAAGTTTCAATTAGTTTTTCACATCCCTTTGGCCAAAATTTAGAACCTTCAGGGAATTTACTGCTTAATCCTAAAAAACAATCATCTTGTATGTGGAGTTTGTGTTCTGCGTCTGCAGTACACTACAGCCAAGAGCACAGTGTTCAAACAGAAAATCAATCATTAAGGAGCACATTAACTGTGGCTCAATGATGCATTTCAGTGTGACATACACAGCGCTTCGTAATTCCCAGAGGACTCCCAGTTGCTTTTTCAAAGCGGTTTGCTGCTGCATTGCACAGAGTACAGAACCCTCTAACTCACTGGATGTTGAATTTTAGTTTTGACTGTCACCTTTACCAGCAGCAATCCTTTAGCTGAATCCTTTCAGCCCGTATCTGCAATGCACTATATTGTTGCAAAGGGTTAATAAATTTGCAGAAACCATGAGTTCATATATTTTCTGTTCCTTCAACCCCTTCAATTCCTGTTTACCTCCTGGATGCTACACCATAGCTGTCACACTCAAGGGGCAAATGTAATGCCACCAGCAGCCCTTGGTTAAAATGTGACAGATATTATAGAACTATTGTGGCACTACCTTAGGACATTTTTCAACTGCAGTTGCTCAGTGGTTAGCACTGCTGCCTCACCACACTAAGGACCTGGGTTCGATTCCAGCCTTGGGCAACTGTGTGAAGTATTGCATGTTTTCCCCGTGTCTGCGTGGGTTCCCTCTGGGTGCTCCGGTTTCCCCTCCACAATCAGAGGATGTACAGGTTAGGTGGATTGGCCATCCTAGGTTGCCCATAGTGTCCGGGGATGTGCAGGCTGAATGGATTAACCATGGGAAATGCAGGATTACAGAGACAAGGGTAAATGTGGGTGGGCTGCTCTGCTGAGGGTCAGTGTGGACTTTACAGGCTGAATAGCCTGCTTCCACACTGTAAGGATTCTATGATAAGGGAAGAAATGTTGGGGCTTTGAAGCAGGATGTACACGCTGATGTTTCTTAAAAAACAACATGTGAGTGAAAGGTTGTTAATATATTAAGGAGGGTTGTCGTCCCTGAAGATTAAAAGGAGAACCAATACATTGGTCTGCCTTGCCTATTGATAAGCACCTTGTTCCCAGCATGTTGAGCAGTCTCTGCTCCCTTCCACCTCCAGAAGATACTGTTAGAGATGAAGGCACAGCAAATAGTCAGGTCCAGAAAAAAATGCAGTCAGTTAGGTTTTTAAACTGAAGCTGAGAGGATAAGCTTTGGTTATATTCAGAAGGCAAACAGAGGTGAGGAATTCTTTTCAAGATTCTTGAGTAGTTTTGACCCACTCCTGAGGCAGGTAATTCATTATTTTTCTATTATTGAGATGAGTTGCATTGATGGGATTAATTTATTTCCATCGTAACCATTGCTCTGCATGTTCATCGTGCTGTGAAATAAATTGGATTAAATGTTCCTGGTTGACCTTCCTGTGGCAAGTACTTTTTTTAGACTGAATTTTAAAGCCTTCTTGCAAAAGACTGACTACCTAGATCAGATCACAAGGGGATGCTATTGTACACTCCTGGCTTATCGCTGTTATACAACAGACAGTGTATACTGCAGCCCATCAGTGTCATACACTCGCACTACTCATGGGAAGGGCTAATGGCACTGTAATCCAAGAAGCAATAGTTTAATTTTGTAGCCAGTGTCGATCACAAATTAGTTACCATGGGTCTAGTTTTACTTGCAGACTGTGACTGAAAAGTGGCATTTATATTCATGCACGTTGCTGCACAGTGCAGTGTGCACTTATTACCTTAATAAAATGTGTGCACTGTAGTAGGTGTAATGAGGAGCAATGCTTATGCATCCTGATTCTTCAACATTAATGCAGGAGGTCAATTCACTGGTCACTGAGTTGCACAGGCCAGAAGTGCAATGTTATTCTCAGCCTGCATATGAATGCTGGAACTGGCTTCAATACCCTTGAGCTAGGGAGGGCAAAGATCGGATTGGATTGATATCCTGATGTGTGTAGGCACAGGGATGGTTTCCTGGCTTTGATTGTCCATTGTTCCATAGTAGAACAAGCTACACACATTCACTGTCTTGAAACTTGGGTGAGACTCTGGAAGGTATATAAGAAACAGGAATACATGCGACAGGATATCTTGTCAGCTACCCTTTTCAATACAATCGCAGTGAATCTTCGGCCTCAGCTCCACTTTCCCACCTGCTCCCTTAATTTCCCAAACAAATGCATACCCCAGCCTTAAATATATTCAGCAGTGCTGCATCTACAACACTCTAGGTAGAGCATTCCAAAGGTTATAAACCTTTGAGTGAAGAGATTTCTTTTCATCCCAGCTCCATGTTCTAGACTCTCCAGCTTGTGGAGTAACCTCTTGGTGCCTATTCTGTCCACCTCCTTCAGAATCCTGTACATTTTAATGGGATCACCTCTCATTCTTGTAAACTCTGGAGAGTAAAGACCCAGTTGACTCTGACTCTCATCACAGGAACCAATCTAGTGAACCGTTACTGGACTGTCTCCAATAACGTTATTTGCGTCTGGAAACAGCCATATTTCTAGTTCAATTTTACCAAAAGCACTGCAGACTAAGAGGGTTGACCTGCATCACACATTGATTGAGTAAGCATTACTAATCAGACTCAGTTATAGAATCCCTACAGCGCAGAAAGAGGCCATTCAGCCCATTGAGTCAGCAGGGAAAGCATTCCCTTATTGTGGGCAACCGTGAATCGCGAGTAATTATCTTAATTGCAGTCAGCCATCCCAGAGTTCAAGCGACTAAAACTCAAAACCGGAAAATGAGGCAAAAAAAAATATGAATTGCAATTCAGTACTGGTTTTGAGACATTTTCAAGTGTAAAGTTTGAAATTGGTTTCCAATATTTGCTGTCCGAAACCACCTGCTGTGAGACTGTGTGCAATTCTCTTTGTAGTTTGGGATGGGATCTGGTAATAGGATCACAGTGTCAAGCCTTCTTATGTAGTTTTCCTCAGTTAAATATATGAATCTTTGTAAATAAAAAGCCTGGAGACTTTAAATTAACAAAAGATCAGCTGCTACTGTACTCAATGGATGTGCCACTTTGAGAGAAGTGGCTGAAACAGATAACAGATAGGGAACTGAGTATCGCTTTGACAAAGAAGTACTGAAACTCTATGCCATTATTTAAATAGGTATTCATATGTTAACAATACATTACTTAGGCACTGGGTTAACAAAGGTTCTGGAAAGTTGTATTTTTAAAATGTTTTAAAATATTGTAGCATCAAAATGTATTCCATAAGATTACCAGAGTCAATTTATAATTTGACTCTTAGTTCCTTGCAACATTTTTGTTTAGTACATCAACTTTGTGATCTCTATCTATATTCCAAATCCCTTAAACATGTTCCCATGTTTTATGTTCTAATGATGATAAGTGGAAGTGTGCAATCAGTGAACTACACCCAGAAAACACTTGGTGTGATTCCTTTGTAATAGCTGCCATTTGCTCAGTGGTAGTATTCTTGCCTCTGAGGCAGAAGGTTTGGGCCCACTCTGGAAATTTGACAATGTATCTCAGACTGACATTCCAATGTGTTTCTGTGAAAGCACTACACTGATGGAGGTGTGCAGACCTAGATGGGCAACCTCTCTTTTTTCTTTCATGTAACCATGAAGTTCCCTTCCCTCCTGGTTAATAAATAACTAGTGTACTGACTAGTATTTCACTCTCATTTAGCACCTAAAATTAACGCAGATTACCTGGTCATTTACCTCATTGTGGTTTGTAGTCTGAATTGTTCAGATTACCTCATTGTAACAGTGAACATATTTCAAATATACTTAGTTTGCTGTAAAGGGTTTTATTAAAAATTAATTCACATGTTGAGGGCATCACTGGCTGGGCCAGCATTGGTTACCAATGCCAGGTGGGCAGCTAAGAGTCAACCATATTGCTGTGGGTCTGGAGTCACAGATGGAGCAGACCAAGTAAGGATGGTAGTTTCCTACCATTGTTAGTGGAATTGAGAAGTTTCTCCCCTCAACAATAATCTCGTAACTTTTATTGAATTTAATTTCCACTCTCTACCATAGTAGGATTTGAACCCAGGTCCCCAGAACATTGTTGAGTCTCTGGAATAAAAGATCAGTGATAATGCCATGAGGTCATCACATCTCCTGTCAGGATGCCCTTTGGAAATATCATGAGAAGAACACTGAAAATGCAAGATCTCGATGTACCTCTCGGCAGTACAATGGTTAAGCCATTGGAAAGTACATAAAATCAGAGGATGGTTACAGCATAAAAGAATGTTTGCCTTCTATTCTAAGCAATGAGTTTGACTGGCAGTTCAGCCTGTCACCAGCAGATTCAGCTGAGTTAGTTTGATAACGTTGAGTAGAAACCCATTCCTTTGTCAGCGAGGAATAAAATCAACCAAATGACTTCCCACCTCTTCAATGGCCTCCTGTCAGTAATTTACAGATTGACCTGCAGCTGGTTTTGGAGAAGCCAGTAGTGGTTCTGTCTCTCTTCCTGGCTGCAACAGTGATGCCTGCATTACTGACTGAAAGTAACATTTGTATAATATCTTTTAGCTTGGAAATGATTTGCCTTTAACTATTGCATCCCCTGTGACATTGCACAGATGGGTAATCCTGAACCAGATACCAAAACCTCATCCCCTACTTGAGCATCTCATACTGGGTTACTGGTTCCCTCATGCCTGCTGATTGTCAGGACTGCTTTCTCTGTTTGATTTCACAGTCTCAGTCACCATTAGATCAAGCAAACAGTGATTTTATTAACACGAACAATTTATTTTGTACAGAAGTGAAAGAAGCCTTGAGAGGTACATACAATCCAAAAGGTAATTGTTCGGTAGCACAACTGTTGGGTAGACCTATATATTCTCCAGTGTGATACCTTGATATTGCCAAGGAGTTGGTATAAATGCAATGGTAAGTATTGTCTATATAGAGGTTGTAAGGCGTTTTGGAGTGATGGAGGGATGTACCTTGGACCCTTCCTTTGATGACTGTTGAGGCTGGTCATTTGCAAAGTAGTGGTGTGGGGAACTCTCCAGGGGATACGAGTCAGCTACAGTCATACCGTCAGTCAGCTGATTATGGACCATGTAGACATGTTTATTCTTTGAGCAGCAATGAGAAAACATTGCCCTCTTGTCTAGGATTGATAACATAAATCTTAATTTAGGGCCTTGACGCCTGTCTGAATGTGTTCTTCCCTTTTGAATACTGATAGGATTTTATTGTGTGAATTTTAGAGATTTGTGACCATTGCAGATGTGAGGTTGTTGGAAGGAAATTTGCTTGACTTTGGACACTGATAGAATGTATTAATCATGTTAGGCAACAATCATCCTAAGATCCATTTTCATAACAATTCCATTCACAGTGCAGATTTTAGTAACCATACATATTTATCATTGGAGCCTAATAGGTGGTGTACAGGAGAGTCCTTTATTCCACAGCTCTGAGATAGAGTTAAGCTCAGGTCCCAAGGCTAAAAAGTGGAGAAAGGGCGACAAGGTAGCTTAGTGGTTAGTGCTGCGGCCTCTCAGTGCTAGAGGCCTGCATTTAATTCCACCTTGGGACAACTGGTCTGTGTGGAGTTTGCACATTCTCCCCATGTCTGCATGGGTTTCTTCTGATGTTCCAGTTTCCTCTCACAGTCCAAGTGCAATTTAGCAAAATTGCCAATGGCATGCATTAGCTATGGGAAATGCAGGGTTACAGGGATTGGGGGGGTAGGGGGACAGATTTGGGTAGGATGCTCTTTGAAGAGTTACTGTAACCTCAATGGGCTGAATGGCCTGCTTTTACAGTGCAGGGATTCTACACTCAATACTAACATTTGTATAGTGTCTTCCATCATCTCCCACTACCTCACCGACAGTAACGAACTTTTGGAATTTAGTTGTGTGCTCTAATCTGTAGGATTAGGATAATTACAGCAAAGAAGGAGGCCATTATCCTGTGAAACATCTGCTGGCACTCTCTAAGAGCATTTGTAATGCAGGAACGCTCCAACAAAAAGCAATGACATAAAGACCAAATGAACTATCTCTGCAATGAATGGAGAGATAAACATTTGGCCAACATTCCCTGTTCTTAAAATAGTGCCATGGGACCTTTGGATAGGAAAGCACAGTCTCAGATTAAAACCTCATCCAAGAAACAGCACTTCTGACAATTCAGCACTCTTTCTGACTGCACTGAACTGCCTGGAGATCAGGATACAGGAGTGGGACTTGACCCCAGAGCCTCTAACTCAGATGTGTGCTACCAGTTTAGCTGCAGATATTTTCAAGTCTTTATCAATCTGAGCCTCATTGATGTTCCATGTAACTTGCTTCTGATAGAATGAGGATTTCCTAGCCTTTTGTTTAAACGTAGCATATACCATAGTCATCCGAAGATCCATTCTCATAACATTTTCATTCATAGGGTAGATTTCAGTACCCATTTTTTTGGTGAAAAATAAATTGTATTTGCACTTTTTGAGCGATTTAGGCAACTTCATGTGCTTTCTCATATCCTCAATGATAACAGCAAAAGCAGAAACTGCTGGAGAAGCTCAGCAGGTCTGACAGCATCTGTGGGGGGGAAGCAGAGTTAATATGTTGAATCTGGCAACTCTTCATCAGAATTGAAGGACAGCTACACCAGCAATTTCTGTTTTTGTTTCAAATGTTCAGCATCCGCAGTTCTTTGTTTTGTCCTCCAGTGATAAGTTGTGACATTAAATTAATGGGGCTTACTCGGTCGGCAAGACCATGGGGAGACATTTTGGGAGGGCAGAATCTAAGCTTGTGAAATCCCAGTTGTACTTTCAGTTGTTGTTCACTCTGGCAAACTGCAGTGATGCCCAATCATTAAACAGATGGAGTGATCAGCCATTTAGAATCTTATGTTACTTTGTGCAGGCTGTGAGGGCTTTTCCCATTTTTGAAAATTGACACCCACTGAGCACTCAGTTCTGCTCCAGGGTCAGGTGCCGTAAGTGGATCTGTAGGTGTTTTTGCATCTTCAGTCAAGTCTTTCCAATGCATGATCTCTGGTGACCTTATGCTGCTGTCATTACTGTCTGTTAATGTACCAGCAAATTTGGTTCTGCAGGGAGCAGGAAATCAGTTTTCAAGCAGAAGTCAAGGATAGTTGCTGAAATGTTAAGCCCACAATATGATATCCACTAAATCTCTTGAAGATTCACCCTTGTTTGCGCTAAAAATGAAAACACTTCTAAGGTACACCACATGTCTAAGCTGAATCCATGATTTTCTGTTAACTCCGTCTCTCTGTTGGACTGATAGTGATCAGCTTACACACTCCTGTCACTTTTGTGTGTGGCTATCTATATCAAATGTGGCACCCCTAAACAAAGCAGTTAATTGAGATGCCAACCATAGGCACAATTCATTGCTGGGAAACATAAATCTTTTGATTTTATTTTCTTTTAAATGGTAAAGCCAGAGTGACAAAAGCGAATTGATTCAGTCAAATGTCCAGCTAAAGAAAAAAAGACCCTCTGGTGTTTCATTATGGGTGCATCCTTAGCCAGGAATCAGTTGCTATAAAGCTCAGTAGATATACATTAATCTGACATTGCTAGTAAAGCGGTTTAAAAAAATTTGTTCTTAGAATGCGGGCCTCGCTGTCTAAGCCAACATTTATCTAGTTGCCTGTGGGGCAGTTAAGAGTCAGCTATATTGTTGTGGGTCTTAGTCATATATGGCCAGACCAGGTAAAGATGGCAGATTGCCCTCTCTAAAGGACTTGGCTCAAACAGATGGGGTTTACATCAATTGATAATAGTTACATGGTCACCATTGGACTCACTTTTTAAGCCAGATTTTTATTGGATTCAAATTTCACCATCTGCTATGGTGGAATTGGAATCCATGTCCCAGACATTAGCTTGGGCATTTTGGATGACTAGTCCAGTGACATTAACATCTGAAAAGTTGCTCCTGATGTAGGGATTACTCATAATTAGACAGACAGTACTAAACTAGCCTAATTTACACTGTGTGATAGATTGAGGGGCCAGGGAACTGCATTTGTATGGTTACTTCCAAGCCATGGTTCTGGTGTGTGGGTCCTCACTGACAGCAGAGGCCAGTAATATTAGCGCTGCACTGGTGATACCAAGTCAAGGTTAGAACTTGGTGATTCTGAAGACAGAAGATGCTGGAAATCACAGCGGGTCAGTCAGCATCCATGGGGAGAGAGCAAGCTAACTTTTGGAATCTGGATGACTCTTCATTAGAGCTGACATGAAGTGTGAAGGGGAGGGGGGGGGGCAGCATTACATTCGGACCACTTTATCTGCACTGTCTCCATCCTTTCTCCCCCAGCCCTTCACCTTCCCAACTACAGCACAAATGCTGCCCTTTCCACACTTCACACTCCACAGTAGAGTCATGTAGTCTCGAAACGTTAACCTGCTGCCTTTCCATGGATGCTGCCTGTCCCGCTGTGATCGCCAGCATTGTTTGTTTTTTTTTAGTACAGACTCCAACATCTACAGGAACTTGCTCCTCCTCAGAACTTAATTCTGGCTGCGAAACGCCCAGGTGGGTAAGAACAGTGAGAATGTGAGCTCACTAATAAATCCATCTAAATTACAGTGGGCGGCGTGGGATTGGTCGAGGCTGACGGAGTGTCATCAGGAAATTTAAAAAGACAGCACTTTGAAAGCACGGGCGGTGCCTGATGTGCTGCTCTCCCGGAGATACTGCATTGCTAGTTCACAGATAGGGGGCTGTCTCCCCTCCAGTGTGAGGAACAACTCAATAGGAAGATGTTTAACCAACAAGGCACTATGCAAAACATGCATCCTACACTATTGTACTCTAGGAGAGGAGCCATAGTTTTAAGTCAAGGCGATCAATTCCTCTAAGTTAGCCCCACTTGACTGCACAGAGTCAGAATTGAGGGATGTTGTGTTTTATTTCTCTGGATGTTAAATGATCCCAGACACGCACAGACAGCTGCCGGTCTAAGGCTGAACCATAACTTCTTTGTGCGCTGTAGCTCGGAGCATTTCTGGTTGCTGGGGGTGCCCAGGGAATTGGAGAGCCGTTCGTCTGTGAAAAGGCTTTTCCATTGTGTCTGCCTGTCCTCAGTTCGGTTGCATCCTACAGTTGGACAAGGGCAAAAATTATTAACATGCCAGGGTGAGAGTGCACAGCCGTCGGAAAACTACCAAACAGCTGGTGCTCAACTCCACCCTTCGCTTTACACTTTGGTGTTTTTTTTTCTCATTCTGTCACACCCCCCCCCTTTTATTTTTTTTATCTCCACGTCCAGCCTTTAAAATGTGAAGTTTCTGTCTGTCAGTGAGAGCAGCGTCTTCAGTTGATGAAGGCGTTGATGCTGCTGAGGGGAGGGGAGGGGAAGGGAGGGGTGCAGACTGAGTTTAGCAGCGAGTGAAGCTGCCCGGGATTAATTCTCTCTCTCCCTTTTACACACTCCGCTCCCAGCGGAGGGAGAGGACAGGATTCCCTACAGCTCCTCTTTGTCTGATAGCAGAGCGGGAGAGGGAGAGAGCGGGTTGAGTCCGAGAGCAAAGCTTGCAGAGAACTCTTTTGTTCGCGTCTCTACTGTTGCCAGCACTCGCTTGCCTTTCAGTACCTGTTTGTGGAGAGGAAAACGAGCCGCCGACTTTTCTGCCTCTTGTGCTGAGATTGTGGAGAGAGAGAGAGAGAGAGAGGGTGGGTGGGGGGAAGCAGAAATCCTTTCACTCCCGGAGGGGAAGACACACGGAGACAGATCCAATTTCACCGCCACTCGCAACCGAGGACTCGTTTCCAGTTTCAACTGGTGAAATTTCAGCACTTTGGAATCTTGAAACCAGCAAAATGACAAGCCAGCGAGGCAGGCAAATTCCAGGGATGAGCTCTGACTGAGACACTTCTGACGAATAAGCAGGGAAGGAGGGGAAATACCAGCTGGATTGTGTGTGTGTGTGTGTTTATCTCTCTCTCTAAAAGCACCAAACTTGTCTCCTATGGAACTGTCCATCTTTTCCATCTTCTCTCTGGAGTAACAATGCAGTAAGCCTGGGGAGCTAAAAAAAAGATTGCACCTTTCTACTTACTCCCAGCTCCTCTCTCCGAAACAAAAACTCAAGGCGAGGTAGAACGAGCAGGTACATGAGACTGACCAGGCTGATGCTGCAAACCAGAGGCTCGGGTTTGTGACAGAACGCGGGGGAGATTGGTGCCTGCTGTGACGGGGTCGGGAAGTGGGGATAAACCAGGGGCTGCAAATATTTTTCCCCAGAACGATAATCATGGACAGCTTCATTGGTGTGTGGGCTACGTGATTTGCTTGAACAGTGAACGTGAAGGTGTTCGGCAGGATCCCAGTTCTGTCTTCCCTTTAAAAACAATGACTTGAGCTTGGCTCACGAGTCAATGAAAATAGAGGCGAAAAGAAGACCATTCTCTGCCGGTACATGGTCAGCGGACCCTAGGAAGCCATTGTATCTCAAGCCTCCTGTTTGTGTTGTGCCTTTTCTCGTTTATTTCTGAAGGGGCAGTGGCAGTTTTTGGATGAACGGCTTGCTGTCTGTCTGGCAGCCCTTTCAAACTTAGGGTGGACCCATTCACCAATTGTCATGCTGTAACAGAACTGACCTCTCCACAACATGTGCCACTTGAAGACTAGGAATGATATACATCTACCTGTGGGGTGTCTATCAGCGACTGACTTAGTGTGACATGGAGCAATTATCTCAGGGACTCTGCTAACTGAAGGGAGGCAGAAGATGTTTGACCAGCTTTGGCCAGTTAGTTACTTTCTTAAACACCATGCCAGTGAATTGGGAGAAGGTTGGGTGAAAGTGCTGATTTGAGAAGCTGTGTTCCTTGCCTTGAAGACCGGGGGACCTGGAATCTCCTTTGCCTTGGGTTGCCAGGGTAACGGCGTGCAGCATGACTGGGGGCCGCTATCCCCCGGCCCCTGCACACCGGGGCAGGATGTACCAACACAAAGTCTCCCTGGTCGTGCGCTACTTCATGATTCCCTGCAACATCTGCCTAATCCTGCTGGCTACCTCGACCCTGGGATTCGCTGTCCTGCTCTTCCTCAATAATTGTACGTTGCCTACTTTCCAACCTTCTAAGCAAGCTTCACAGCTGAACGTAGAATTCAGCAGCCATCCTGGTCTTAGCCTATGTCAAGTTGCTCATGTGTGACTGAGTTGATTTTGGGTTTGCATTTTAATCTCTGTCTCTCTCTGTCTCTCTCCAGTTGTACTTGTGGTTTTGAAGCAGGTGGCATAGCTATTTCATGTCTAAGTCTTTAGACTTTAGCTGGTAATGTACCAACTGGGATATGTTTATCAGCAGGAACAGCAGTTAAGAAAGGAGATCCGCCCCCCAACCAAAGGGAGACCGGCAAATAAGTAACAATGGAACTGCAGAGACAATAGCTCAGAAAACTCCTTTTGCAAAGTGAAACTGGTCTACAGGAACTTGTAGGTGGTGGGTCTCTTCTCCGGAGAGATTGCAGGGGAGTGAAACTGAGTGGTGTTCAAACAGCCAGTATGGTGTGGCAGGCTAAAGGATTTCCGTCTGTGCAGTGAGATTCTATGATTAAATGTCACAGCACCCCACCCCCGCCAAAAGCCACCCTGTGCAGACACAGCAGCTGCACGAGATGCAGAAGCCTGTAATGGACCAGGTTGGTGACTTCCCATGCCACAGAACATGGTGCAGTTATATTTACAATTTACACCCAGGGTGACTGCTTGATCTTATTTCTGTGGACCCAGGAGCAGCATTAATTAGAGGCTTTATGGAGAGGATGAGGTTGGGCAAGGTGGTTAGAGGTCCATTTCTATCTTGTCACGGGCTGGTATGTGACTTGGGGTTTTAGTAGAGAATTGTGAGAAACTAATTAAAAGTAAAGGCAATCAACAGCAGTCCTGTAACTGACTTTATGAAAGAGTAGTTTTTAGGAGCTTAGTTCTCCCCTCTGAACCCATTCCAAATGGGAACATTTAACAACTACTTCAAAGGTCTCCGCTAGTTTTCTGATGTAGATCTGTCACTGCATTCTTCAAAGGAATAATTGCAATATCATAAGAGCCAAAGGACACTCTATATGTAAATGTTATTCTTTTGAAGATGAGATTATTAAAAGGCTTTAATTAACATCTTCACAAGCATAGAATACAATATGGTACGATTTAAGACAAATCTGCAATAAATGAAAGTAAAATAGTTTGATGGATTTGGTGACTTGTGTTTCATTTCTTGGAGCTATGTTGTCCTGGTGACTCAGTTGTTTCATGGATCTTGTAGTTAGCCTCGGGATTCTTGTTCCCAGATTGAGGTTTTGGAAGAGGAAGGGAGGGGAAGCAGTTATCTTAATTGCAATTCAGGAATTTAAAGTTCTGAGTCCCTGGGTGAGGAACACGATTCGTTAGGCGCTTTTTAGTGGGGTAGCTGGCTGCATTTTACTGCCAATACCAATGCATATTTGGCCACTTGGAGGGAGTGAAAATACAACAGGATGCCCAGTACTTCTGGACCCCAACGAGAGTCAGATCCTTCTGGAGAAGGGGTTAGGAAGCTGAGAACAGGATTTTAAAAAATGCTTGTGGTGTGAAAATAAGTCATTTAATTAAAGAGTAGTTTGTCCATTTTCTCATTCAGTATGATGATGAATTTATCAAAGTCTTGAGTGACTTTATTATTCATGATTGCTTTATAACGTCACTCTAAATCAACAGGCAGGGCATTTGTGCATTTGGTGACTCAAAGTCACAATATTCTGACTATGGAGTAGACTTGATCTGAACTATTTCAACTGGGTCACTTAAGGATTTAACTTTCCAACCTGATTTTCTGACAGTTTGCCGTGTTGGGATTAAATCAGTTTGGCCGTGGTATTGGTGAAGTTGAGTTGATGGTGCACTGCCTGGAGCACTCTCAGCCACTACCATCTTGTCTTCACCTCCCTCTGAACAGTTAGGCAGCATTTGGACTACACTTGTAGCTGACAGGATCAACCAGAATAAGAAAAATCCACTGTAGAGAAAGTCCCGACCAGTTTTCCCCAGCCCAGTATATTTGAAATGAAGCTTTGTCACCAAGACACATTGTAAAAGTTCAACTGCAAGGAACTTGTGCTTTGTTTTGTCTTTTCTGTTTTAAACCTGAATTCTGATGAACACGTGAAAGAATTGGTTGGGAGGTGATGTTGGGGTCAGGATGGTGAGGAAACTGAACTAAACAATTTGCACCGTCTACACTGTATGAAACTCTTTAGGGCTAGTGGAAGAAAATGATAAGATAACACATAAGTGGATAGTGAGCCAGGCAGGCATTAAAAAAGCAACCAAAAGATTGGCTCAGTTTTTTTTTCCCAGGGTGATGGGAAATTGGAAGGCGTTGAAAGGAGTTAGGGAAGGGGCTCTGGAGAATTAAGCCAAGCTATTTGACATCTGTCCAATAGTTCAGTGGTGGATGTGTGGGGGAGAATGCATAAAAGGTCAGAGTGAGACTTCTAAAGGATGCAAGAGATGATGTCGAGGTAGGCTGGGCAATGTCCCTATGGAGAGTTTTTGAGCTGAGCTCAAAGGGTTATGACTTCAGCTCAATAGCACTGGCACCTCCTGAGTAAGCATAGAGTCATAGAGATGTACAGCACGGAAACAGACACTTCAGCCCAATTCATGCTGACCAGATATCCTAAATTAATCTAGTCCCATTTGCCAGCATTTGGGTCTATAACCCTCTAAACCCTTCCTATTCATGTATCCATTTAGCTACCTTTTAAATGTTATAATTGTACCAGCCTCCATCACTCCTGAAGAAGGGTTACACCTGAAACATCGACTTCTCCACCTCCTGATGCTGCCTGGCTTGTTGTGTTTTTCCAGTCTCCTGCTTATCTACCCTGGATTCCAGCATCTGCAGTTTTTTTCATCTCCACCATTTCGTCTGGCAGCTGCTTCCATACACGCACCACCCTCTGTGTGAAAACGTTGTCCCCTAGGTCCCTTTTAAATCTTTCCCCTCTCACCTTAAAACTATGCCCTTTAGTTCTGGACTCCCCCAACCCCAGGGAGAAAGACCTTGGCTGTCCACCCTATCCATGGCCCTCCTGGCTTTATAAACCTCTATAAGGTCACTCCTCAGCCTCAGGTTGACATTCCCATGCAGCGCAGGGAGGGTTGTGCATTGTCAAAGCTGTCACCTTTTGAATGAGGTGTGCCATTAGCCCTGTCAGGTGGACGTGAAAGATCCGAAGGCTTTGTTTTGAAAAGAGCAGTTCTCCTTGCCAAGATTAGAGTGCTGCTGGAAAAGCACAGCAGGTCAGGCAGCATCCGAGGAACAGGAAAATCAACATTTTGGGCAAAAGCCGTTCATCAGGAAAACAGTTCTCCTTGCTGTCAAGCGCAATATTTACCCCTCAATTAACCTCACTTAGTAGCTGCTTGTTTGTCTCACTGTCGTTTATAGAATCTAATCACACACAAATTGGCAGGCACGTTTCCTACATTATGATAGGCTAGTTACCTTGTGCCAGTTTCATCTGTTCCCCATCACTATTTAAGCAAGCATGATTTCCGAAAAAAGTGTCTGGAGAAGTGATACTAATTGCAGTTTTATCGTCTATATCACATTTAAGAGGTGTACAATTCCCACTTCAAATCCAAGCCATTGGTAAATAATCAAGACTTTAGGCTAGTGCATGTAGAATTCTCATTTGTGGTGATGTCACTGAGACCAGCATTTGATATTTGAGCACTCACTGAGTTTGTATGGCATGGTACCTCGTGCAGTTGGCACTCTCAGCTCTCTGTATAATCCCATAATCACAGTTGAAGCTCACCTTACTACTACTCATCTCCACAGCAGCCCCAGTTGAATAAAGTGAGGATGTGAGATGGTATACATGACATGAATGGGGCCAGTTCAATGGTGTGTGCATTTTCAAGGAACTTCATGTATATGCCCTGACACAGTGTTTTAGGATGCACACACACTCATTTTTCAATCTCTTGGAATTCATGCTGAAATAATAGAAGAATGTAGCTGTGATTTATGGCTCAAATGTATGCTCATGCTTTATAATAACTAGTTAGCACCAGATGATGATGAAATGGAGATAAAATTATATCGTTAGTGCCATTATTGCTATCATTGAATGCAAAATGTAAAAAAAGAATCCCATGGTACATTTTTGACATAAAATCTATTATATCAGCCATCTGGGTGAGTGGTATAACTGCCACAGCTTAATGATATTCTATTAGAAAGGCAATGGGTCATTAAATAGAATAAAAGGTCATATTTTTCCCATAACCTTTAACCTTCCTTATGTTCAAGGATACAATGTTGGTCCTTTTTATCTTTATCACCTCTATATTGGATGAATATAAGAATTTAATACTCAAACAGTTGAAATATTCCTGCTCTTGATGCTCTGTTTGGATTAATTTTCTTAATTCCCTTTCTATGAACGCTAGTTGTCTACCAGTATTAATTGTTCTGTGTTAAATAGATTGTAGTTGGCACATTTATACCTGTTGAGAACCATTCATTTTCTATCTAACTATGGATTAATGTTGCTTAACAACGGAAATAAGGTCAATTATAAATAAAGATGTGCATTTATATAACCTCCTTACATTAAAGAGAGTTTGTGCTGAAGTACTTTGTAATCAATTAAATACTTTTTAAGTAAAGATAGTGTATTAACATAAGAATGTAATAAATAATTTATGCACAGCTTGCTCCCAAAAACAGCAATGCGATATGACTAAATAATCTGTTTAAATGTTTTTGTTAAGAATCGAGTGTGTTGAATATTGGTGAAGAGACTGGGTAGACCTCCCTGCTCTTTTTCAAAATGTTAGCACAGGATCTTTTAGACCCATCACGTTATTATCAAATCCAAAGATGGAACCTCTAATGTGACAGTAGTCCCTCAGTAATGTGCTGAACTGTCAACCTAGATTTGAACCGAACACCTTCTGACCCACAGAGCAAAATAACAAGGTTTAAACCTTTCTTGTCTGGCGTTTGAGCCAGATTGATGGTTGCTCAGACCCTGAGTGAAATGATATTTTTGCATTTGCCATGTGAATTGCACCATTTTCTCTGTTTTAGCCATTTCAAGCACGATTGATCTCTGTTGGGTAACACACACCCAATTATAAGAGAGAAAGACAGATCATTTACTTCAATGGAACATGAAGACTAACACCTGATGGCAATGCCTCTCTGCTCACACCTTTATAGGTCTACCAGTGTGAATTGTCTCTGATTAGCTACATTCAGTTAGTGGAAAGGTGCCTTCAAGCAACTTGCATTTGTATAGTGTCTTTCACATCCTCTACTGTGAGTGAGGTGCTTTTGAAGTGAGATTGTTCTAATGTAGCTGTGTGAATTCACCCACTTGCCATGGGTCATCAGTCTCGAGATGTTATAAGTGCAATTCTGATTTAATTGGGATAGTATTGGAAATTATGAAAACCCCTCTGAGATCTTCTGTAAGAACCTCCAAAACAGGATGTCAAGAATAAGATGGTTTGGGGACCTATTTCCATAGGAGTAGCAAAAGTAAATATGCTTCTGAATATTCCCATCATTTGAGCTTGTGTTTTATTATTTATAATTGTTTCATATGTTAATGAGTTGCCATGGTGATGTGAATTTTCTTTCAGGAAGCATTTGCCTCAGCTTTTCAGTGAGCTTGATTCAAATACTCTTCATTTATATCAGAAATGTAAATAAGGAGTGACCATTCAGTAAACTGGGTTTCGGGTCTTGCCCTTTGATGATAGACAGACAAGAGAAAGAGCTGATGATGCCTTGTTACATTTTCTTTTCTGTTTTTCACCCTCTTTTCCCTTGTTTTTCATCTCTTTTCTCCACTCTTTTCTTCACATCTTTGCCTTAAAGAGAAATGGAATCTTGCTGAGTATGGCTCCATTGGTGTCAATGCTCAAAGTGGCAATTCTTCACGCATGAGCCCAAGTAGTGAGTGTTGGCAGATTATTAAGCCACATAGGCATCACTTCTACAATATGATCTTTTCGAATTGCTTGCAAGGATGACAGGGGGAGGCTGGGTTGGGGTGCTCTGCAATAGTGACTGATTTTCCCACTGTGACCATTGTAGCAATCCAGCTGAGTTCTATAATGCAATACAGAGCAGTGTTTGTTACCTGCCCTGGGATTGTTGGTTGGGGATAGTGTTGAGGGAGCTTTGCTCTATCTTGAACCGCATGCTGTCCTTGTCCTAGGAGTGATTGTTGGGGATCATGTCGAGGGAGCTTTACTCTCTGTATCGAATCCTGTGCTGTCCTTGTCCTGGGAATGTTTGATGGGGATATTGTAGAGAGAGCTTTACTTTTAGTCTAAAAGAGTAAAGCCGTGTTTGAACATGGAACTCTTCCTATGCCCAGGACTTGCAATAGTCTCCAATTGGTGGTTACCAGCCAGTGTCAGAAGATGGCCTGATGGTTACTCATGGCTCATCACATGGAATGGAATTTACTGCCATCCCATTGCTTGGCAGGGGGTGTGGGATTTAGTTGGGTGGGAAGTTGGCAGATGGGAACACCTGCAGTTAGGGGCAGGAAAGCCAGTATTAACCTTACCAGAGCTGCCAACTTGTTGCCACTCAGCAGTTCTCAATGGGCAAGATCTTTGCCCCCACCCTAGGCTCCTTGATCCCACTGGAAGGCCCAACCATTGACCTGTTAAATGCGTGAGTGGCATTCAGTTTGCTTGCCTTCCCTAGCAGAGACAAGGTCAGCCGATCAGGTACAGGACAGGCCCTGTCACCTTCTGTTAAATCCAATCCATGCTTTTCCCAGTGTGTCCCATGCTTGGATATACATGCAACATTTCTGGAGCGCCCCTCACCATTTGGGGTGCCCCTAGAGTGATTTGCAGCCAGTTGTTAAGCATGGTCATTGTGATGTGGAAATCACTGCAGTCAGGTTTCCACAAGCTGCAATAAGAGAAATGGCCAGATAATCTGTTAAAAGATGCTGTTGACCTGGACCCTGGAAAAATGATGCAGATCTGTTTTGAGACATTCCATGGGTCTTTTGTTTTACAATTGTATAAAAGGGAAGACAGACCCTGGGCTGAATGCCTTGCTGAATGAGGGTACAACATTCACCCGGTACGATACCAAGTGCCCAGAACCTTCTGCCTCCAAGGTTCTCATTGATCCACTGCAGCTCGCCCACATAACTATTCTCAGGGGCTTGATGAGATAGAAAACTGTGATTCCCATTCCTGATCATTAGTCAGCTACCTCTGCTGGAAAGTGTGTGGCTGAGACAAGGTCAATGAACCCGGGCTGCAGTTCCCTTAATTATCTTGCTAATGTTTGCCGTCTAGACTCCAAGATGAAGCATAACCACTTGACTAAGATATTGTTTGACTGCCGTTGCTCTAGGTCACCAGTTGGTTTTGCTGTCGAAAAATAATTTTGAAGTTCAATGTTCACTTTTCAGAATGAATGTTAGTAGTTGAGATTTTTTGTTAAAGAAGTATCCGTCCAGAAATTAGAAAGGAACTATGTGACATGACTGGTTTGACAGTATCCATTACATCTATAAATGTTCTTCCACAAAGGTCTTTCTGATGTTCATTGTAAAGACACACTGGAGAAACACACTGAACCGTAAAATGATCTACAAATTCACAGGGAATGATGTAAATCAATGTCTTGCTTTGGGCTAAGTGTTGAAAATTCTTCTATGTGAGTCCTCTCTGCAGTGTGAGTCCCATGTTGAGGCTTGTAGTTCTTTGGTTATGTTGACTCGATTGTAATGGCTTGCTGTTTTTCTTTTTGTTTCCAGATAGACCTGTGATTAAGTTCACTCCAGCCCCTGCAATATCACAGGATGGTAAGTGAGCACTTTATTTGAAATGCAAAGGAACAACTTTACAAACCGCAGGTGAAAGAAATGTAAATGAATGTTTTGCTCAGATGCACTGTTTGAACTTTGTTTGCCTGAATTTTAAGAATAACTGTGAACTTGTAATCATGCAAGAATGGAAATGATTCACAGAATGTGGCCCTCAAAGCATTGTGAAAAGCTCTGGAGTTCCTTGTAATAAGATGAATTACTCAGTTACAGGAATAGGTTAAATCTGAATCTCTCTTGTATTTTAAATAATCTGTGATCTATTAGCGCTGCCCTTGATACACAGAAGTCACAGTTGCTATTCAGTGCTGTCCATAGGAATTGGGGGTAAAGTTTGGTTTGGACATTGTGTAATGCAGGTAACATTAGCACTCAAAAGCAACTTGTATTTATGTAACATCTTTAATGTAGTGCAACATCCCAAGGTGCTATCTAACTGCATTTGACATTGAACCACGGCAGAGGGACTTTGGAATGTATGACCAAAGACATGTCGAAACAGTTCATTTCCTTTTAAGGGGTGACACAATGGCTCAGTGGTTAGCACTGCTGCCTCACAGCCATGATGTGGAGGTGCCGGTGTTGCACTGGGCTGGGCAAAGTTGAAAATCGCACAACACCAGGTTATCGTCCAACAGTTTATTTGGAAGTACAAGCTTTCGGAGCACCACTCCTTCATCAGGAACAATCTCACTGCGCCAGGGACCCAGCTTCATTTCCAGCCTTGGGCGACTGTCTGTGTGGAGTTGGCACATTCTCCTTGTGTCTGTATGGGCCATAGATGTGCAAGTTGGATGGATTGGCCATGTTAAATTGCCCATAGTGTCCAGTGATGTTTAGGTTAGGAGGGTTGGCCGTGGGAAATGTTGGGTTAAGGTGGGGGCATGAGTCTGGGTTGGGATGCTCTTCAGAGAGTCAGTGTGGACTCATTGGGCTGAATGGCCTGTTTCCACACTGAAGGGATTCAGTGGATTTTCGAGGAGAGTAGGGAAAGGCAGAAAATGCCAGGATGTAAATTCTATCCTAAAATGAGACAAAGAACAACGAATGTTGAAGATCTGAGGCAAATAAAAACAGAAATTGCTGAAGAAGCTCAGCAGGTCCAGTAGCATCTCTGGAGAGAAAACAGAATACCATTTCAGGTCCAGTGACCCTTCTACAGAACAGTCCTGCTGAAATTTCAGCAGCAAATTCTGTTTTTGTTTATAAATTCCGTGCAACTGGGTTTTGACCATATTTGGAATCCGTCAGCCAACCCATGTCCTGGATCATTTTCAATAAATATATTTTGACACAGTGAAGTTTCTTCAGCCATCAAAAGTAATGCACGTCAAGCAGCAAGACTAGTGTTTGATCTCCAGAGTATCCAGAAACTGTCAGCCTTCATTCTGTTCTATAAGCTGCCATTATTGTAAGGGCCATAGGTGTGGCAACATGAAAGGTGGCTTCAGTGATACATATCACCCATGACAGGATCATGGTCAATCTCAAACACTAGCTTATGCTCTAATTTCAGACATCCACTTTAAAAAATCTTAACTTTAAACACCACACTGTTGTGATACTGTTCCACTGGCATATTATTAGGCAAATTAAAATGTTGTTTTGCCACCAAAGCAATTATTAGCAATATTGGCACTTGGCCAGTTCAGTTTTTCTGCACATTTCTTTCCTGTTTCCTTTATTTCAGCAATGTGACAGAAGGGTGCCTTTTTATTTTGTTTGTTGTAATTATTAAAAGATTAAGATAAGTTAGCCCGCCATTATAAATAAATCACAGCTGTGACATTACTTGAGCATTGTTTCAGGTCTGTTACTGTGCGACACCAAATTTAATAATTAATGTTGATAATGCAGGTTTTAGCTAATTGGATCCAAGGCACCTTTCATGTGCCTGGAGAATTTTGTCTGGCTGCTTACTGTAGCAGGAACTCAAAGAGTGTCAAGTTCGGTGATGGGATTAACTTTCCTTCCCTGTTGAAAATTTGCGCTCATCTGCTTTGAGATTTTATCATTAATAGAGAAACAAAGCACTAACTGGGATGGAGATAAACAGAATCTGATTTTTGTTTTGAAGTTTAACTGCAAGTTCTACAAAGTGCCTGGGCTTTGTTTTTTCCTATACAAAGGATATGCTGGAGAATGAGAAGCAAAAGGATGTGCTTTGATGGTGAGGATTCTTTTGTGGGAGGTGGACAATTGCAGATGAAGATAGCAGTCAGACCTCTCTAGCATTTTGTAAAAATTCTTATTCCTCCTGAGTTATCTTTCACTGCAAACCTTTCATCATGTGCATCAACTCTATCCCTCTGCTACACCCCAACGATTTACACTGGGAACAGAAGCTTGTAGGGAATGGCATCAACTTCCCTGGGGAAATCTTTGTGCTGCCCTCCTTACCCCACACCCCAACCTGTCTGCAGTGTTACAGGCAGTGGACAATGCCTACTCCTCCTCACAGGACCTCGCCCCATTTGAGCCCCTTAAATGGCCACGTTTTTGACTACTCATGATTGAGGCGGGGGTTCTGTGCTGGTCCTGGCAGGTAACCTAGCTCAGGTAACTCAGGGTAAGGAGATGTTGCCTCCCCTGAGGGCCATCTTTGTGGCATTGAGGAACTCCCAACTCCTCCCCCAGCCCCCTACCATCTTATCCTCCATGTTTACTCTGCTGCCCCACCCTCGGTCTCTCTATGAAACATGGCCCTACGCAACAGACTGCAAAACCTCCTCCCAACTCCTGTAGCCCTTGCCTTCCCTCCCGGATCTCAGGACCACTCCCCAGGCACTGACCTCCTCCTCGACTCTGGGGACCCTTGTACCAGCCCCTGGCCATTGCATCCCCTGGCATCGCTGGTCAGTCAGAGACATGATTTGGTACACAGGTCAAGGGTCGAAGTACCATCCCCCATGCCAGTTGACGCCACACAGGGAGCTAACTGGCAGCGAGATTGCTGCAATCAACAGGGAAGCAACCTTGCCAACTCTTCAAGTGGTGGGGCAGGATATCCCCAACCCCTAGCTCTCCTGAGAAGTCCTGTCTGTCTGCTCCTTACACCTTTGCAGTGAGAGCAAAACATTAACCTCTTTCCTGTCCAAGTGGACACTAGACATTGTTAAAGCTCTTTATTCAATGATGCATTTGTGAAACATATTCACTGTTAAATGTGACAAGCCCCATTACTGGCAGCTTCTTCTCAAACCCAAGCACCAGGCTCCAGACTGTTTTGATTGACGGGGGAGCAGATTGGCACCAGTCTTCAGTGTGCACTCTGATTTCAGCTGTAACTCTGAGCATCAAGTGGAGACGGAACATTTTCCCCATGGAGGAGGGGGAGAAAAATCCCATCCAAGCAGCTGTCTCGTTTAATAGGCTGCTCTCACTTGCTGCACAGCTGTCAGCTGACAGCAGACACTCACTCCCTTCTGGTGAAGAACTGGAATCAGACCAAAAATTAAACAGCTGCCTTTCTGTAGCACCTTTCACAACTATCAGATGTCTCAACGTGCTATACATCTGATGAGGTACTTTTGAAGTGCATTCACCCGTTGTGAAATGGCAGCCAATGCAAGCCCCCACAAACAGCATCATGGTGATGAATTTCAGGGTTAAGTATTATCCTCGGCTTTGGGGACAACATCACTGCTATTCTTTGAAAAATCTCTGCAGGATCTTTCAATCTCCCTCCCCCGAGGAGGCAGACGGGGTCATATTTTAACCTTTCATCCAAAGGATGACATGACAGTGCAGCACGCCCTCAGTAGCTCATCGAAAGGTTAGCTTTGATCATCGTGCTCCAGCCCCAGAGTGGGGCTTGAACCCAGAACGTTATGGTTTCAAAGTGAGAGCACTGTCAGCTAACGCAGGAGGAAACCATGGTAGTGCTTAGTCCAGTCATGCCTTGGTTTGAGGACCAAAGGGTTGAACATGGGATGCCAAGTATCAGAAGTCAACAGGGAGATGTTCGTCAATGTTAGATTGTGTACTGAGTGCTATGTGGTGCAGATAAATAGGTCACTTACGATATTGCTGGTCTTGAATGTTTACATACTGTGATTTAAGACATTGACTGCATCTCAAAAAATACTTCCATGGCTATAAAGCGCTTTAGCACTACATAAATGAAAGCCTGTGCTTTTTTCTATTTCTGGCTGGTTCCTGATAATGGGGCCATGTCCAATAAGGAATTGATTACATTTTAAAATCACCGATAAGAAGGAAAATGGTTTGATGCTGGTCTCTCTATAGGGTGAGGGGATTTTTAATGGACTGACCTGGTTTTTCTTTATATATAGTATTTGTTACGAGCATAAAGATATTCATGAAAAGCTTCATTCAAGCAAGTCAATCTTTAAACTGCTAAAATTAATACCAAGAATGATTCAAATAAAAATAGCATATTGTGTCCTTTCCATATTGTCTATTTTCGCATCTTTATTTTTTTGTTCTGGTCACCTCACTTTTCTCAGTTTTCCAATTTGTTTTCCATACTAATAATAATGAGTTAAGGAAAATTGAATTTTTTTAAAGTTAAACTCTGGCTTAAAAAGCTGCAAATGACTGGTGTAGGAAATGAAAAGAGTTGGGAAGAGCTTGCATTTATATAGCATCCTAAGGATGTTTCCAAGCACTTAATTGCCATTAACAACCAGTTATCAAAGGCCACAGATGAGGTCAATGACTAGTGAATCCATCTTGCTGCTGTTGACAAATAATTGTGGCCAGGGCAACAGATATCCTTGCACGTGATTTACAAAGAGGTTTTTCATGTAAGTACATTATGTAATCAAGAAAGCTGTTGGAATGTTGGTTTTTTATTAAAAGGAGAATGGGGTATGAAAAGAGAGAAATGTTACAATTGCACTGGACATTTTTGAGACCACACCTCGAGTTTCTGTTTTGGCCTGTTTACTTAGGGAGGGATCTGCTTGCATTGGAAGCAGTTCAGAGAAGTTTACTAGGCTGATTCCCAGACATCTCCGGGACACCTGCACCAATCAATCCTACCGCCTCGTGGTTGAACACTTCAACTCCCCCTCCCACTCTGCCGAGGACATGCAGGTCCTGACCCTCCTCTGTCACCACTCCCATACCACCCGACGCCTGGAGGAAGAATGCCTCATCTTCTGCCTTGGGACCAATATGGTTCTCACCAGTTTCCTCATTTCCCCTCCCCCCACCTTACCTCAGTTCCAACCTTCCAGCTCAGCACCGCCCTCATGAACCTGTCCCATCTGTCATTCTTCCTTCTCACCTATCCACTCCACACTCCCCTCTGACCTATCACCTTTATCCCCATCTCCATCCACCTATTGCACTCTGAGCTATTTTCCTCCCCAGCCTCACTCCCCTCCTATGTATCTCTCCACCCCCTAGGTTCCCAGCCTTATTCCTGATGAAGGGCTTTTACCAGAAATGTCGATTTTCCTGCTTCTCAGATGCTGCCTGACCTACTGTGCTTTTCCAGCACCACACTCTTGACACTGATTCCAGAATGTAAGGCTGTTCTCTATGTCTATACTTGCTGGAGTTTATAAGAATGGGAAATAATCTGATTGAAACCTATAAGGTTCTGAAGAGGCTTGACAGGCGAGATGCTGAGAGGATGTTTCCCTGGAGAAATTTAACTGGGTCTATTATAAAGGTTCTCCCATTTGAGACAAATGGGAGGAGTTTCTTCTCTCAGAGCATTGTTAGCCCTGTGTTGCAGGTTAATCAAGAAGTTAGCTCATTTTTTAGGAATGCCTGATGCTATTCCTGGCATGCCATCCTGCAGTCTTCATTGAACCAGGGTTGATTACCCTCCCCCCACCCCGGCTTAATACTTACAGTAGAGTGGAGGAGATGGCGGCTCAGTGGTTAGCACTGCTGCCTCTCAGAGCCAAGGACCCGGGTTCGATTCCACCCTCAGGTGATTCTTTGTGTGGAGTTTGCACATTCTCCCCGTGTCTGTGTGGGTTTCCTTTGGGTGCTCCGATTTCGTCCCACAGTCCAGAGATGTGTAGGTTAGGTGGATTGGCCATGCTAAATTGGCTGTAATAACCAGGGAAGTGCAGGGTGGATTAGCTGTGGGAAATGGAAGGTTACATGGATAGGATTAGTCGGGGTGGGTCTGAGTGGGCTGCTCTTCGGAGGGTCAATGTTGACTGGATGGCCTGCTTCCCCACTCTTGCCATGCCATGCCATGAAATGCCAGTTTGCAGATTGTGTTGATGGACAGTGCTGATGTGCAATTGCATCTCCTGTCTTGGATTGCTAGATTTGTTTGAAATCTTTCTCATTTAGCCCAACAAGAATGTCACACAATATGACGATGTGAAGCCAGGTCTTTGTCTTCACCAGGGCTGTGTAGAGGTCAATCCAATGAGGCAGGCTGATGGTTGAGATCAAGAATGTTTTACCCCTACTTGGTTCCCTCATGACCCATCACAGACTCAATTTTACAGCTTCATCCTTTAGGATTCAACCTCTCAGTCAGTCGGATGCTGCCAAGCCACTCTTGGTGATAGACATTGAACCCCCACCCCTGCCCAACCCGGAAAACATTCTGTGCCCTTGCCACTATCTGTGCTTTCCCCAAGTGTTGTTTAACATGGAGGATTCATCTGCTAGAGGGAAGACACTACGTGGTAATCAGCAGGAGGTTTCCAAATCCTTGTCTAACCTGATGCCACGAGACTTCTTGAGGTTCAGAGCCAATGTTGAGGGCCTCCAGGGCAACTTTGTCCTGACTGCATACCGCCGTGCCGCTACCTCTGCTGGCTCTGACCTGCCAGTGGGACAGGGCGTATCCAGGGATAGTGATGGTCTGGGACATAGTCAGGAATGACTCCTTGAATATCAGGCTGTTGCTTGACTGGTCTGTGAGACAGCTCTCCCAATTTTGCCCCTGAATGCTAGTGAGGAGGGACAGGGCTGACAGGGTTGACAGGGCTGAGTTTGCCATTCTTGTTTCTGATTGCTACCGCGTGATCTGACTGGTTTAATTCCTTTTGTTTAGACTTCTTAGTAGTCTGAAACATCTGAGTGGCTTGCAAGGCCATTGAAGGGGAAATTAACAGTCAACCACATTGCTGTGGGTCTGGAGGCATGAGTAAGCCAGACCAGGAACGGACAGCAGATTTCCTGTTAAAGAACATTAATGTTTCTGTTAACTGGCTGTAACCATCAATGATTAGGTAAACTCCAAGGTGCAGCCTATCTCTGTGCAGTTCTGAGAGTACCCTATTGGATTGCCTATAGTGCTGTTGACCGAAGACTTGGTTCATAAATGTTAATCTGTGCTGTTGCTTTAAATGGCCTCTAACTTTATGGTCATCAATCTTAACAGCAAATTGGATTCTTGCACATTGCTGGTGGTTTGCAGCAGTAATAACTGCTGGGGAATTTTAGTGGATAGCATCTAGGTTTTTAAAGATGGTTTTGTATGTGTAACAATGGGTGATGTTTGGGAGATGGCAGACACACACACAGCATTGTCACATTGGAAATAGGTTACTTCAGCACATTCTATTATGGTAGAAATGAAGTGACTGAGTCATTGGTTGGACTGGCATTGTTTTTCTTTGATATGGAATGTAAACACCTCACCCTGCAGATGATGTTTATGTCTCAAACTGCTCAAATTGGATTTTGACTTTTTCAAAAAGGTGCAATAAAAGACTCACATTTTGCCTGATGACCTGATCAGTCACATCGTGTTCACCTGGGGCAATACTGATCTCTTTCAGTGATGTTAACAGATTCCAAGATATCTTGTATAATGCAGGAAGGTTGGTCCCTGTAGATTGGCTTGAGAGAAAAATTCATTCACTCACCATCAACGTATCGACCAACCAGAGTACCAAATTGCTCTTGTCAATTGTCTTGGCCCCATGTCTCTGAGGCCTTTTAATCTTTTCTATCAGCGAATTCCGTTTGAAACTAAGGCCAGTGGCATCAGATGATTGAAACCTATTACAACGAGGTGGATCTGCACTTCCAATTGGATCGTGTTCACAGTGAGCTGTATTTATCCTTCTTTACCTACACCTTGATAAATTAGTACCTTAAACTAGGATTGCATTGTAAATAACTCCCGAAAACCGAACATTTAAACAATGCACAGCAGATTGAAATGCACCAAAAAAGAGTAAAGAGGTATTCAGTGATAACTTTGTTAAAATCCTATTGTAAGGTCAAAAGTGGGATATTCGCCGATGATTGCACACTGTTCAGCTTCATTGGCAACTCCTTAGATTCTAAAGCAGTCCATTTTAAAATGCAACAAGATCTGGACAATACCCAGGTTTGGGCTGACAAGTGGCAAGTAATAAGTAACATTCACGTCACACAAATGCCAGACAATGATCATCTCCAATCTAACCACTGCCCCTTGATATTGAATGGTGTAACCATCACTGAATTACCCACTATCAATATCCTTGGGGGTTATCATTGACCAGAAACTCAACTGGACTCACATTTTACCACAGTGATGACAAGAACAGATCAGAGGCTAGGAATACTGAAACAAGTAACTGACCTTCTGACTCCCCAAAGCCTGTCCACCATCTACAAGTCACAAGTCAGGAGTGTCATGGAATACTCCCACTTGCTGGATTGCTTAAACAACACTAAAGGAGATTGGCACCATCTAGGTAAAAGCAGCCCACGTAATTGGCACCACATCCAAAAGCATCCACTCCCTCCCCCATCTGGAAGGATAAGGGCAGTAGATGAATGGGAATACCAGCACCTCCAAGTTCCCCTCTGAACCACTCACCATCCTGACTTGGAAATATATCACCGTTCCTTCACTGTTACTCAGTCAAAATCCTGGAATTCCCTCTGTAAGCACATTATGGATCAACCTATAGCACATGGACTGCAGCAGTTCAAGAAGGCAGATCACTACCACCTTCTCAAAGACATCTAGGAACAGGCAATAATGCTGGTCAACCAGTGACATCCATGTCCTACAAATGCATATTAAAAAATTGCACAGAGAAATGTCTTTAGGGATTGGATTTGGATGGGTTTTTACAATCTGTTAGTTGCTTGATCACCATTACGTATGCTTACTTTTGTTTAAATTTGGATTTATTTAATTAACCAATGTTAACTTACTCAGTTTCCGTTGTGGGTTTTGAATTCTTGTCCCAGGACTATTATTCCAGACCTCTGAAGCAGAACCATAAAATTTACCATGCCCTGTATACCAGTTACTCTTGTTAAATGTCTCTAAAGCGGCCTGTGCTGAACTTGGGTTGTGTTGTCTGGACAATAATGTGTGTATAAAGGGAGTTAGTGCAATGCACCTCAATGAAGATTGTCTTTGTATTACAGTTTATGTAGTCATGTCTGAGGCAAAGTCAGATTGCACAGAACTGTATTTAATGCAGAATAGCAGACCATTCTCCTCTGGATGCTAAATAAAGGACCTCATGGTGAGAAACAAATACCTTAAATATTAATAGTGTATGTTGATCTTGTTTGGACTTGCAAGCAATTCAGAGCCAAGAGAATTTAGTCTCCATTGGACTCTCATCCATTTTATCTCTTGCTTGCTTTAGAACTGTAAATGTCCAACTCTGTAATCGTAGAATCCCTTCAGTGTGGAAACAGATTATTCTGCCCAAATGGTCCACACTGACTTTCTGAAGAGCATTTCATCCAGATCCACCTTCTACTGCTATCCCTGTAACCCTGCATTTCCCATGGCCAACCCATCCCTGGATACGATGGACAATTTAGCATGGCCAATCCAGCTAACCTGCACATCTTTGGATTGTGGGATGAAACCTATGCAGACACGGGGAGAATATGCAAACTCCACAAAGAAAGTCACCTAAGGATGGAATCGAACCCAGATCCCCGGTGCTGTGAGGTAGCAGTGCTAACTGCTGAGCCACATGCAAACTTATCCCTGTAAACCTGTCACACGGTATAAAATAGTAAGAAGTAAAAATTAAATGAACCAGTATGAGGAGTACAGATTTATTTTTCACAACTTCTTAGATCATTACCACAACTGAGAATTCTTTTGAAAAAGCCGGCATAGGGTCAAATGGCTGGAAATGCCTCCATGTGTGTTGCTTTTGATGAGCAGTCAATTTGAAGATCGTGTGGTATTAAAATTTTCAGTTCTATCAGAGATGCTAATGCACAGCTCACCCAGATCTTTTCTCTTCTTTTTGGAAGTTCACTGATAATCAACAAGAAAGATTTGCATTTATATTGTATTTTTCACAACTTCAGGATGTTCTCCAGGTTCTTCACAGCCTTTGGGGTGTAATTACTGGGAAACATGGGGTAAGATGATCATACTGAGGCTTTAAGATGTGTATTTTGCTGTGTCTTTGTGTGAAGGGAGGTTTTAAGGCAAAGGTGCTGAGCCGTCTATTTGAATCCAATACCGTGAACAGCTTGTGAGGCCTTGTTTTTTATCAAGAGTCATAGAGATGCACAGAAACAGCCCCTTTGATCCAACACGTCCAAGCCGACCAGATAGCCCAATCCAATCCAGTCCCAGTTGCCAGAACTTGGCCCATATTCCTCTAAACTCTTCGTATTCATATACCCATCCAATGCCTTTTAAGTGTTGCAATTGTACCAGCCTCCACTATTTCCTCTGGCAGGCCATTCCATACATGCACCACCCTCTATGAAAATGTTGCCCCTTAGGTCCCTTTTAATTTTTTTCCCCTCTCACCCAAAATCTATGCTCCCTAGTTCTGGATTCCCCCATCCCAGAGAAAAGACCTTGTTTATCCATGCTTCTAATAATTTTATAAATCTCTATATGGTCACCCCTCAGCCTCTGATGCTCCAGGGAAAGCAGCCCCAACATATCCAGCCTTTCCCTGTAGCTCAAACTATCCAACCCTGGCAACACCCTTGTAAATCTTTTTTGAACCCTTTCAAGTTTCACAACATCTTTCTGATAGGAAGGAGACCAAAATTGCATGAAATATTCCAATGTCCCATACAGCCGCAACATGACCTCCCAACTCTGAATACTCAATACTCTGACCAATAAAGGAAAGCATACTAAACGCCTTCTTCACTAACCTTTCTACCTGCAACTCCACTTTCAAGGAGCTATGAACCTGCACTCTAAGGCCTCTTTGTTCAGCAACACTCATTAGAACCTTCTCATTAAGTGTATAAGTCCTGCTCTGATTTGCCTTTCCAAAATGCAGTACCTCACATTTATCTAAATTAAACTCCATCTGCCACTCCTCAACCCATTGGCCCATCTGATCAAGATCCCATTGTACACTGAGGTAACTTTCTTTGCTGCCCACTATACCTCCAATTTTGGTGTCATCTGCAAACTTACTAACTATACTTAAAGTTGAAACAACAGAAGCAGCCTGGATATGTGGGGTCAAGCTCCCCAGGATCTTTAGTTTGAGAGTTTCAGTGGTAGTTGCTGGGGTCCTAAAGCTGGACGTGGAAGCTGGCTTTCCTCTCTCGGTTACAGCTAGAGGCTGGGCATTCTCTTCCTGCCATTAGAATTGCAAGTGAGACAATTGATTTTACTGAATTTGTCTTTCCTAAGGGTGTAGTTACTGGATGTTACTATATTGGAACGCTTATTGTTTAGTAGTTTAATAATCTATTATTCTGTTCATTTTTCGAATAGAATTAAGTTGTTCCAATTTCTTCTTTCTTTTGTTGTATGTTGACTGTAGTGTGTGAATAAAGTATGTTTTGCTTCAAAACTGGTAATTCGACCAATCGAATTCCGTCCAGAATTCAACACTTGGCACTTGCCTTTAAAATAAGTGAAAGTTAGGGTCGAGATTATCTTGTGAGTATGTTTTGAGGGGGTTTGGTCTGGTCCATGACAGCAGCCAATTTGACATTGGATGAGGGATAAGCATCAGCCTGGATGTGGATGAACACCCCTGACATTCTTCAGCGTAGATCCTTCTCTACACCTGAGTGAGTAGATGTGGCCTTGGTTTAATGGAAAGATTGTCACCTCTGACAATACGACACCCCCTTCAGTACTGCAGATCAATGTCAGCCCAGAACATGTTCTCAAGTTTCTGGAGTGTGACCTGAGCCGACCACCTGTTGATTCAAATGCCAAAAGTGCTATTTGCTGAGCTGCCATTAATACCAAGGAGTTACAAGAGTCTCAGGCAAGTCCTGAGCTTGGTTAATCTTTGTGGTTGCTTTAAATGCTGCTGTCATTGCAGCAGGAAGGCAGCATGGGTGGGAGATGACTGTATATCTCTATTGCTGACCAGCACAAACCCTGATTTCAAGCAGAAGAAACCTGTTGCGTGTCAATGTGGAATTATAACAGTAGTTGATGCTGCAGCTCATTAACACACTCTGAGACTGTTAACTGTGACCTGTTTTCTCTTGATACCAACTGCCTGACTGCTTGAAGAAGATGTATAAGATACTGAGAGGAGAAAATCAGATGTGAGATTTGTACACCCAGGCAGATGGGAATGAGAGTCCTCACTGTTTGAAATCAATGTCTGACATCCGGATCTTTCTGATTTAATGAAATCTAGAAGCTCTTTTACATATATCTCAGATTAATTGACCATTTCTGATGGATCTAATTTTCTTGCTTTTGCAAAAATGCTTTCAACTGACAGCTTTGATTAGTTGCTTGAAATAAAACTGCTCTTCGCTGATGTGACACAAATGATAGTTTGATTGGGTAATTGGGCTAACCAACTGTTAGAAATGGAGAGTGAGTCGATATAATTTTAGTTTTGGGGAGGCAATTGCTTCAATTTAACTGGTTTAGTTGATTGAAGTTATTTAGCCTCTTTCTGCCTTTCCAGGTTAAATAGAATCATTTTTAAATGAAAACATCTTTTCCCCTTTAACTCTTTACAAACCTTAATGACTTGAATTTTTATATTGCCTTTAACAAGGTAAAAGGTGTTTCACCAGAGTGAAATTGACAAATGTTTCACTGACCCAGACCCACAGCAATGTGGTTGACTCTGAACTACCCTCTGGGTAATTAGAAGTAGGCAATAAATATTGGCCCAGCCAACGAAATCTGTATTTCATGAACGAATAAAAGATGATGATAAGAAAGGGTGAACAAAGTTTTGTCAAAGATACAGGTCTTAAGGAATATTTAAACACAGAGGGAATAATGTAGAGGAGTTCAGGAAAGTAAGTCCAGGACTGAGGACTTTGGTGGCTGAATGTCAGGCTAACATTGGTGTAGCAATTGAAACTGGAGATGTGCGAGAGGTCAGAAACAAATTACAATCACTTGTTCCAACACACAAATGCACTGGGCCGATTACAACAGTCAGTGTGGACTGCACAAGGGAAATGTTTCTGACTTATTAAACAACATCCAGCTGGTTGCCAGCTTCACTTCTCAGACACTGACTCTGGGGGATTTGAGAGGCCATTCTTCACATATAAGTCTGGATGAGTAATTTACAACGAAGAACATTGCAGCTGCAACTAATCCAATCCTGATTCAATTTCCAACACTTGTGAACCTTTCAGTAAGAGTCACTGGGTAGCGATGGGGAATGGGAACCCTGATAGCACATGACATTTCCTCAAATATTCATGTATCCAGCCAGAAACTCAATAAGATCCTCGTAATTGTCATGTCCAGTGGTTTCTGTGGTTCTCCTAATTCAACACAAACTGGAGAGTTGAGTCTTGGAAACATTTGGTTTGTAAAGAAAGGTATGACAGTCTAATAGGGAACACTTCTTTTCATTAATGTTCTCTGTCTTACTGGCTTTACTACAGGAGCTAGCCATGAATTTAGGGGAGTTTCAAGATTTCAAAACAAATGGCAAAAGAAAATCCCATCCACTCCCTAATCATATTACCTTACAGTAACTTAAAATACTAAAATACCCTTCCCTATCTTTCCTGGAAATGTTTGCCAGACTACTCAGACCCTTGGCATCATGGTACCCATGTACACACTTAAACAGCAGTTAATGAACTTGAAAGACTATACAGACAACAAGCAAAACTAATGTCATTTACAAAATACCTTGCAAGGACTGTAACAAATACTACATTGGACAAACAGGTAGGAAACTAGCCACTAGGATACATGAACATCAACTAGCCATAAAACGACATGACTCACTGTCACTAGTATCCTCACATACGGATGAGGAAGGACACCACTTCGACTGGAATAACACATCCAACCTAGGTACAAGCCAGCTTCACTTCTCAGAGACTGACTCTAGGGATTTGAGAGGCCATTCTTCACAAATAAGCCTGGATGAGTAATTTACAATGAAGAACATTGCAGCTGCAACTAATCCAATCCTGATTCACACGGGAATTCCTGGAAGCATGGCATTCCAACTGGAACTCTATCAACAAACACATTGACTTGGATCCCATTTACTACCCCCTGAGAAAAAGAACAACAAATGACACCACCATAGGAAATGATGCCACAACAGAAAATGACATCACCAACCCTAGGAAACTCAAATGTATAAATTGAAAGCAGGCTACACCAGCAGTGCTTCACTCATAGCCTCACTGAAGATGTTACCTAGTACAGTGACGAAACCTCGGAAAACAAGCCTTTCAGCTCAGTGAGCAAACCTACATCCAGAACCTCAACCTGAGCTATAAATCTCAAAACTCACTATTTTCCTTCCCTATCAAACACATAGTTTTGACACAATTGTAATTCTTTTTGTCCTATGAATTACAAAGTCTTTAAGGTGAATCCTCACAAACCTGAGATCTTGAAACTTTCTCACCTTTGAGTGACCAATGCAACATTTTAGCTAAATACACATGGTATGGACATTTAAAAAATGCAGACTTTCACTGAGGTAGCTTACTTCCCTAGATGTTCTGAACAATCTCCAAAGCCTCTCCACAACTGAAAGTGGCAATTTGTAGGTTTTTTAAAAATTCTTTCACATGATATAGGTTTGCTGGAGTCATATATTGCTCATCCTTATCCCTAGATCCCTTGGGAAGGTGGTCATGACTCATCTCCTTGAACTGCTGCAGTCCGTGCGATGCCTTGCTGTTAGGGAGGGAGTTCCAAGATTTTCTCCAGGTAACAGTGAAGAAGTGGTGATATAGCAAAACATCAGGATGATGAGTAGCTTGGAGAGGGGCTCATAGATGATAGTTGCTCCATGTAAATGCTGTTTTTTAAAATGGGAGAGACCATGGGTTTGAAAGGATTTTCTTTTGCCATTTGCTATCAAAGGAACCTTGGTGAGTTAATGCGGTGCATTGTAGATGGTACACACTGTTGCCCTTTGCTCTGGAGATGGGCACTTCACCTGATGATGGAGCAGCACACTGAAAGCTTGTGATTTCCAATAAATCTGTTGGAATACAACTTCTAACCTTCCTAACCTCGTGTGACATCTGACTTTGCCTACCCCAATCCAACACATCTGGGGCTTTGGCACCTCCACATCTGGAGCTGGAGGGAGTGAATGTTGGAAGGTGGTGGATATCGTACCAATGAAGCAGGCTGTCAGCTTCTTGAGTGTTGTTGGAGTCTGTATTCATCCAGATAAGTGTTAAATCCCACTCTTGTCCTGTACTTTGTAGATGGTGGACAGACTTTGGACAGTCAGGAGGTGAGTTATTGCTGCAAACCTGTACTCTTCACAACCTCTGACCTACTCTTGTAGCGATAATGTTTACATGGTTAGTTCAGTTCAGTTTCTGCTCAATGGTAATCCCCCCAGGGTTAGTAGTAAGGGATTATGTGATGGTAATGCCATTGCATGTCAAGGAGAGATGGATATATTTTCTCTTGAGTGCTTTGTTTTGGCCAAGTGAACTTGATGGGGGTGGGGGAGGGGTGAGGGGATGCGCAGGACACGATTAGCTGCTGTTCAGGAGCTCCATGTCTAATATAGGACCCCACCCTGGGCTTTCAGCTTCATCGGTCTCTGTGCCTCAATGCGTTGGAATATCTGCAATCCCACTGCTCATGATGGCACCTCTGTGACAAGATCTGATTAGACAGCAGCTCTTGGAGGCAAAGTTTTCTCTTAGATGTTTTTGGTGGGACAGAGGCAAATTTGCATGTCAAGCCAATTAACGGAACAATGACGCAAAACCAGCTTGGGGTTCCCTGGTTCAGCCTAGGAGGGCTCCTAGCTAGCTTTCTATTCCAGCCCTGAGTTATTGTGCGTTCGTGATAGTTGTAGCGGCTGGTGGTATCCACTGCATTGTTGGTTGGCAAATGTTCCAACATGTTTTCATTGTCTACTTTGGAGAACTTCCAATAATTCAGCAAGACTAGACAGTAAGGGACTGAATCACACCAAGGTCAAATAGAGAGGTTGTGATATAGTGGTAATGTCACTGAGTTGGTAGTCGAGAGTGCTGAACTTTGATCTGGGGAAAAAGATTTGAATCCCGCCAAAACAGATTAAGAAATTTGAACTCAATAAAATGTAAAGTTTTAATGATAACCATGTTGATTGTTGTAAATACCATCTCTAGTTGGATTTGGTCTTTGTTCTGACTCCACAATCACAGCACTGTGGTTAACTCCATCTGAAATAGCCAAGAGGGCATTCAGTCCATGGGCAATGAGTGACAGGCAATAAATGTTGGGTCAGTCAGTGAATGAATTTTTAAGAAAATTGCATGCTTGAGCCCCTGGCCTGTGATGTGACCTCTTTCCTGTCTCTGTTGGTGACTAAGTGTTTTTGTTCATGAAAGAATCCTTACCGTGTAGAAGCAGGCCATTCAGCCCATCAAGTCCACACCAACCCGCCAAAGAGCATCCCACCCAGACTCATCCTATCCAAGCATTTCCCCTTACTAATACACCTAGCCTACATATCCCTGGGGCTATTTAGCATGGCCAATTCACCTAACCTGCACATCTTTGGATTGTGGGAGGAAACCAGGGTACTCAGAGGAAACCTACGCAGACACGGGGAGAATGTACAAACTCCACACGGATCATGACCTGAGGGTGGAATTGGACTCTGGTCGCTAGCATTATGAGGTAGCAATGCTAAACCAATGAGCCACCATACCACCTTTTATTAGAAAGGAAAGCGTGGGGAGAGATTTTCCAGAAAATCAGAGGGCAGAGGGCCAAGCAGCTTTCACTCCTGGGGCTTAATGTGAACTATGATACTCAGGGAAGACAGCAACTTGTGTCTGGATTTCACTGAGGAGACAACATGTTCAGGAGCTGAGAACATTGTTGGAAAGGAAGAGGGGGGAGGGAATCTTGTTTCTGTTTAAGTTGACAGCTGAAAGGATTCATAAATCTGCTGCTTACACCTCAACGTCACAGTGCTGTTCTCCTGGTTAGCTGATGTTCAGTTATTGAAAGATCAAAAATATGTGAGATACAAAGATTGGAAATGTCAAAACATTGAGATTTATTTCTGTATAAAAATGGAGCCTAAGGCAAAAGTCCAAGGTGCATTTTCTTTTTTCGGTTGAGGGTATTTTTTTTTCCCCTGTGTTATTTTGGCAGATGCAAGAACCATTTCTCATGATGTCTTTTGTTCACTTTGGCCTCATTTCAGTACAGCCAGACTTAAATCTTTCAGAAACAATGCTGCATTTTAGTTGATGAACAGACATTATTTTGGACACTGTGGACTTTTTTTTTAGGTTCTTTCTAATCTAAGTTCGAATAAAGAAAAGAATAACTAGGCTCCAAACAAGAATATGTTCAGCAGTCAGCCACGACTATTAAAACTTCACCTCCAGTTCCTTTGCAGGAGCAGTCTGTCTGACAACAGTCTCCTAATTGTTTGTGATATTGTGCATGTAAACAATATCAAACATTGAAGGGAAAGAACTCTTAAAAATGTTAAATTTTGGGGGGTCCTTGAAATTCTGGAAAAAAGAATCAGTGACCAATGAAAAGCAAGATGGGCTTTTACAAAATTACAGTAAAATACCTCCACATTTATGCTTCTGTGGATGGCTATCCGTGAAATTCACAATGCAAATAATTCTCACAATTTACACCTTTTTGCTTGGTTGATTGGTTGGGAGCATGCTGGCTCAGTGGTTAGCACTGCTGCCTCACAGCACCAGGGTTTTGGGTTCATCCCCAGCCTTGGGTGACTGGATGAAATTTACACATTCTCCCCATGTCTTTGTGGGTTTCTGCCAGATACTCTGGTGTCCTCCCAGAGATTCTCCCCGTGTCTGCGTGGGTTTCCTCCGGGTGCTCCGGTTTCCTCCCACAGTCACAAAGATGTGCGGTGAATTGGCCAAGCTAAATTGCCCGTAGTGTTAGGTAAGGGGTAAATGTAGGGGTATGGGTGGGTTGCGCTTCGGCGGGTCGGTGTGGACTTGTTGGGCCGAAGGGCCTGTTTCCACACTGTAAGTCTAATCTAAAAAAAAAATGTGCAGCCTAGGTGGATTAATTATGGTTAATACAGGGTTATGTGGATAGTGTAGGGGTGCTGGGTCTGGGTGGGATGCTCTTCTGAGGGTAAGTATGGACCGAATGACCACTTTCTACCTTGTAGAGATTCTATGATAGGGATGTAATCTCTGTTTAGAAATCTTTCAAGGGAAGTTCCCTTTGAGAGCTGGAGTGATCATCTGAACAGCGATACAAGTGAAATCCTGAAAGAGAGCTGAATTGTTTGAGACCTGCGATACAGATAACATTGGTTTGATTATTCTTTCCCTCATCCAACCTTGAACACTAAACCAAGTTCACAACATACAAACTTAATGTCCATTTATCAACTAAAGTGGCTGTCAATCTTCAGATATCAATACGATCTGGGGATACCAGATACTTGGGGAGATAGCAAGAGATTGGCACTTGATTATAGAGCCGGTTCAGGCATGATGGCCAGAAGGACTCCTTTGCTCTGTAAAAATTCTGGGATTGCCCCATATCATAGAACATAGAACATTACAGCGTGGTACAGGTCCTTTGGCCCTCAATTTTGCGCCAACCTGTGCAACCAATCTGAAGCCCAATACACTATTCCATTTTCATCCATATGTTTATCCAATGGCACTTAAATGCCCTTGGTGAGTCTACAACTGCTGCAGGCAGTGCTTTCCCCACCCCTACTACTCTGTGAGTAAACAAACTATCTCTGATATCTGTCTTATGTCTATCGCCTCTCAATTTAAAGCTATGTCCACTCATGCTAGCCCTCACCATTCGAGGAAAAAGGATCTCACTGTCCACCCTATCTAACCCTCTGATTATCTTCTATTTCTCAATTAAACCACCTCTCAACCTTCTCTCTAACGAAAACAGCCTCAAGTCCCTCAGCCTTTCCTCATAAGACCGTCCCTTCATACCAGCCAGCATCCTAAGTAAATCTCCTCTGAATCCTTTCCAAAGCTTCCACATCCTTTCTATAATGCGGTGACCAGGACTGTACGCAATACTCCAAGTGTGGCTGCGGCAGAGTTTTGTACAGCTGTAACATGACCTCGTGGTTCTGAAATTCGATTCTTCTACCAAAAAAAAGCTAACACACCATATGCCTTCTTGACAGTCCTGTCAACCTGGGTGGCAACTTTCAGGGATCTATATACATGGACACCGAGATCTCTCTGCTCTTCAACACTACGAAGAATCTTACTATTAGCCTAGTATTCTTTATTCCTGTTACTCCTTCCAAAGTGAATCACGTCACACTTGTCCACATTAAGCTCCATTTGTCACCTCTCAGCCCAGCTCTGCAGCTTATCTCTGTCCCTCTGTAACCTGCAAGATCTTTCACCACTATCCACAACTCCACCGACCTTAGTATTGTCTGCAAATTTCCTCCCTGTGTTTTCCTGTCGTTAAATGTCCCACGACACCCTTGAAAGAGTTTCTCCTCACTTGACATCCCTCCATCAGTCAACAAACAACATGAGCAAAACGATGATCTGTTTTCCCCATCCCTTTGCTGCGTGTGGGATCTTGCTGATTGGAAAACGATTGCTCTAGTTGTCTGATTAGCTTCCAAGAACACATTCTGTCACTAGCCTCTTTTCTCCGCACTTCAGTCAACTGAAGATAAAAACATGAATGGGTTATTTTTTAAACCGTAAATAAGCCGCACCTTCAACGGGTTTTTGCCTCGAGTTGAAGATTTTTACTTATCCTAGATATGATACAGTGGCTTCATGGGACACGGTGTGAACATGTGACATAATCACACGTTACATGATACATTATCATACATTCCACATACAGTAGCAGTGAGGGACAAACAAGATTGCCATTCCTAATATAGACTTGTGAACATGCTGTCTTGGTAAGAAGTACATTTCAGGTCTAATTTGTCTGAAGTGACAATTATATTCTATACCACAAGTCATTTTTGTGCATTAATGGCTTGCTTGGAGGATTTTTAAGTGTTCCAGGAGGAGTACATATTCCCTTCAATAACGTATAGTGTTGAAGGGAATGGAAAAATAAACCATTCTACATTCAGACTGATGTGAAGAAAATGCTTTGCTGTAAATCAGAACACAGGAATTTCATCTGATAAAAGCTGACATCAGCAGGACAGAATTCAAAGTGGATGTAATATTATGAAGTGTCTCAGGGGTAGGCTGACTTGACTAAAATGCCCTGTTGCACTTGATTCTGAGACTGGGCATATAGTTATTAAAAACATACATAGGCACATACAGCACAATCTATCACTCTCCCATTTGCGCTCTCTCTCTCTCTGCTTCTCTCTCTCTCTCTCTCTCTCTCTCTCTCTCTCTCTCTCTCTACCAGAAAATACCTGGAGATGAGGTTGTTGTGAATGGCTCTGAGCAGTAGCTGTAAACTTGAAGTGTGATTGAATGGGAAGACAGGTGCTTCCTTAGTCATACCGCAACGACAGATGATCAAAGACTGAAATCTTGATCGCCTCAAGAAAACTCAAAAGCAGTAGATTTCACTCGAAGACTTGGAATCCATATAATAATTACGAGTTGTGTGTGAAAGCTAGAGAGTATGCACGTCTGTGTATTGGAATGTGTGTATGTATGAGAGAGTGCGTCTAGATCTATGTACATGTGTGTGACAGTGTGTGCATCTGTGTGAGAGTGCAGATGTGTGTTTGTCGGTGCATGGACCTGAGTGTGTGTAAATATAAGTGTTTAAGTGTACAAGCATGTGTGGATGTGTGTGTAGCAAATCAAATTCAGAGTTACATTTTGCCCTTTTGTGGAAATGCTATCTTTCTTTCAGTCCCACATTGAGCTTCCATTCAATGACAATCCATTCACTCATGGCTAATTAAGACTGCAATAGTATCTAAATTAGCGTAATTCTACAGTCAGTCTTGGCTGAAAAGTAGTGCCACTAGGGAGAATAAAATTGCCAGTAACAAAAAGAAAAAATTAACACTGGACTGCCAGGCTGCTTCAGAGTAGAATTAAACTCATATAAAACACATCATCGCATCCAAAATCATTTGGCACAATGAAAATAAGGAAGAACATTTAGGGGACAATTTAAGCTTCCCTGATAGACGTGGCAGAGGATTGAGGGGCGGGTTAAAATTTCAAGTCTCAAACTGAACCCATCTCCAAAGCACAGAATTCCAGTTTTAATTGTGGGGTGATGGGGGTTTACTTAAGCGACCAGCCTTTTCCCCGTTCCCCCCACCCCCCACCACCAGAAGTCGGTCTTTTGCAGATGAGACATCGGACTTCTTTTTTTAACAGACTGTGGGATTTTCTAATGCCATAGAAACCCAGGAGCTGAGGGGAGGCTGACTGGCAGGATTTGGCCTTGTAGTGAGGCTTGTCAGTTAGTGAGACAGGAATGCCCCACCTCTGGACCTTCAAGCAACCTGCTTCCTGACCCACTCTGCATTCTTCCTTATGAGGGGAGGGGAAGTTTTAGCCCAGTGGTATTATCGCTGGATTGTTAATCCAGAGGCCCAGGTAATGTTCTGGGGACCTGGGTTCAAATCCCACCACAGTAGATGGTGGAATTTGAGTTTAATAAATATCTGGAATTAAGAGTCTGATGATGATTATGAAACGATGGTCAAGAAAAACCCACCTGGTTCACTAGTGACCTTAAGGGAAGGTGATCTGCCATCGTTATCTGGTTTGGCCTATGTGTTACTCCAGACCCACTGCAAAGTGGTCTGCTCTTAACTGGCCCCTCTGGGCAATAAATGCTGGTGCAGTCAGTGACACCCAGTGAATGAATACTGAAAAAATCCAGAAAATGTTCCAGGAATCTGGGGTGCAAATCCTACCATGGCGAATGGCAGTAATTAGAATAGAATCCCTACAGTGTGGAAATAGGCCATTCAGTCCATCGAGTCCACATTGACCCTCCAAAGAACATCCCACCCCCATCCTGAAACCCATCATTTCCCACGGCCAATCCACCTAACCTGTGCATCTTTGGACTGTGGGAGGAAACTGGAGACCAGGAGGAAATCCGCACAGTTACCGGGTGGAATTGAAAACAGGCCCCTGGCACTGTGAGGTAGCAATGCTAACCACTGAACCACTGAATCTGTCTTAAACAAAAATCTGGAATTAACAGATGACCTGGAAACATTTGTTGATTGAACCCGTCTGATTCACAACTGTGTTTAAGGATAGGAAACTGCCATCTTTACCTGGTCTGCCCTACATGTGACTCCAGACCTGCAGCAATGTGGGTGACTCTTGACTGCCCTCCAGGCAATTAGAGATGGACAATAAATGCTGGCCTAGCCAGTAACTCCCTCATCCTGTGAACGAGTTTAAAAAATAAACTTCTCTGCATACCTTGACTGTGGCGTTTCTACCTGTAAGATGCCACCTAACAGGGTATGAAGGAACAGAATTGAATCAGGCCCCATTGTTAAACTCAGCTGGGCCTCCCCAGTTACTCAGCCTTTAGGGATCCCCCCTACCCCCTCTCCCCTCACCCATTTGCCTCAGCCCCACTAGTGTTGGGGGCCCTACAATTTAAATATCACATACTTTGATTGGGTGTGTTATTTTAAGCTGTCACAATGTAACAATTCTCAAGCCCACGGGGTAAATGGAAGCAGATGAAGGTCTCAGCTGGATATTAGGCCTCACTTATCACCATGGCGACAAACAGCCAGCTCTCATACAGTATTCATGTGACCTTTTCTCTTCAAACACAGACTCTGAAATGGAATAATTTGCAGTCAACAGCTTAATATCATGCCCCCAAGTGACACTTTGCTAGGCAAAGCAAGAGGGGGCTAAAGAAATTAGTTGACAGAGCGTTAATAAATAAATGGGTTGCTTTAAGCTGTGTTTCTCTTCCCTGCCCTTTCCCTACTTCCCTAGCTCACCCTTCCCCACTAACGTCATGACTTTTTAAACCTGGAGCAGATAGGTTTCGGTGTTATAGGACATAGAACAATACAGCACAAGAATGGACCCTTCAGCCCGCAATGTTGTGATGAACATGAGGCCAAATTAAACTAATCCCTTCAGCCTGCCCTTGGTCCATATCTCTCCATCCCTTGCAAATTCATCTGCGTGTCTAAAAATCTTTTAAGTGCCCTTTCAAATCTACCACCACCCATAGCAGCGTGTTCCAGACTCCTACCTCACTCTGTGTTAAAAAAAGACTTGTCCATCATATCTCTTCTGAACTTCTCCCCCTCACCTTAAATGCATCCCCCCGAGTATTAGATATTTCGGCTCTGGGAAAAAGATTCTGACTGTCAATGCCATTTATGTATCTCATAATTTTTTAAACTTCCATCAAGTCTACCCTCAGCCTCCGTCGCTCCAGAAAAAACAACCCAAGTCTTTCTCGCCTTTCCTTATAGCTCTTCATGGTAAACATCTTCTGCACCCTCTCCAAAGCCTCCATATCCTTCCTGTAATCTGACAACCGGAATTGAACGCGGGTGGGGCTTAACCAAAGTCTTAAAGCTGCAATATGACATTCTGACTCTTGTACTCAGTTCTCTGACCAATGAAGGCAAGCATGACATACGCCTTCTTTACCATTCTATTTACTTGCATTGCCACTTTCAGGGAGCTATAGACTTGAACCCCAAGGTCCCTCCGTGCATCAATGTTGTTCAGGGTCCTGCCATTAACTGTATTTTTTTTCCTTAATATTTGATCCCCCAAAGTGCAGCACCTCTCTCTTCCCTGGATTAAACTCCCATCATCCATTTCTCCACCCAAATCTCCAATTGACCTATATCCTTTGACAACCTCCAACCACCTGAGTTTCACTCAGTCGATTCCAGAGTTGAGGGGGTTGGCTTACGAGGAGAGGCTGAGTAGATTGGCATTACATTCATTGGAACTCAGAAGAATGAGGGTGGATCTTATAGAAACATATACAATTATGAAGGGAATCAATAAAATAGAAATAGATAGGATGTTTCCATTGGTATGTGAAACGAGGACAAGAAGGCCTCAAGATTACAGGAAGCAGGTTTAGAACTGAACTGAGAAGGAACTTCTTCACCCAGACGGTTGTTAATCAATGGAATTCCTTGTCCAGGGAAGTAGTTGACGCTACTTCAGTGACTGCTTTTCAAGCGAAGGTAGATACTGCTTTGAAAAATAGGAATTAAGAGATATGGTGAAAACGCGGATAAGTGGAGCTGAGTCCATAAAAAGATGAGGCGTGATCTTATTGAGTGGCAGAGCCAGCTCGAGGGGCTGACAGCCTGCTCCTGCTTCTAGTCCTTATGTTCTACAATACCCACAACTCGATCAATCTTTCAAAGTTTGTGCGAAGATTTGTAGCTTGGGTGCTCGTTGTTGTGGTTCTGTTTACCGAGCTGGAAGTTTTTGTTGCAAACGTTTCGTCCCCTGGCTAGGCGACATCATCAGTGCTTTGGAGCCTCCTGCGAAGCGCTTCTTTGATGTTTCTTCCGGTATTTATAGTGGTCTGTTCTTGCCGCTTCCGGTTGTCAGTTTCAGCTGTCCGCTGTAGTGGTTGGTATATTGGGTCCAGGTCGATGTGTTTGTTGATGGAGTTTGTGGATGAATGCCATGCCTCTAGGAATTCCCTGGCTGTTCTCTGTCTGGCTTGCCCTATGATAGTAGTGTTGTCCCAGTCGAATTCATGTTGCTTGTTGTCTGCGTGTGTGGCTACTAGGGATAGCTGGTCGTGTTGTTTCGTGGCTAGTTGATGTTCATGTATGCGGATTGTTAGCTGTCTTCCTGTTTGTCCTATATAATGTTTTGTGCAGTCCTTGCATGGTATTTTGTATATTACATTAGTTTTGCTCATGTTGGGTATCGGGTCCTTCGTTCTAGTAAGTTGTTGTCTGAGCGTGGCTGTTGGTTTGTGTGCCGTTATGAGTCCTAAGGGTCGCAGTAGTCTGGCTGTCAGTTCTGAAACGCTCCTGATGTATGGTAGTGTGGCTAGTCCTTTTGGTTGTGGCATGTCCTCATTCTGTGGTCTTTCTCTTAGGTATCTGTTGATGAAGTTGCGCGGGTATCCGTTTTTGGCGAATACCTTGTATAGGTGTTCCTCTTCTTCTTTTTGCAGTTCTGGTGTACTGCAGTGTGTTGTGGCCCTTTTGAATAGTGTCCTGATGCAGCTTCGTTTGTGTGTGTTGGGGTGGTTACTTTCATAGTTTAGGACTTGGTCTGTGTGTGTTGGTTTCCTGTATACCCTTGTGGTGAATTCTCCGTTCGGTGTTCGATCAATCTTTATATTGTCTGCAAGCTCACTAACCCACACATCTACCTTTTTATCCGAGTATATATAAATAACACATACAGCAGAGGTCGCAGTACGGATCCCTGTGGAACACCATTAGTCACAGACCTCCAGCCTGAAAAACACCCTTCCACCTTTACCCTCTGCCTTCAATGTGCAAGACATTTCCAAATCCAAGCGGCCAAGTCACTTTGGATCCCATGCATCTTAACCTTCTGGGATGATGCTGAATTTGGGATTGGTTCTTATTGGAACCATGGGTCTAGATCAGTCATGTCAGCACAACACAACAGCTTTGTATTATTCCAGGCCCATTGGAAACACAAATAGGCCTTCATCGATTGTACAGATCCTATCAGGGAAAGGAACTCCAATTTTGAGATAGTCAAAAAATTCTGGCTGGAGAAAAGGCCAAAGACCTGTATTGGGAACAATCTCATATTATACTATGACCTAATGAACAAGTTGAGTTTGTTCTACAGGCCAAAGTCTCATATCATGTCCTGACAAATTTTCCAACTTAGATATATTCCTGAAGATACAGTCTTCCTCCAGATCAGCCAAACAGCAGCACCCTCCAACCTCTAAAAACATCGTGTATATTTTTATAATTAAATCACTTAAAAGAAAATTAGGGAAAATGCACATTTTATAAGAATGCCACTATATTATTCACCGACCTTACTTTAATTTTTATTAATTCATTCATGGGATGTGGGTGTCACTTCTTAGACCGGCATTTATTGTCCAACATTGTATGACCAAAGGTCAACCACTTTGATACGATTCTGGAATCACATCGGCCAGACCAGGTTAGGATGGCAGATCTTTTTCCTGAAAAAACATTGATGAACCAAATGGGTTTTCCCCAAACAATTCCATTGTCATCATTAGAATATTAATTTCAGATTTGTTATTGAATCCAAATTCCATGATCTGCCCTGGCAGGATTTGAGCCCCAGCCCCAGAATATTACCTGGGTCTCTGGATTAATTATCTAGTGATAAGATTACTGGGTCATCAACTCATTCCTGGAGACTCAGACTCATAGAGATGCACAGCATGGAAACAGACCCTTAAGTTCAACCTGTCCACACCAACCAGATATCCAAACCCGATCTAGTCCCACCTGCCAGCACCCGGCCCATATCCCTCCAAATCCTTCCTATTCATATACCCATCCAAATGCCTCTTAAATGTTACAATTGTACCAGCCTCCACCACTCCCTCTGGCAACTCATTCCATACACGTACCACCCTCTGCATGAAAATGTTGCCCCTTAGGTCTTTTTTATATCTTTCCCCTCTCACCCTAAACCTATGCCTTCTAGTTCTGGACTCCTCGATCCCAGGGAAAAGACTTTGTCTATTTATCCTATGCATGCCCCTCATAATTTTGTAAACCTCTATAAGGTCACCCCTCAGCCTCCGATGCTGCAGGGAAAACAGCCGCAGCCTATTCAGCCTCTCCCTGTAGCTCAAATCCTCCAACCCTGGCAACATCCTTGTAAATCTTTTCTGAACCCTTTCAAGTTTCACAACATCTTTCCGATAGGAAGGAGATCAGAATTGCACGCAATAGTCCAACAGTGGCTGAACCAATATTCTGTACAGCTTCAACATGACCTCCCAACTCCTGTACTCAATACTCTGACCAATCAAGGAAAGCATACCAAATGCCTTCTTCACTATCCTATCTACCTGTGACTCCACTTTCAAGAAACTATGAACCTGCACTCCAAGGTCTCTTTGTTCAGCAACACTCCCTAGGACCTTACCATTAAGTGTATAAGTCCTGCAAAGATTTGCTTTCCCAAAATGCAGCACCTCGTATTTATCTGAATTAAACTCCATCTGCCACTTCTCAGCCCAGCTGGCCCATCTGGTCCAGATCCTGTTTTAATCTGAGGTAACCCTCTTCGCTGTCCACTACACCTCCAATTTTGGTGTCATCTACAAACTTACTAACTGTACCTCTTATGCTCGCATCCAAATCATTTATGTAAATGATCAAAAGTATAGGATCCAGCACCAATCCTTGTGGCACTCCACTGGTCACAGGCTTCCAGCCTGAAAAACAACCGTCCACCACCACCCTCTGTCTTCTACCTTTGAGCCAATTCTGTATTCAAATGGCTAGTTCTCCCTGTATCCATGAGATCTAACTTTGCTAATCAGTCTCTCATGGGGAACCTTGTCGAACGCCTTACTGAAGTCCATATAGATCAAATCTACTGCTCTGCCCTCATCAATCTTCTTTGTTACTTCTTCAAAAAACTCAATCAAGTTTGTGAGACATGATTTCCCACGCACGAAGCCATGTTGACTAACCCTAATCAGTCCTTGCCTTTCCAAATACATGTACATCCTGTCCCTCAGGATTCCTTCCAACAACTTGCCCACCACTGAGGCCAGGCTCACTGGTCTATAGTTCCATGGTTTGTCCTTACCACCCTTCTTAAACAGTGGCACCATGTTTGCCAACCTCCAGTCTTCCGGCACCTCACCTGTGACTATCGATGATACAAATATTTTAGCAAGACGCCCAGCAATCACTTCCCTAGCTTCCCATAGCTCCATGACTATTCTTGAGGACTGACAATCTCTATATTCCGAAGCCCAGGAGAAAATGAATTAATTATTGCTCTTATGGACCAGACCAAACACCCTCCCCCCCACCCGCCAAAATAGTCAGAAAATAGTCTGGATCCGAACTTTTTCTTCTTCTAAAGGTAAATGTAAATTGTTGCATTCCAGATGAAATTTGATTGGTCAAGTTACTGGATTAAGCAAAACACACTTTATTCATTCACTGTAGTTAAAATGCAACAAAAGAAAGAAGGAATTGGAAAACTTTAACTCTATTGGAAAACTTAACAGGATAATAGACAGACTAATTATTACTAATTAACTGTCCCGATATAGTAACATCCCATAAACACACCCTTGGAAAAAGGCAAATGAGAAAGCAGATTAGCTCACATACAGCTCCTGTAGCAGGTAGAGGTCCTCTAGCTTTTGTTTGTAACCGAGAGACGGAAAGAATAGCTTCCACTCCTTCATGACACCAACAGCAATTACTAAAAGCTAACCGAAAGATTAGAGTTCTTTGGGCATTTGACCACACCCATTCAGGCTGCTTCTATTGTTCCAATTTAAAACAAAATCCAAGGCCTCATAAGCTGTTTACTCTAATGGTACTGGTGGACTGTTTAGCACCTCAGCCTTAAAATCTGTCTTCAAAAAAGCCCAGGACAAAATAACCTCTTAAAGTCACAGCAATGTCAAACTGCTGTTTGTATGTGAGCTGCAAATGCATGATCTAAACGACAAGCATTTGTGTGAATCAGTGGCAGAAAGTGCGCCTGTATCTAAGGGATGTTCAACATTCAACATGGTGACTGATTTTTAGCCTCCAGGATGCTGGCTGGGTATTAATGAAGTGCATCTTTACATCACATGGCAGAGGTCTTCTGATATCTCTGGGAGCGTAACATTCTACTGCTTTGCTCTCTTCTGTGCGTAAGGGCAAGACTTGCATTTGTATACCACCTTTCATGATGTCCCAAGCAATTTACAGTTGGTGAAATACTTCTGAAGTGTCAGTCCCTGTTGCAAAGAGGGAGGCATGACAGCCAGTGTCTGCATAGCAACCTCCCAAAACTGCAGTGCGATGGCGACCAAATAATTGGTGTTCCTGTGACGGCGATTGAGAGGTAAATATTGGCCAGGACAGCAGAACTGCCTTGTTCGACTTTTGAAATAATGCCTTTGGAATCTTCAGCCTCAACCTGAGAGAGAGAGAGAAGGCAGCTCCAACAGTGCAGCACTCCCCTAGTGCTGGTCTAAGGTGTGCCTTGGCTTTTAAGCTTGAGGACTGGTGTGAGACTTAAACCAGCAACTTTCAGGTTTAGAGACCCACTGTATCACAGTTGAAATGATCACTTTCTTTCTGTATTTGCGATTACTAAGTATACACAGCACAGAAACAGACTGTTCAGCTCAACAATGATGTTTATACTCTGTCTGTGCCTCCTCCTGTTATCCTTCAACGAACCCAATGCAAGTATCCTTCTCTTCCTTTCTCCTTCATGTGCTTCTCACTCAAACATCCTCTTGAGTGGATCAGTGCTCCTTGACTACTCCCCTGCGATAGTGAGTTTGGCAATCCATGCAAGCTCCAGATAGACAGGATTCCCGACTGGACTTATAATCCCTGCTGGTGTTGGATACATCCATACCTCTGTTTTGAAGGATGACTAAAATGATAAATTGGAGAGGAAATTAGATTTGAAAGCTGGCTTGGCAATTCTGCAAAGCAACAGCAGGGACTAATGCAAGAGTGTCTCTGAGGCTTGTAGCAGAGCAACACAAGTACTGTACTGACAGACTTTCACTGACTAAATAACTCGGAGCAAAATTATGCCACCTCCTTTTTACTGTTCATTCACCTACCAATGATATTTATCTAGTATTAAAAGCTAATGTCCAATATGGATGGATAAAAGTGACATTCTTCTCATAACAATTGCTCCAAACAGCTGCATGGTGTTGTGCTCAAATTTTATTTTTATTCCTGATTCTTCACGAATGCTATTTTTCACATGTAAGATGAACCACCTTTTGAGTTTTATCATCCTTTGTGAGTAAAGAAGAGAATGAGCTATCATGGTAATAATGGGACCACCTTCTGCCTTTGTTTCCATGGCAACACCCACATCCAACATGGCGATGTACCAAGGCCTCTCAGTTACACTTTCTCAGGATTTGAAATGATTTGATCTTTAATTGAAGCATTTTCTGGCATTAGTATTGTTTTAATTCCCTCCCAGTTTATTGACCAGAGCCAGTTTACGGTGGGTTGTTACTTTGTTCATTAACTGCCAATCCTGTTAGTTTGCAGGAGTTTTTATAAAATAGAAATCTTGCCATTCAATATGATCATGGCTGATCATCCAACTCAGTATTTGTTTCCTGTGTTCTTTTTGATACCTTCAGCCCAAAGTACTACACCTAAAAACTAACCTGAGAATGGAAATTTTTGATCTAACAACATTGATGCTTGTGGGTATATTTGCAAATATGAACACGCAGTCTTTTCTGATTTCTGAAGGAGCCTGTCCTTTTTCAGAAAAAAATCATTCACAGAATGTGAGAACTGCTGCTTGGGCTAACATTTATTGCCCATCCTTAGTAGCTATTGATTTGATGGTGGTGAGCTGGCTTCTTGAACCACTGTACAATGCTGTTATGAAGGGAGTTTCAGGAATTTGCCCAGCGACACTGAAGGGACAACAATCTAGTTCCAAGGCAGGGTGGGGAATGACTCGGAGGAGAACTTACAGATGGTGGTGTTGCCTCATATTTACTGCCTTCATTCTTTTGGATGCTCGAGGTCCTGGGTTTGGAAGCTATCAAAGGAGCCTTGGTGAGGTTATTGCAGAGCATTTTGTAAATACGTTATCACTATACAACAGTGATGGATGGCACGAATATTGAAAGTGGTGGATATGGTGCCAGTCAAGTGGACTGCTTTGTTGTCAATGCTGTTGACCTTCTTGAGTGTTATTGAAGCTGCAATCATCCAGGCCAGTGGGGAATATTCCATCACACTCCTGACCTATTTCTAGTAGATGGTGGTCATTTAACGAGTAGACAGAAAGTGAATTACTTGAGGTTGAATCCATATATTTGGACCTGTTCATGTAGCTTATGTGGCTGGCCAAATTGAGTTTCTAGGAGCAAGTGAGGACTGCAGATGTTGGAGATCAGAGTCGAAGACTGTGGTGCTGGGAAAGCACAGCAGGTCAAGCAGAATCAGCGGAGCAAGAGAATCAATGTTTCGAGCATAGGCCCCTCACCAGGACAGGCTTGTGCTTGAAAAGTCAATTCTCCTGCTCCTTAGATGCTGCCTGACTGGCAGTGCTTTCCTAGCACCACACTCTTCAACTCCAAATTGAGTTTCTGGTCAATGTAAATCCCAGAATTTTGTTAGTGAGGCATTTGCTGATTGCTGTTGAGGGGATATGGTTTGTTTATCTCTTGTTGTAAACGGTGATTGCCTGGAACTTTTGTACCATGAACATTACTTGCTACCTATCACTTCTCTACTCAAAGGAAAGCAATATCATCATTATGAAATGTTGTTCTTTTGAGTCACAGAGGTCAACAGCACAAGAAAGGTACTCATCAGCCTATTAAGCCTGTGGCTAGTCCCATTTTCCCGCACTTGTGTACCTTCTACAAAGCTATTTTCACAACCTTGTATGCCTTAGCATAGCAAGTGCACATCTAAAGACTTTCTCAGTGTTATCAGGGTTTCTGTCTCTCTCACCCTCATAGGCAGTGAGTTTCATATTTCTGCCATCCTCTGCATGAGAAACATTTTCCTCAAACCCCCTCTAAACCTTCCCTTACATTTATCCACGAATCCATCCACGAATTGAAATGATCTTCCTGCCTACCCTGATGATGGAGCGGTGCTCCGAAAGCTAGTGTGCTTCCAATTATACTTGTTGGACCATAACCTGGTGTTGTGGGATTTTTTACTTTGTACACCCCAGTCCAACACCGGCATCTCCAAATCATAATTTTATACATCTCAAATATGTCACCTCTCAGACTCCCCATTGTTCCAAGGAAGACAGTCCAGTCTATCTAATTTCTTAATGTATAGTAAGGCTTCCCAACCTTTTTGATACCAGTGCCACACCTATGCTTCATGTTTAATGGGGAAACCAGGAATAATTTAGTTGCTTTTGGATCAGACAGAATCCAGATTAAATGTCATCCACAATCTCATATCTTCACGAGAACAACTTTGGAAATATGCAGGAACTAAATTTTTTTCAGTTCATTTCAACCAACTGATAAGACAAAGAACTCTTGTGCAAACCTATCATATATTCTGCTTCAGAATGCAAAATGATTCCATGCTATTGACTTTACCTTAGTATGCCCAACAATGCTAATCCATTCAATGTGATTACGTTGTCATTGTTACTTACATGTTGATGCTTGCAAAATATATATTCTTAGAGGCAAGTAGTGATGAATATCAAATGCTGGCCTTGTCAGTGATATACGCATTCCAAAAAGCTTGAGAATGAACCCTACATTTTGTAACTGTCATGTGCCCTGTTCTCCATTGGCTGTAGTTCTCTATTGTTCATGAATCTCCATTATCTATTGTTCTTGTGACAGTCTTTCTCTACTTCAGTAATGATCATACCTCAAGACTGTCACACATACACAGAGCAGAAAAATATAAAACTAAACAGAACTTAAAAAGGAAACCTTTGCAATGAGCTTCATTGCAGAGCACCAGCTCCCTGCAGCAACTTGTCCATACCCATAAAACTGTGAGAAATAGGAACAGGAACCCTTCACTCACAAAAATGCCATAAACAGGAAACTATTCCTCTGAACTAACGCAGCAATGCTTATTTTTTTTCCCCATAACATAAGAACTGAGCATTGACATCATGATGTTGAAGAGACATTTATTACAATGAACTATTAAATACAAACATTACATTTTAAGGCATGGAAGTATCTGGGTTAATATTAGCTTGCAACAAAGAAACATCTCGTAGAATATCATGCTTCAAGTGATGCAAGGTTAAGAGGGAGTATGAGACCTTTATACTTTTAGGTCACAAACTTTGATGTCAACAGCATAATTCTTAAAGGCACACTGACATATTGATCATGAAACATTATACAACAGGAGACAAATCATGGATTAATATTGAAAAATGCAGTACTCCTTCAATCCTCGTTGCGAAACCTTGTGCTCTCAATGTCTTGGAATGGAACCTTATCCCACAATCTTGCAATTTCTAAATGAATATTTTTGGTCATTGAGCCAGTTACAGCAGAAAACCTAGACAGCTCAAGAAAAAAAATCCAAGGGGCAAGGAAGTGACTGAATAAGCAGAACCAATATAACAACCAGAGAATGACTTTCTCCCATTTCTATGCAGTAAGTTTATTCATTCCAACAGCAAATTCCTTGTATTAAGCACCTTTAACACAAAAAAATGTCCCAAGGTGATTCACAGGAGCTGTAAATCAAACAAAATTTGATACCAAACAGTATTTGATACCAGATTACAAGGTTTCAAAGAGCTTCCTCTTGGACGAGTCAGAGGGAGTAAATTCCTGAGGTCTAACCTGTCAGTGTTTATGCCTCATATGAATCTGCTCCGATCTGTCGGACTGTATCTGCAGTTATGGGAAATGTGACCAATTCCAGCTGAAATCAGCAATCTGATTCAGGATGAACCCGAATTAGCCAACTTATAAATGCTGCAGTCTGATGGCCAATGAGAGAATGAAGAGTTGGAGCAAACTGCGATGAGGAATGCTTGACTGAACGGATGCAACTGAAGGCGATTGTTTGATTTATTTCCAATTTAAGATCTTTTCATGCACAGATGGGACTAGAGCCATTATCTGTCTTCACCTCTTCTCTCCAAATTGCTCTTGGGCCACACACTACATCAAAGGCTAGAGGGAACAGTTTGCCACTGTTATCCAGATGAAAGGTTCAAATGCATTTCAATTGGCCTGAGCCACACAGATGGACATATCCTGGAATCCAGGAATCTAATGTAACTACACACCAACTGGGAAAGTGCTGATACCTTTTCAAGCTTGCAGGTCCCCTTCTCAGAATCAGTAGTGATTGGACAGCTTTTTAAAATCAATAGGTTACAATAAACTCCCTCATAAGCTCACTCCTTACTTAGCCTTCTGATTAGTTAGGGAGGATATGTGAGGTCAGTTGGTCAGTTTGCGATGCAGAGTGATGCCAATAGTGTGGGTTCAATACTGAGGTTACAATGAAGGACTCTCCCTCTCAACCTCTCCCCTCACCTGAGGCATGGTGACCCTCAGGTTAAACCATCACCAGGGTCACTCTCACTGTTTCTGTCTAATGAGAGGAAAAATTGAGGTCTGCAGATGCTGGAGATCAGAGCTGAAAATGTGTCGCTGGAAAAGTGCAGCAAGTCAGGCAGCATCCAAGGAACAGGAAATTTGACGTTTCGGGCATTCCTGATGAAGGGCTTATGCCCGAAACGTCGAATTTCCTGTTCCTTGGATGCTGTCTGACCTGCTGCGCTTTTCCAGCAACACGTTTTCAGCTCTGTCTAATGAGAGCAGCTTTTGATCTAGTAAGACTATGGCGAGTTAAATAATTAATTAAAGGTAACTATAAAGTTTATCAGATGATAATTTTAACCCTTTCACATGTAGATTGCCTCCAGGAGCTGTCAGAGCTTCTATTAACCTACACTCCAATGATCCTGTTAATGAGGATTTGACCATTGGCTTTCAGAGAGAGGACATCCTCAGATAGAATGCTGTAAAATCCTAGCATCAGCCCCTCAAGTGAACTCTCAAAGTGTTGTGACAGCTTTTCACTATAATGACACTTGTTCAGCTGTGCAGTGCACCCGTATTCCAGTCTTGACAGAATTGAGACAATGAAAAATGTGCAGCAGAACAATAATGATTTTTGTCTTTTACTTTTGGAGAAAATAAATGCTTTTTTGCCGACTTTGCAATAAATACAAATCTAGCCCTGACAGACACCAGGGTCCAGATTTTCTCTGTACTGTGCATATTTTCTTTTGGAGGAATTTGTGGCCGCAGCAGTATTGAAACAATTTGGAAATGGCTTTGATGCTTTGAGCGAGATTTCCTGCTGTCTTTTGTTCCTCTGGGTAGAGAAAAGGTGGTTATTCCTTTGCTGCGTCGAGTGTGCTGATGCTGATGCCACTAATATTGATTGCAGGTTCATGCCTTAAGGGATTCCTGCAAGCAAGACTCTGTTTTTCATTGTCTTTTGTGAATTATTTGTTTTGGGACTTCTGATGCTGTGACCCTGTGCCTTTGCAATCCATTTTATTGACAGCTTTAATTTTTACTGAGGTTACTTTTCCCTGTCTTCATTTGCAACATTGATGAAAAGAGACAAATGTACTTCATGAGGTAATCTTTGTGTCTCTTTTTTAAAGAAACATTGAAAGAAGGAGCAGGAGTTAGGCCATTCAGCCCTTCAAGCCTGCTTTGCCATTCAATATGATCATGGCTGATCATCCAACTCATTATTCTGTGTTCCTGCTTTCTCTACAGACCCTTTGATCCCTTTAGTCCTAAGAATTGTATCTAACACCTTCTTGAAAATATCTATTGTTCTGGCCTCAGCTGGCACAGAACTCCACAGGCACACCGCTCTCTTGGTGAAGAAATTTCCAATGAGATTTCACCTAGACGTAAAACTCACCATCATGGAAAAAAAATCTCAATAAGATATTGATTGAGATCCTAGAAGGTAATTTTTACAGAAATGCTGTAAAGTTACATGAATGACTGCAATCTACCTAAATTTGTTTTTTTTTGGAACTTTAAATATATCTCAGTAAATTTGAAGATTGACTCTATCTAACAGATAAAAAAGATCAAAGTGAGGGCATGTTGCACTATTGAGGCATCAGGTTGCCTTGATTTTAAGAATAAAGTGTGTGATCTAATTGAAGTGTGCGATATGAGTAAAGGGATTGATATTAGAAATAGAGAGAATCTATCCAAATCTGGAACAAAGAAGCATTATCTTAAAATTTAACTATATAGGGCAGATATTAAGAAGTGTTTCTCTATACAGAATATAGGAAATCTGCAACTCTCTCTCGATAATCAATGGAGAGTCTTTTTCAATATATAATTTCAGTTAGATCGCAATGTAAACGTTTGCTATAAAATTATGATCTTATATTCCACAACCACCTGATGAAGGAGCAGCACTCCGAAAGCTAGTGCTTCCAATTAAACCTAGTGTTGTGTGATTTGTACACCCCAGTCCAACACCAGCATCTCCAAATAACGAAGGAGGGAGAATTGCTGGAAAATGTCAAACTGAGAACAGGTAGGTTATGGAATGCTAAGGCTATGAAAAGAAGCAAAACCAAGACAAGTAGATGGAATTGAGACGTCAGGCAGCCATGATCTAGTTGAATGGCCGAAGAAACTTGAGGGCCTTCTGCTCACTCTCAGTCTTCAGTAAAGGTCACAGAAAGATGGATGGTTCAGTGTCTGTTAGTGAGAGCAGGATTATACAGTGTCTGTGGTGCCCCTGAGTGTGACAGGCTTGACAACACTCACTATCAAAACTCACTGGTCTAATGGCCGCTTAGGCCTGAACCCAGTGAGGAATAAGCACCTTGCTGGAGGGGGCGGGATAATTGAACATGTTGAAGAAAGAGAAAAAAAACCCTCTTAGAAAATGTAATGCTGTAACATCTTGCTTAAACCTGTGGAAGCTATGACTATGACTGTAGTTTGTAATTATTAAAATGAGCTGAATTCACAGTAACTTGCTTTGACTTTTTCTGAGTGAAATGCGCAATTGGATTTGTTGCAAAGTTAATGAGTAGCATGTCCTCCAGATGGTTTGAAATCCTCACGGTTCCTTAATTTAACAGAATTATTTAACAATGCTGATTCCTCCGTCACTATTGTACACCAAGGCTACATTTAATTCAAAAGACTGATGCATTCAGATAACATCAAAACCTGAGTGCATTGATTGGTGGAGGAACAGAAAATGAAATATTCAATTATCAACAGTAACTGCTGCGAATGTCCTCTCTGCCTTTTGTCTTCTCTGGAAGGATAAGCTCTGTGAGCAGCTCAAGTCTCCTCTCATTCAACCTACATATTTGTGTGTTCGTATATACAATAATTAATAGTTAATTGACTTGTGTGTTAGTATATCCAGTAATTAATAATTTCCCCTTAAATGAATCAATCATTGATATTCACACAGGATTTTTGCACTGTTACCCATCACCCCACCAACCAACATTGCTGCCAGTCAAGCAATGTCTTGATTTTAAAACTCTTATGAGTTGAAACATGTGGTGCTGGATAAACACAGCAGGCCAGGCAGCATCCGAGGAGCAGGAGAATCAACGTTTCGGGCATAAGCCCTTCTTTAGGAAAAACTCTTATCCTTATTTTCAAATCTCTCTTCCTCTGTTAATTGTCTCCAATCCCACACTGGTTCAAGATATCTGCACTCACTCTGACATCTTCTATAGCCCCAATTTAAATTGCTTTTTCTGACTGTTACTTGGAATTCCTTCCCTACACCACTCCAGCTCCTCTACCTTACTTTGCACCTTAAAGACATTCCTTAAAACCTTGTTTTTGATGAAGATTTTATGCCACCTGACCTAACACCTCCTTATCAGTGACTCAGAGTCATGTTTTGCTTCATAATGCTCACGTAAAGCGTCTTGGGATGTTTTATGTTAGCGGTGCTAAACAAATAAAAGCTCTTATTGTTGACAGCTGAAAGGTTGAAATGGCTGTTTTTGCATTTCTGTTGGCTGCTTCAGCAATGCAAAGGGACAAATAGAGTAAGCTGAATACAACACAAATTCAACAATCGTCTGCTATATGAAAGCCTTGCTCTGTTGGAGTGCAGGTCAGAGATGGGGCTGCAGCACTGATTCATTGAAGTGTTTTGTGTAACAATAGGATTGACAGCTAAAGTCAGGTATGATTTAGCCCTCAGGAAATCCAGAAGAAGTGGGCATACTTAGAATTTAATCAAAGGCAAATAACTGTGTATTCAGAAGAGAGAGAAAAAAATCTTCAAGGGCTTTTGCGATTGTGGAATTCAAAGTTTCAAAAGGCTACAGTTGCAATATGACCTGAGGCATTTAAAAGTGGATTGTTAAGTGAAGGTATTAAGCGACGGAGAGAAAAGGAAGAAAATTGTTGTCTCTCTAGTAAAATGCAGAGCAAACTTTTCTTGACAAATGGCCTGCTCACCTTTTAGGTGAAAGTTTAAACACTAGCCCTCACCTGTCCTGTAAGAAACGCTTTGGCACTAAGATAATGAGCATTCTCACAATGTCCCAGTCAATATATATTCCTCGATCATCTAGACAAGAACTGCGAGTATTTATTGACTGCCAAAAATGATTTTGGGATCTTGCTATGCACAAAGTCACTGCCTCACTTCCTGCATTGCAACAGTGAGTACATTTAAAAGGAATTCTTTGGCTGATAAAGCACCCAACAATGATTCGCAATCATGAATGACTGTGTTAACAGGAGTCATTAATCCTGGCTCCAGTTTCTGCGATCCTGGGATATTCACCAACTGATTTTGCATTCGGATAGCCCACTCCCAGTTCAGCCAAAACTGCTGTCAGTTGGCTATTAAGTAGACAAGCTACCAAACATGCGAATCCATGGGTTTCTCTCCTCACAGCATTGTGCCTGAGAGGGAACGAAGTAGAGTGGAGGAAATCAAGCCTGTGCCTCATACTGCATAACAGTGCCTTGTCTATTCCAGCACCGTGTGGCATGTTCCTACACATAACACTAGACACTGCCAAAAGCCCTTTTGTTAAGTTGGCTCCAAGTTTCCCTGGGAATCATCTGCCTTTTCATAAACAAGAGAAGACACGCAGGATTGCATCCATTCACATTAAGTGGGTCTTCAGTGTCAGACGAAAATCCGGCATCTGGTTGAACTATTTAAGATTCTTTGCAAAAGATTTCAAACAATCTGCAAAAAAAATCTGGGTCAAAAGCAGAAATAGCAGCAAGAGCTCAGCAGGTCTGGCAGTATCCATGGAGAGAAACTAGGATCTGCAGTTCATTTGGTTGTTAAAAAGATCTGGGATTTTGGAGGAAATTTCAAGAACACCTCTTTCTGGGGGAAGGTAGACCTGATGATTTGAAAGTGTTGCGAGTGTAGTGCTGGAAAAGCACAGCAGGTCAGGCAACATCCAAGGAGCAGGAGATTCGATGTTTCGGGCAAAAGATGTGAAACATTTTGGTGTGGTAACAATAAGGTGCATACATCCTCTTACTCATTCCACCAATAGATCCTGTACCTGTTAGCAGACGTGGAAGTGTTGATGTTACAAAATGTGTCCTTTTCAGAAACTGAATTTCTACTCTTCAATTTTAAAAGCTTCCACACAAAATTCAAACTCCATTCAAAGCTTGGTAAAGCAGCATTGACTGACAGAGCTGTCGAAAAGACTTGGATTCGTGTGACCCCTTTCTCTGAAAATACCTCTCAGATGTTAAACCTGTTTCTGATACAGGCCAATAAGAGAGTCAATTACAGTCAGTGAAATGCCTACTGTGAGATTAATCTGCTTCTGGCAAGAGTCATTAGTTAAAGGATGAATGCGTGGGTAAGACATCGGAAGATACCAATACTCTGGCAGTGGATCTTTCATATCTTCTTGAACAATCTTATTTGAATGACACATCTGTCACATCCTCCTGCCTCCCCCATTCCCACCTTTCTCTCCCACATCCAATGGCCTACAGCCAATAAGACAAAAGCATTACAAGAACATTGAGGAGAAAAGAGAACAGTGTTAACAAGATCCTGATGATTCCTCTTGCAGGCTCTCCAGTGGAAGTACCCGGTGGATTAATCCCCAATCAGTGAAGACTCTAGGATGATCTTGAAGAATTGACAGGAGAAAGTGAGGACTGCAGATGCTGGTGATCAGAATCAAGAGTGTGGTTCTGGAAAAGCACAGCAGGTCAGGCAGTATCTGAGAGTAGGAGAATCCTGATGAAGGGCTTATGCCCGAAATGTCGATTCTCCTGCTCCTTGGATGCTGCCTGACCTGCTGTGCTTTTGCAGAATTGAAAACCTCACTCAGCAAAGGGTGGGGGTGTCCCCGTCTTGTATTCGATTTTCTGTTGCTGTCCAATGATTGCCATTGGGCCCGAGTGAGAATATGTTAATGAAGTCCCCAGTGGGTCAATGAGGTGAATGTAAATGTTCTTGTTCTGGGTAACAAAAAAGTAGAAGGGGAAAGGAGTGTGGGAGACGCAGGTGCTCAAAGCAACAGCTATTTTTGATGGTTAAAACAAAATGATCTCTCAGTGCGAAGGTGGAATCTATTATTTCCAAGTAATCATTCAACTTGCTATGGTGATAGCCAGCTGTGGACAACTGAAATTGAAGAGAATGAAGAAATATTTTGGCTACGAATAGTAGTAAAAAAACGTAACTGAAAATGTGTTGCTGGAAAAGCGCAGCAGGTCAGGCAGCACCCAAGGAACAGGAAATTTGACGTTTCGGGCATAAGCCCTTTATCATGAAGTTTCCTGATGAAGGGTTTATGCCCGAAACGTCGAATTTCCTGTTCCTTGGATGCTGCCTGGCCTGCTGCACTTTTCCAACAACACATTTTCAGCTCTGATACTCCAGCATCTGCAGACCTCACTTTCTCCTCAAAGTAAAAAAACTTAAGGAAGGGCAATTAACTCAACTTCAACAGACCTGAAAGAAAAGAAGCCTGACAAATACTACTCTTTGTGCATAATGGAGGAGGTTAAATACCTTTATAGTAAAAGTTATTGTGTCTGGCATATACATAGAATCTATCAACCTGTCAGCACTGTTCCTTTATTACGAGTATCAATATTGCTAAGTTTGCAGCATACCTTCCTCTGAATCAGAAAATTGCAGGTTTAAGCCTTATCGAAGGCATAGCCTGGGTGAGCACTGGAGTTACAATACAGACAGGTGAAAGTGAGGACTGCGGTTGCTGAGATTAGAGTTGAGAGTGTGGTGCAGGTCCTTGGCCCTCCTCCGTCGCCATTCCCGAACCATCTGACGCCTGCAGGAAGAGCGTCTCATCTTCCACCTTGGGACCCTCCAAGCACATGGGATCAATGTGGATTTCACCAGTTTCCCCATTTCCCCTCCCCCTATCTTATCCCAGTTCCAACCTTCCAAATTGGCACCAGCCTCATGGCCTCTCCTACCTGCCCACCCTCCTTCCCATCTATCCACTTCACCCTCCTCTCCGACTTATTTCCATCCACCTATCACACTCTCAGCCACCTTATCCCCAGCCCCACCCCTCTCCCATTTATCTCACCACCCCCTCAGCCCACAGCCTCATTCCTGATGGAGGGCTTTTGCCCGAAACGTCGATTCTCCTGCTCCTTGGATGCTGCCTGACCTACTGTGCTTTTCCAGAGCCACTCTCTTAACAATACAGACAGAACTGACTTGTTGGAGATGTTCACTTTCCAATGAAATATAAAACTCGATCTGTCAGTTCCGATAGATGTTAAAAATCCCATGGCAGTATTTAATGAGGAATGGAGAGTACTCCCAGTACTTTCCGTTATCCCCACTGTCAACACTACCATCTGCGTTATAGGTTTCCAAATGTAATGGGCTGCCATTTCCCCATCAATGAAAAAATGCTGTGTTACAGCTCACAGATAAACTATTACTTAAAATACTACCAGTGAGTATTGGACCATATGTATAAACAGCCTTCCAAGGCTGAGAAGGGAATGAAATTCCTCATTCAGTGGGAGGTGAATGTTAATAATTCTGTACCCTGGAGTGCTAAGGAATTTCCGTCATTAACTAAACCCAAAGCCAAGATGGATAGATTTATATTTGCTGCTGATGTCAAGGGATCTGGGGATTGCCTGGGAATGTGGGTCTGAGTTAGATGAGCAGCCATGACCGAGAACGGTTGAGGGGCGTGAGGAGCTGAACAACCTCCTCCTGCTCTGACATTTCTAATTTTAAAGACGTGAGGTTCCCTCTCAGCTGCTTCTTTCTGAGAGAAAGGGCCTACGTTTTCTGCTAATGCCCTGTCCAAACTGCTGCCCACCTCGTCAAGTTTATGACTCATCACAATCCAGCTCTGCGTCACTGAGCCACAGACAGGGATAGCTCTCCTCATTCTTGGTCACTCTCATGTTTACCAGCTGCTTGTTCATGGATCGAGTAAAAAATGAGGTCTGCAGATGCTGGAGATCACAGCTGAAAATGTGTTGCTGGTTAAAGCACAGCAGGTTAGGCAGCATCTCAGGAATAGGGAATTCGACGTTTCGAGCATAAGCCCTTCATCATTCCTGATGAAGGGCTTATGCTCGAAACGTCGAATTCCCTATTCCTGAGATGCTGCCTAACCTGCTGTGCTTTAACCAGCAACACATTTTCAGCTTGTTCATGGATCTCCAAGAATAACCAGGTTAATCATATCTCCCCTGCCCTGACAGTCCTATTACCTGCCAGCCACAACTTACACCAAATTATTAATGTAGTAAAATGATCCAAGGTTTCTCATGGATGCATTATTCAACTAAATGCAACACCAAACCACTAAAGGAAATATACTGGGTTAGGCAAAGCTTGTGTTATAGATTGGTCTTAAAGGTGACCCTTAAAGGAGCAGAGAGAAAGAGAGAGGTTTAGGAAGCACCTTCTGAAACTAGTGCAGGATAGCTGAAGGAATTATTGCTACTGCAGACAAAATGCCGAACAGCTTCCAGTGAGCTAGCCGTGAACTGCTGATGACTAAACAATTGAAACACAACTCTCTTCGAGAGGTGAGAGTAGTGATTGCCAAATATAAATCAGAGATTCTGACATCATGAAAGGGTCCAGGAAATGGATGGTTCACAAGTGTATCATTTACTAACCTGCATCACCACTTCGGAGGGAAACAACCTGCAACCACTTTACGACCATGCATCCCAATCTGACCTAGTCCCATTTGGCAGCATTTGGCCCATATCCCTCTTAACCCCTTCCAATTCATTTGCTCATCTGGGTGCCTTTTAAATATTGTAATTGTACTAGTCTCCACCATTTCCTCTGGCGGTTTGTCCCATACATGTGGCACCCTTTGTGTGAAAAAATGAGATACAGTAAAAAGTACTGTTTTGCGTGCTAAGAAGACAAATAATACCATAAATAAGTACCTCATGATGGCTATGTGAATAGAGGATTAGAGGAATATGGGTCAAATGCTGGCAAACAGAACTAGGTCAGATTGAGATGTCTGGTGAAAGAGTTGAGTTGGACTGAAGGATCTGTTTCCATGATGTATGATGCTATGATTTTTTTTTTGCTTCCTGTGCATTGAGAGGTGTTCCTAATCAACCTGTCCATATCTTCTGTGACACACCTTGAATGCAGGGCTCCTGGCATAGAGTTAGGGACATTACCACTGCACCACCATGTATTTTAATGTCGCAAATTCCTCTCCTTGAAGCTCTGCCCTTTAACAGTGATTGTGTGTATCGTGAGTGAACTGTGATGGAACTACATGTCAACAAGCATCAGTGCTGTAAGACTGTCCACATTTACCACCCACTTAGCCCAATACCCTTCCCCCCCCCCCACCACCCGTTTACTGAGACTCATGTTTTTAAAATTGCAGTCTGACTTTAAGTGCACAGTGTGGCTCAAAACATGCAATGTGCCTTTAAATGTACAGTATGCTGGTGGGAATGGGAATTGTTTCTGATGCACAGCCTTCAATTTAGGTCATTGCTGAGAGAATGGAGACAGACTTCAGCTGTAACTCGAGCTACGATTTGCATTGCATAGCAATCCAGAAAAATGAATTCACCTAACCATTACCTGACTGTAGCTGTAATAGCATTTGGGGAGGTGCTCGCTCTCCTGGCTTACCCCATTTTTTTATGGAAAACTTGATGTTTTCTTTCCATTTTTAAAAAAAAGATAATCTGTCCTTTGCCTCAAGTCACAATTTAATTGGGTCAGGTATTTATTTATAAATCTTGGTGCGCTGACGCGATGTTATGATCTGCTGAGCCAGCTTCTGGAAGCTGGAGTGAGTATTGTGAGTAAAATCTGATGGAACTCAGGCTGGTAATCAGCCTGGATTATTAATGGGGAACCTGAGTAAGACTGGATCACAGGCTCTGTGAAAGGAAACAATGGAAAATGCTCAGGGGACTGTAGAATTCCTCTACCTGGAGACTTGCACTGAAATCTTTTCTTTTACGACACAGCTTTTGTAGTCTTTAAGTTGATCTCAGTCTTAGCAACTGGATGGGATGGAAATTAAAACTGTGCAAATGCATTACAGTTTGCTGGTTATTGTGGGCTACCATACACCCATCACTGCAGAGCTGCTGTGTTAATGCTTTTGAATAAAGTATTGCTTAAGAAGCTACATGTACAAAAGAATCCCCCACTTTCCTCCAAACAGAGGGATAGGAAAGTCACCCATTGTTTCTGATTTTGGTGACTACTCATTAACTGCTGGAAGATGCATATTGCCTGAGAGCAAGGGATGGATGTGGATGTCACCGTTATGGTCAAATAACTTGCCAACATTTACCAAAAAAACACCATGCACACCGAGAATGGAATGGGGAAATGATGTGAGAGTTTCTACACCACAGAATAGGTTTTTAGTAGAGAAATGTGCCCTTTGGCCCCTCAAGTCCGCACTGACTAAAAACACTTAACTATGCTAATGCCATTTTTCAGCGTGTAGTCTATAGCATTGAACGCCTTGAATCATAAAAGCACATTAAAATTCTTGATAAAATGTTACGAGGGTTTCTGCCATTCTCTATCCTTTCAGGCAGCAAGTTCCAGATTCCTATCACCCCCGGGTAAAAGGATTTTTCCTCACATTCTATCTAACGTCCTGCTCCTTATCTTAAATCTATGCTCTGTCATCGCTGATCCCTCCACCAAGAGGAAAAGTTCCTTCCTATCTACAATTTAGATTAGATCAGATTCTCTACAGTGTGGAAACAGGCCCTTCGGCCCAACAAGTCCACACCGACCCTCCGAAGAGTAACCCACCCAGACCCATTTCCCTCTGAATAATGCACCTAACACTATGGCAATTTAGCATGGCCAATTCACCTGACCTGCACATCTTTGGACTGTGGGAAGAAACTAGAGCACCCGGAGGAAACCCACGCAGACACGGGGAGAATGTGCAAACTCCACACAGACAGTCGCCTGAGGCTAGAATCGAACCTGGGACCTAGAGCTGTGAGGCAGCAATGCTAACCACTGCGCCACCGTGCCACCCTTGTGCATCTGTGTCATGTCCTGCCTCTGCTCCAAGGAAAACAATCCTTGTCTATCCAGAGATAACTAAAACTCTTCAGCCCAGGTAACATCCTGGTAATTGGGAACATTCTGGTAATTGGGAACATCCTGAAGAAGGGTCACTGGGCCTGAAACGTTAACTCTGATTTCTCACCAGGCTGCTGCCAGACTTGCTGAGCTTTTCTAGCAATGTCTGTTTTTGCTTGTGATTTCTGGCATCCTCTATTTTTATCATCCCCTCTGTATCCCCCCCAGTGAAATCACATCCCTCCGAAAATGTGGATTCCAGGACTTCACACAATGCTGTCACTGTGGCCTAACCAGCATTTTATACATTCCCAGCATCACCTCCCTGCCTTTAAACTATGCCTTGGTTAATAAAGAAACATGAAGATACATTGGAAAAGGAAAGACAAAAATGATCAAAATAGAGAACACAGACAAATGGCTCCCTTACTAATGTGTGATCACATTTTCGCTGGTATCTCAAGCATTATAAGGCACTTTAGAAATTAATGTGTCTAAATAGGGTAAGAACACTTGACCATTAAGTGTTCCATTTCTGGCAGGACCAACTTAATCGTTAAGAAATAACTACAGGTCAAAAAAAAAGACAATGATGGACTTTATTCAAGATCCTGGAAGGTAATGGAGTGAAAACTCGCAGATACCAATTATAATCCATCTTACTTGATGCCAATCCATTGACCTTGGGACTTCATTCTTATTGCAATTTCCCTGCAAGAGGGAAGAAAAGAACAAATCACTTTAATCTCGAAAGTTAGGACTTTTCTACTTCCTGAGCACAGGAGCAACTCCCACTCAATGACTGTGATGAAGAGTTTAATGATGATTTAAAGTGTGCTTTTTGTTTTGGTTTTATGCTCATCAAATTGAAGATGTTGGTGCTGAGGAATTGAATGGTGGAAGGTGACTGATTTCCACTGTGCTCTCCAAGGACAGAGATGGAGGAGACTGTGTTCCCCTCTTTAGCTCGATGCTGGTGCATCAGTACCGGTGATTAAAATATTTCGTTGGTCATTTTTGACTGGTCCAGACTTGATGGACTGGAAGACCTTTTTCTATACTGTACACCTACATGATTCTAAAATGTAACCATTACCTACCCTGAACATCTGGACATCAGAGATGTGATATTTTCAGACAATTAAGGACAGATTTGACTGGTGGAGTCCATGCAGATGAGTTGACACTATCTCAGCCCATTTCAGGTAGAACCCCTGCAGGTCACAATGGTCTGGTCTGGGTTAAATTCAAACCAGATGTCAGGGGCTACCATCTAATCCCATATACTCCATAATCAGACTGTTGTATTGGCTTCCATAAACAAATCAGTAGAATTTAAATGCAAGACAATATTTTATGGATTCGTCAAAACAATTCTGGAAATTGTCATATTTAACAGATAAGAATTTAGGAACATCAGAACAGGAATAGACCATACAGCTCCTCCTCTTTCACCCTTTATGGAATCATATCTCCAATTATCTGTCTTGGTCCAAATACCCTTAAAGCCCTTGTCTAACAAAAAAAAATCAGAAGAGATGTGACAGTTCTGTCAGCTCACCACACTGTGAATCTCGTTTACTAAACATATTACTTATTTCTATTTATCAGTACCTTCAAATATTAGCATTACAAGGCTGGGACAACTAGAAGATATTATGTTGTTCACATAATAGGTAATGTCGCAGAGGCTTATAAGATTGCTCTCTCCTTAGAGGACAGATGATTGGTGGGTGGTTTAACATGAGGGTCACAATGCCTCAATGGAGGGGTAAGATCAGGAAGGTGGGACTTTCATGGTGACCTCAGCCAGGGAGGGAGTTGTACCTGCGCCATTGTTGTCAGTCTGCATTGCAAGCCAACTATCAAGCCACCTGAGCTATCCAACCTCATGTAACACCCAGGGTACGGGGTGATTTTCCCTTCCGTGGAAGTGGTGAGAAGGGGAAATAATTGGGTGGGTTGGCCCTGGAGAAAAATCAAACCCTTCTTGTTTCCTTACAAATTAAGTTCTGGGTGGGAACATCCATGGGCACCTTTCTTAACTCGCCAGTGATTAAGCTCCTGGCATGGTTAATTAATGCCCATTTCAGATCCCTCAACTCACCACCTCCCCACCCCACTTCATCCCATCCCATTCTGTCATGACTCCGCCCCACGATAAGAGTATAAAAAAAATTAATCTTACTGCTTCCAAATCCATTGGGATGTAGTTTAGGACCTGGAGGCTGAAGGGCTCTGATTGGCCAGCAGTTTCTGGCCAGCTGCCAGGACGCCAGCATCGAGGCTTATGATTTGTCGAGGAATTGGTCAAAGTTCTTGGTGATCTGATTGGCGAGTGACAGTCAGGGTCACATGTTAGTCGCCACACCTAGCTCCCCTCCTCTTCCCCCTCCCCCCAAAAGTACTTTAACAAAAAAAAGGAAAATTCCACCCCATGTAATTAAACTTCATACCATCAGATAACCACATCAAAAACTTAATTAATTGACTCTAAAGATAGACCTAAAGAAGCGAGAAATTTTGGATTGCAGTAAAAGTATGATGGGCTGTCTTGGTGAAGTATTGGCACTGTGAGGAAGAAATTTTACAGCCAGATATAAAGAGAAACAAGTATTTGAGAAAATTGAGTCAAAAACAAATGTACTGATTATATTCCACAGACATCTAAAAGCAGTAAATAACACATGAATATATTAAGACTAATCAGAATTAGAGGTTAAAGGTATGTAGGCTCCTTTATAAATCTTACTTTAGTCAGTGATTTTCAATTATTGTAACATCAATACTATTTAGACTCATTGTCATAAAGGTCTATAGATAGAAAAAGGCTATTTGGCCCATCAAGATTGCACTGGTCAAGAACAAACACCTACCTATTCTAATCCCATTTTCAGCACTTGGCCCATAGCCTTGCCAAACTTGGCACTGCAAGAATATTCAGTCAACTCGTTATTTCTCCATGACTCGAGGGTATTGGGCAGGATTTCACCTATGGTTTCCTGAAAACCACAGTCTGGCTTAAACAGAGGTGAGAATGCCTGTACCATGTGGGAAACGGTCACACCGTATGATTTTCCCCAGAGTCACCACTTCATGCCGGCAGGTTGACTGACCAGCCAGTTACAAATGGTGGGTGGCCTTTCAAAGCTGGAAAGTGCAACAGAAGTTGGGGATAGGTCAGTAAAGGAGAGGCACTTCTCAATCTCCCACCAGCACCCCCACCCCCACCCCCCACCCAATCTTTTCAAAAATGATTTTTTTTTAAATGGCCCTTGCAGTTAGGCCAGTGTTGTTCAAGGTGGGAGTGGGAACCAGTCCAGAAGGCAGCCTAGACAAAACAAGGAGAACATCTGGTAAGAGGATGCTCTATAAGGGGGTAAGGCAGGCAGAGAGGTTTAAATGAAGAGGGAGAAGGTTTGTATGGAATATAAACACAGTCATGGACTAATTGGGTCAAATGGTCTGTTTCTGTGCTGCAAATATTATGCAGGTCTATCTATAGAAATTATGTACAGCCCCATGTCCTCAATCATTAATCATTACTTCTTTGCCTCCCTCATGATGCTATTGCTGATGTAACCTCTGCTATTTCCATGCCCAATCACTGATCAGGGTGTAAACATTGCTGTAGTAGATGTTCGCTGATCCAGTTGTGGGCATTTCTCACTGTGTTGCAAGTCGACCCTCAATCCTGGTTGATGGGCACCCTGTGTGTGGAAGAGTTGCCAGTTCCCACGCCCTCGTTATGGTTCTACTCATGGGCTTGATCTAAGTGGCCGTTAACAGGTCCAGGCAGTGGGCTGTGGAAAGGGTCATCATGCCCACCTCTGCGCTCCTATTACTTCTTGCACTCAAATGTCCTGTAGTGGCCACTGGCATGATGGAAACCTTTTGAAACCAATGGGCGCAGAGAAGATAGAGTGCATCATCACCCCAGGCAACAGCATCTTGATTTAATAAGTTTCCATTCACCTTTTATAAATTACTGTTAACTGTTTGATTGTGTTTTTTGTAATAGTGTTCCATCAGGGGCTGCTTAACCTGATTTTTAGGTTTGTTTTGAAAGGGTAGAAGCTATGTTTATTGGATACACTGGGATCTGATGATAACATTCTCTCCTTCCTTCCTCAGTGTGTCGAGGTGTCCTCTGTGGGTTTGGAGCTGTCTGTGAGAGAGATCCCAAAGAGCCAACTAAGGGAATGTGCGTCTGCAAGAAAAGTGCCTGCCCGCCTGTCATCGCCCCGGTTTGTGGATCCGATTATTCCACGTACAGTAATGAGTGTGAGTTGGATATGGCCCAGTGCACACAGCAGCGAAGGATCAAAGTTATTAGCAAAGGACTTTGTGGTAAGTCTTGAGATTTATTTATGAAAATGACTGGTGCTTTGATGTAATTAGATTACTCTACCACACTAGATCAACTAGATCCTTATCATGAGAGATCCCTATGCTGACAATGAATCTTAACAGCTGGATACTGCAAACAGCGTTTCTTGTTTCTCTGAAGAAAGGGAGGAACCTTCAATTCACTGCTCCCCAGAAGGCAGCACTGTGGAGAGTGCTGAACTGTCGCTCTACGTTACACACTCAAGGTCAGGGGTAAACTTTTTCCAGGCATGGTGGGTGGGAATCTGCCTTGGAGGGGAGAGTTGAGGCAGGAAACCTCACGACCTTTAAAAAGTTCTTGGAAGAGCACTTGAAATGTCATAACATCCCAGGCTACGGGCCAAATGCTGGAAAGTCGGATTAGTGTGGGTAGGTAAATTCGATGGGCTGAAGGGCATCTTGTGTGTTATATGACTCTCTGAGTTGCCTTCTAGAATGCACTGCTCCTTCATAAATGCTAGGGGAAACTAAATTTAGTGTTGCTTTTAAAAGGAAAGTGGACACGCACAAACACCAGAGAAGAGACTGAGAGTAGAATGAAGGGGAGGGGATATCCTTGTGAAATGGCTTGTACAAACACAATGGCCCAAATGGCCTGTCCCTACTTCTGTGCTTTGAAATGTTCAACCAGGCATAAATGTATTGAATGATGGGGCAGGCTTAATGTGCTGATTGGAGCAGGTGACCCTAAGGGTCCATTAGAAATTAGGGAAATGTACTGTGTGGATAGTACATAGTTTGTCCCCTTGTCTCCCAAATAAGCGAAGAAACAACTACAGTGGATGCAGCATTGATATTAAGAAAATGGTCAGTCTCCCTGCCCCATTTTGAGGCCATTTGAATCTCTTTTAATTTTGATTTCAGCAAGTTAAAATGAAACCTCCAGTCCCCTAATTCCTATACCACTGCTTGGCTTCTGTTTCCATCTCTTGTGGATTACCTTTGGGACATCTGAAATGCAAACATAAGTTGTTATTCTGTTGTTTAAGCTTTGAGGACAGCTCATTAGTTCATTCTCTCGGCAGGGTAGTGGCATAGAGAACGTAATGTTTCTTGAACGGAAAACAGTAATTGCTGGTGAAACTCAGCAGGTCTGGCAGCATCTGTGCAAAGAAAGCAGAGTGTACTGCCGAGGGTTTTGATGTTGTTAACTCTGTTTTCCACACACAGATGCTGCTAGACCTGCTGAGTTTCGGAGGTAATTTCTTTCAGATCTCCAGCAACTGCAGTTCTTTGTTTTCGTTTAGCGTAAACAATTCTTGATCTCTGTGACATTGATCTACCTTCATTTAACTGCAATAGACATGCTGCAGTGGGCTACCCAGAGGTTAGGGCCAGAGAAATCCATTGGGTTACAATTTGGGTACCTGTGAAATCTGCTTTCCCCAGGGTTGAAAAGATGTGGCTGGGGGAAACCATTAACCCCTTGACCTTGTTGATCTTGATATTAATTCCATCAGCACTCCCTGATTCCTGTCAAACAATAGTAATGCCAACCTGTGTTTTGAAATTTTCAATTTTGAACTCTGATTCCTGAGTGAACTGTAACAGACCACCATTGTTCAATGTGTAGACCTCTTTAATCCCTTAAATACCTCAGCTAGACCATTGGGTTGCTGTTTACAATCTTGAGGTGAGTAACCAAAAGGGGATATGGTAAAGGAAGGTAGTTGACACCAATGGAACCATTCTCACTCCCTCAAAGAGCCGAACCTCTGCTGGAGGAGGAAATAGGAGAAAGAAGTTGCTTCTGCTGACGGTTCATATAAATGTATTTACTGAACACAAAACCTTGATTTGCTAACCAACCAAGCAATGAGATTACTCCATGTCTCTGACATGCTCTGGCAGCTCATCAAGAATCTGTTAGAAAAAAACACTGCAATTGTAGCCTCATTTTGCAAGAGCGTGTGGGGCAGCAGTATCTTGTTGTCTCATGGTGCTGCCTATAGCCAGCCCCACCTTAGTCTGCAGAAACATTGGGCATATCCCTTCGCTTTCATCCTGATAAGGAGCTGTACTGATTTAACATTCTGCTCATGTGTCTCTGACACGGTTTTTCTTTGCTATTATCTCGTTCTTTCTTTCCAACCTGTCCTGCTCTCAAAATAGGAATATTTGCTGGTTGACAGATACTTCTCTCAGTTATTTAAAAAATAAACTCTTTAGATGCTCCAGGAACTAGTTCATATTGCCTCTGCAGATTTTGTTTTGTGTTTTCTGCATTCGGGCTGGAAAGTCTAGAAATATTAACAAGGATTGTGATATTGCTGTTCATGTTTTGGAGTGGTAGCTAAACGAATATTGTATATGGCTGTTCATGGTCACCTGCAAGTATTGCCAGGAGGAGGAGACTGTTCTCCTGATGTCCAGGCCAACATTCTTGATTCAGTGAACAACATTAAAAATAGATAAGCCGGCCATTTATTCACTCCTGTGCAATGTCGTGTATCCTTACTTAATTAAAGTGACAGCACTTCAGAAGTAACCCACTGACTGTGAAATGTTTGGGATCTTTGTGAGGACATGCTATAGTGTGGAGTGGAATTGTGGGTTAGCCTTTTCTTTCCTCAGCTGTGATTACCTCATCATTTTGAGAGGCATCGAGAGATGTTCCTCTAAAAACATAGTAATAAATGTGGGCTATTTTGCCCCTCCAGTCTGTACCATCATTAGTTCGATCATGGATTCGCATCTCAACTCTGAAAATCCAGGCTCATCTAAAAAAAAAATCTGTCAACCTCAGATTGAAAATCTTCGTTTGCACTGGAGAGCGAGGATTTCAGATTTCCACATCCCCTCCTGAGATCATCCCTTAATGGTCTAACATTATGTCTGTAATTTTGCTTCAGGCCACGTCCACTGGATGAGACAGTTTTTCTCCATCTTGCCCCCTTAAGTACCTCAGTTCATTTAGTCCTAAATATTCTATGTACAAGGCTGTCCTAATCACCCCAACCTCACCCCCAAACTGTTTTATTGCCCCTCTAATGTTCTATAGGATCCCTGATGCACTGTGTCCAAAGCCATTTACTGTATACCGTTGTGGGGTGTAGAGTTCAGAATAAAGCACTTGGAAACTACAGGAGCGATGGTATGGAAGGTCAGTGGTTAGCACTGCTGCCTCACAGCATCAGGGACCTGGGTTCAGTTCTCACTTTGGGTGACTGTCCGCATGGGGTTTGCACATTCTCCCTGTATCTGTGTGGGTTTTTGCCAGGTGCTCTCACAGTCCAGCGATGTACAGATGTGAGAGAGAAAATGCTGGAAAATCTCATCATCTAAGGAGAGAAAAGAGCTGACGTTTCGAGTCTAACTGACCCTTTGATGCTGCCAGACCTGCTGAGATTTTCCAGCATTTTCTCTTTTGGTTTCAGATTCCAGCATCTACATTAATTTGCTTTTATCTATGCACAGATATGAATTGGCCACGCTAAATTGCCTTGTAGTGTCCAGGGATGTGTAGCCTAAGTGGACTAGCCATGATAAGTGCAGGGGTTAGAATGGGTCATTCTTTGGAGGGTCAGTGTAGCCTGGATAGGTCAAATGGTCTCTATCTGCACTGTAGGGATTCTATAAGAAATGGAGAAATCCAGTTTGGACAAATTCCTACCACCGTTTCTGGTAAAAATTGGTACCTTTGGCTTCAAGGATGGAGCTTCAGAATACCGAACTCTGCTGTTTATTCCATGTGGTGCTTCCCGTTTAATTCCCTTGGAATCATAGAGTTCCTACATTGGGAAGCAGGCCATTCAGCCCATCAAGTCTTCACCATCTCTCCAAAGAGCATCCAACTCAGACCTTTCCCTCTACCCTATCCCTGCATTTTCCCATGGCCAATCCACCTAACCTGCTCGTCATTGGACTGTGGGAGGAAACCGGAGCACCCAGAGGAAACCCACGCAGACACAGGGAGAACACGCAAACTCCACACAGTCACCTGAGGGTGAAGTCGAACCCAGTCCCTGGTGCTGTGAGGTGGCAGTACTAATCATTGTGCCGCCCTCAATCTTCCTTTCCCATTAGGTAATGGATGTGGCCTTTCCATTTCTTGATTTACTACAGTACTTTTTCGCTGGAAGATCATTAGCACGTATTGTAGCAGGCTTTGTTGTCTAGTTAGATATTTTTATTTTGTAACTACTTTAAAAGGGATAATGACTGCAACTGTGAAGCAACGTCTAGTTAGCTTTGCTCGAACACTCGCTATTGCTTCATTAAGTCTGCATCAGTGCACAATTATTTTAATTTGCTACCCATGGTGTTATGAAAATTACAGTCAATTTTTTTTTAACCAGTAGGTGCAAGCTGAATCACTTGCTGGAAGTAATACACGTTGCCATTAACTCTCCATCTGGGGCCACCCAATCACAGGCCGCGGGCAGCTACTTGTATTTCCATAACACCCTTTGGTGTTGTAAGGTACTACACAACAACATTACCTGACAGCATTTGTAGATATGAGGACACATGAGATGACTTTGAGCTGGGGGCTCGTGTGGTGCAATGGTAGTGTCCTTATCTCTGATCCAGGAGTCCCAGGTTTAAATCTCACCTGCTCCAGAGGTGTGCCATAACATACCTTCTTAGGAAGATATCCACATTTTGAGACAGAAGATTTCGAAGGCAAGGCTGAGTGTGCCATCTGTGGGTCACATACAGCGCAGGGGTTGGTGGTGGGTACGTCTCGAGTGTGGTCTGGGAAGGCCTCAGATCTTGGACGTCAGAGCAGAAGCCAGGCCATTCAGCCCATTGAGTCTACTCCGCCATTCAGTGAGATCAGGGTCGATCTGATTAACGCTCAACTCCACTTTGCTGTCTATTCCCCATAGCCCTTGGTTCTCTTACTGATTAAAAATCGGGTGAATTTTCAGTAAAGGAGTTGAGGAGGCCCCAGTCTGCCTGCCAAGCACTGCCTATGTCTTGTGAGTTAATGAGGTGTTTGGCCGCAGTGTGGCTCTGAGCAATTGCACCTGGGGTGCTGAATATGAAATTCAAATCCTGCTGTTACTGTGTAAATGAGACTGACCTTTTCCCGCACAGCATTTGATAACATAACTGCAGCTCAGAATGAATCTAGAATTTCATTGAAAAGATGTCACAGTTGATTGACACTGGCAGAAATGTATCGCCATTATAGAGCAATTTTCTTCAAATGAATAGGATAGTGTGAAGAGACAGACTACTCGAAACCCTAACTTAGATATTCAAACAAGTATGTTAAATTTGAAGAAGTTATATTGCATTTTTTTTCAAAGGGGACAATTTGTTATCGGAAAGTTGGTGCTCTGTTCTCAAAACTTTTTCAAGAGCCCCAAATTTGCTGCAGTGCTACTGATAGTTAATCAGGGGAAATGTTTATAGTTGTCTCGCTCACACCAAAGTCGAGTCCGGAAGAGGTCGGAGGACTAACTGCTGAGTGGAATTTCATGTCCTTCCCTGAGGCAAGTTTTGAAGCAGGGTGCAGGGATGTATTTAATTTATTGGGAGGGTGGCATGTAGCAATCCTCTCATCTCTGGCCCAAGCTCAGCCCATTGTGGTCCCAGGAATGAAAAGCTTCACTTATGAGGAACGTTTGAGGACTCTGGGTCTACACTTGATGGAATTTAGAATGATGAGGGAGGATCTGATTGAAACTTACAGAATGCAGTAGATGTTGGGAAGATGTTTCTATTGGTAGGAGAGACTAGGACCCGAGGGCACAGCCTTAGAGGAAAGGGGAGACCTTTTAGAACGGAGATAAGGAGAAACTTCTTCAATCAGAGAGTGGTGAATCTGGGGAATTCACTGCCACAGAAGGCTGTGGAGGCCAGGTCATTGAGTATAATTAAGACAGACATAAATAGGTTCTTGATTGTCAAGGGTATCGAGGATTATGGGAAGAAAGTGGGCAAGTAAGGTTGAGAAACCTATCAGCCATGATTGAATGGTGGAGCAGACTCGATGGGCTGAATGGGCATTTAGCTCTGAGTGGTGCTGGAAAAGCACAGCAGGTTAGGCAGCATCCAAGGAGCACCACTCTGATCTAAACTCTGGTTTCCAGCATCTGCAGCCTTCGGCTTTTGCCTTGATGGGCTGAATGGCCTCATGTCTGCTCCAATGTCTTATGCTCTTACAGTCTTATGGCACATGGTGGCCATTGAGATGATAAAGTGGGCAGGGCAGTCACTGCAGGGGAATCTCAAAGGCAAACCCTTTGGATTTGCTTGTGAGTGCCTTACAGTGTTGTCCGGATGGAGCTGTCAGCACATTTCTCATTTATTGCACTCAGTGCTGATTCACTGGGAACACAGGAATGTGCAAGTTTGGAGCAGGCCATTCAGCCTCTGGAGACTGATTGCAGGCGATGCGATTACACCTCATTCCCATCTACTCTCAATAACCTTTCATCCCCTTTGCTTTTCAGAAATCTTTCTAGCTCTGCCTTAAAGGATCTGCTTTCACCACTGTGTGAGAGAGAGATTTCCAGAGAGTTATGACCCCTCTCTGTCTCATGTGCCTGACCCCCTAACTTTTAACCCCAACCATAATCCCCACCATCTCCCCCACCCACCCCACCCCACCCCTTCATTCACCTGTAGGCTGTGTCCCTTGGTTGGTCTTGGGTGCATTGGCCTCACCCTTACTGCTGGAAGTCTTTGAGGGACTAAGATTTCTGTCCCTAGAGTCCTTGATCTTGTGAAAGGCCAGCTGCTGACGAGAGATGAAAGGCATTTACTCAGCCAGTCCCCCTCAAAGGGGGCAGTATGCAGGTCTTTCTCTTTTCCCTGTCAGTGGGTGGAATACCTGTCACCTGAAATCATGACGGCCTGTTGTTTCATTTTTAAATTGGGGCCAACATGAAATCTCAGATTTCTTAGGGTAGGGAAGGAGGCCATTTGGCCAACTGAATTCATGCTAGCAGTCTTAGGAGCACTCCAGTCAGTTTCACTGCCTTGCTCTGTTCCCTTGACTGCCTCTCCAATGTTCAGTCAGCAAGTTCCATGTGATGGTAGAATAGAGCACAATCTGGCTATGAAAGGGAAAATAAGGGTTAAAATAAATGAGGGGTTAAATAAGATGGCTTATCAGATGGGTAGAACAAAGTAAGTGGTGTTCCTGCAGGGACCATAGTGTAGTCACAGTCCACTCCCTCATAAGAGAGAGATGACTGGTGGTGGGTTTAACCAGAGGGTCACCAAGCTTAAGGCAAGGGATGAGGTTGAGAAAGTGAGACCTTCATGGTAACTTCAGTTAGTGTGGGAATTAAACCCACACTGTTGGAATCACTTGACATTGTAAGCCAGCTGTCCAGCTGACTGAGCTAACCAATCTCCCACTGTCCTATTACAATATAGCAGAAAAGGAGACCATTCTATCAGGTGTTTGTCAGTCCTTTTGTCAGCCCAGTTGGCCTAGCTCTTCACATCACTGAAATTTCTTTCTCTTTCGACTATATTTAATTATCTTTTTTGAAACTCCGAATGAATCTGTATCTCTCACCCTATTGGACAGTACATTCCTATTCCCAGTCACTCATTGTGTAAAATGTTTTTCCTTGTGACCCATTTAGATTTTTTTGCCAATCATCTCAACACTGTTCCTCTGGTCATTGGAAGGTTTGTCATTATTGATCTATGCTCTTAAACATCCCTGTTTCTCATCATATCTCCCCTTGGCCTCTTCTGACTAAAATGAACAGCTCCATCCTCTCCATGCCAGTTGATTTGTGTGGGTGTAATTTCTCATCTCTGAAATTATATCAATAAACCTCATCTGTGTCAAACCCAAAACCTGCCCGGCCTTTCAAAAGAGTGGATTAAACACGGTGTTATGCAGCTGAGACTAAATGGATGGGAGGTGGATCTGGAAGCTCAGCTCAACGGAGGGATGGGGATGGGGGTGGGCAGGGTCAAACAGATCACACACAGTTACATTTAACAGGGATGATCAGCCAGGATGAGCTGGAGTTGTGGGCTCTGCTGTAGAATTTCTGGTGGGAGTAAAATGCATTGCCCAAGTCTTGGAAATGTTAACTTTAACAACTTTCAGGTTCATTCTGCTGTTCGATAAGCAATGGGACAGTACAGCTGCGATAGTCGAGGGTGCTGGCTCAGTCACGGATTTGGTGTGGTAGGCACTTATATGGAAGCAGACTTCATCTCTAACCCCATAGACACGCAAAAGGGTGGGATGTAGCTAAGTATGGACCCCAGACAGGACTCGCTTGTTTATTATTTATTTATGCCATGTAGGCATCTCTGGCTAGGCCAGCGTCTATTTCTCAATCCTAACTACCCAGAGAACTATTAAGAATCAACCACATTGATGTGGGTCTGGAGTCACATGTAGGCCAGATCGGGTAAGGATGGCCATCTCCTTCTCTAAAACAGCTAAGTGAATTAAGTGGGCTTTTACAAAAGAAAAATCAACATAGTCACCATGAGACCAGGTTTGTAACTCCAGAAATTTTTTTCATTGAACCCATCTCACATTAGCCTGTGCCTCTGAATTACAAGACCAATGATAATACCACTAGGCCACCACCTTCCCATTTGTACTGTTGACTTGGAGCAGAGGACATAGAGTAATACATCACGGAAACAGACCCTTCAACCAGTCCATGCTGACCCACCTACCTGCCCCATATCCCTCCAAACCTTTCCTATTCGTGTACTTCTCAAAATGTCTTTTAAACATTGTGATTGTGCACACATCCACCACTTCCTCAGGAAGTCCATTCCACACGCGAATCACCCTCTGCGTGAAAAATTTACCCTGTGTGTCTTTTTAAAAATCTTTCTCTTCTCATCTTAAAAATATGCCCTCTCATCTTGAAATCCTCCATCCTAAGGAAAAGACATTACGATTAACCCTGTCTATACCCTTCATGATTTTATAAACCTCTAATAAGGTCACCTCTCAACCTCCTACACTCCAGTGAGAAAGGTCCCAGCTGATCTGGCCTTTCTTTGTAACTCAAACCTTCCATACCCAGCAACACCCTGGTAAATCTCTTCTGAACCCTCTCCAGTTTAATAATGTCCTACATTCCAGGAGTGTGCTATATAATTGGGATGATGTAGGAGACAGGATGTATAATATAAATGAGCTTGGAGAATAAGTGGCTGTGCAGACATTTAGAGAAAGCACCTATTTGAATGTTGCAAGATAGACACCATCAATAGCCTGCACAATTGCTAACTTCACAGTCACCAAGGCAAGTGCTTTGAATGTGTACAAGACAGTATTGAGCGGTGGTGGGGGTAAGTTTGATAATTATTGGTTGTGGTTTTCAGCTCATTTGCCAGCAGCAGGAATATTGTCTCCTTAATTAAATGTGACTCTGTCTCAGTGTCACGAAATAGGCTTCCTGTCAAACAACAATACACAGTTAAGGATGTATTCAGCAGTGAGCCCATGATAGCCCGATGAGAGCTAGCCACAGTGATAATTAAATCAGACGTTTGCTACAGGTGACATTTTGGTCGAACATCTGCTTAAATTGCTCGTACTGTTGTGAATTACATTTAATTATACACTGAGAGATTTTGTTATTTTAATAGGATGTGCTCTTAAATGTGTATTATTTTGAAAATCCCCCTTTATCTAATTTTTCGTTTGTTTTCAATGAGGAGAAGATATAACATGCTGGGAGGGTCATTAGAAAGCAAGAGAATGTTCTAATTCTCACTGAACAAAGCATTTTTTTTTTGCAAGTGGTATTGTTACATTTGCAAATGTATTTTATTTATGTTTCATCTTTTTTTCTTTATGATTACATTTATTTTGAGTTTCTCTTATTATTTGCACTGTGATTGCCTTTGTTATCGTCCCCCAGTTCATAAACTGGATTGCAGGGCTGATCTGGTACAGTGGTACAAACCCTATCTCTGGGCCTGGAGGTCTGGGTTCAGGTCCCACCTGTTCCAGAGATGTGTCGTTACATCCCTGAGCCAGTTGGTTAAAAATATCCATAAATTGGATTGTATGTAACTGTGCTGATCACCTGCTGACATGCATTCCCCTCCATTAGTGTTCCAGCTTCTGGTGGCAGAGTTGGTCAAATTTCCATCTTCTCCAAAAGATAGACCAGTCAGTCTTTAATCATGATATTGGTCCAGGAATAAACCTAGTGAAAGGACTCTTCAAGATGGTTAATACTAAATTTCATCTGACACCAATCTCACCCCTAAGACATTGGACAAGATCTTTTCACTTTTGAAGATTTGTAAGCTTCATTGCAGTGTTGGTTGTTTGATATGTGAGGGGAAACAGGAAGAGTGCAGGTGAGGCCAAAGGTGGCTAAACAAATCATTTAGCAATTTGCCATTTTTATGATAATTAATCAGACCCCCAGAGTAACAGAAACACCAGAACCTCTTGGGAATGACTCTGCACACAAAGTCCTAGGATGGACCCATTCATATTTAGGGTTGACTAGATAATGAGCAGGGAGATACAGCTTACCTGAGGAATCAAATATGTTTGATGATTGTTGCTGGAGATGTATTCCTACGGCCTGTTGCAATTGCCCTAGCAAAGAAAGTCTGTTTGTCTCTTGATTTTGTTCCCGTGACCATGGAGGTGAGGAGCTGTTGGCACAGTAGAACAGTTATTTTCTGGTGCCAATTGTTGGGGGTCTGCCAGTACTCTCTCTGTCCCCAGCTTCACAACAGACTTCATTATTGAGACATTTTCCTCTTTTTATGCCAATCCGAGTGAGGTGCCAGGCAATTTCAGGGCTGTGTTTTGTGGCCTTGGAGAGTGGAAACAGTTTTACTCAGCAACGCTCAGATTACTGTGCAAGGATTAGACCCATATCACATGGAAGTCAATACTGAAACTTTGATTAGCAGCCTATTCCCATCCCTCGAGACAAGATAAGACTATTGCTTTTGAAATTAACATTCATTCTCAGGTCATGGCCATCACTGGAGGAGGGGTCAACATCAATTGCCCATCGCTAATTACCCTGGAGATGGGGTTGAGCCGTCTTCATGACCTAGGGCAGTCCATGTGCTGAAGGTACACCCACAATGCTGATGGGTGTACTCTCGGATACTGAGATGATGATCATCCGGGAAAAACGGGCTGGATTTTAATCTCTACCCATCCCCTCTCCCCCGTGCCCCCAAACCCAGCCTGAAGGCACGTTTGCAAATCGGAGGGAGAGGAGGAGCAGATGACAAGCCATGGGCACCATGCTAATTTGCCCATCCTCCGCTCTGCTGCAGTGTTACCAGCAAAGAGTTAGGGGGTGCTATTAAGCTGGTGATTGAACTTAAACAATTGATTGGAAGTCTCTGTAGAAACTTTGCTTGACCTCGGTGTCCAACTACCCAATGACCCCTTTGTCCCTCCCCAAGAGGCTGTGACTTTTATTCCCCATGCTGTTTACCTAGTAGGCTGAATATGGAAAGGCTACAACAATCAGCTATATTGATTTTTGTCTGTAATTAATGGATCAGTGGATAATTGCACTTGGTGACGTTAAACGATCGTACAAATCAGTATATTTTTTCACTAAGCCTCTGATTGCTGAAATTCTCCTGGCGATCACCATGGATGTGACTTCCAATGTGCAGCCATTAGCGAGAGAGAAGGCAGCTGCAGTGGGGAGAAGGGTGTTACTCCAGTGCAGTGCTGAACAAAGCCCCGATCAGGCAGGCAACACTTATTTAGTTGGCCTATCCATCACCACAAAAATGCCTCAAATGTAAAGAAACACTCGCTGAGGGTTCAACAGAATCACTTTGAAAGTGAGCCATGCAAGAATTGATCTTGGATATCTGCTGATTATTTTTCACCTAATGCCCACACTGACAAAGGGAGAGTTGCAGAATTTAATTGCCCATCCCAGGTTACCAGTATAAGGTCAATGGTAAATTATTGAAAGTGAGACGCATGTGTTGTTATGAACCAGAACAAACCCCCTCAAAATATTTTATGAAGGTAGCCTAGACCCCAACTGTTTTTAAAAGGCAAGTGTAAGGCATTGTATTTTGGATGTGTTTGGATTGGTCAAATTACCAGGCTTAAAGCAAAACACACTTCATTCGTACAATCCAGTTAAAATATACAGACAAAATAAGGATTTAAAAAAAACTTAACTATAAGTATATCAAAATACTTAGCAGAATAATATATATGTTAACTACCACTAATTCACTGTTCTAAGAAAGTAACACCCCATAGACGCACTCTTGGCAAAGACAAATTCAGTAAAATCGATTGTCTCACAGGCAATGTTTCTCCAGTCCAAGAGGAAAGAACATCAAGAGAAAACTCTGAAAGAAAGAGCGAGATAACATTGGCATTTTGCTATAACAGAGATAGGTATTTATCAGCTTCCAAACTCCAAAAGCTACTGATAGTTAAACTAAAATCCTAGTTCTGTGGAAGCTTGACTCCACCCAATCGGGCTGCTGCTATTGTTCCAATTTTTAAAAAAGACCCAAGGCCTCATATGCTGTTTACTTTATTGGCTTAGAAAAGTCCACTCATCACCTCTGTCTCAACCTGTCTCTACAAATAAAATCAGGTCAAAATACAATTCTTAAAGCCTTAATATCTTAGCAGTATGTCCAATGTACTGCCAGAGTTCTGCTGGGTTGGAGCCACTGAGGCTGTCAGATTGGCCTTTGCGTTCAAATAAACATGAGAAAGCCACAAATAGGATCTGGAGGCGGCTATTCACCCCTTCCAGAATGCTCTGCCATTCGACAAGATCATGGTTAATCTACCTCAGCTGCACCTTCCCGTGCTCTCCCCAAATTCTTTAATTTCCTGTGTACACAAAACACTCTTGATCTTCATTGTGAATTAACTCATTTGTTGTTTACCCACAGTTCTTTGGGGTAGGGAATGCCAAAGGTTTTTTAATTCTGAGTGAAGGAATTTTTCCCCATCTCAGGAATTTTTCCTTATCTCCATTCCTGGATGGTTGAAACCTTTTTATTGAGACTGTGACCCCACGTTCTCTGTTTCCTAGCCGGGGTAAATATTTTCGTGGCATTTTCCAGGCCAACTTCCTTTAGCACCTTCTACCATTCACCATGAGAGGAAAGGTGCTCGTGCTCCTGAATACAGCTGCTAAAAGATTCAGGACTCACTTTGATATTAATATTGAGAGTAAACCCTGATACATCAGCTCCAAAAATCAAATAAGCAGCATATAATCCTTAGGCAAAGGATCAAAGCAGGCTATTCGGTCTATCGAGTCTGCTGTGCCATTCAGTGGTATCACAGTTGATCTGGTAATCCTCAGCACCATTTTCCTGACTTTTCCCCATAACCCTTTATTCCTTTAGCAATTTCAAAAACCTGTCTATCTTGGCCTTAAATACACTTAATGACCCAGCCCACTGTAGCAAAACATTCCACAGATTCACTGCCTTCTGAGAGAAGAAAGTCTTCTTCATCTCTGTCTTAAATGGCTGACCCCTTACTCTAAGGGTTTGCCATTCGATCCACAGCTGTCCCACAAGGGGAAACTATCTTCCTGCATCTGCCCTGTCAAGCCCCCTAAGAACCTTGTATGTTTAAATAAGGTCCCATCTCATTCTTCTCAACTCCAGTGAGTACAGGCCCACCCTTTCCTCATAAGAAAAACCCTCCATGCCCAAACCCAACTGAGTGAATCTTCTCTGGACTGCCTCCAATGCCATTATGTATTGGGGGCCCAAAACTGTTCACAGTATTCCAGCTGTAATCTGACTAGCACCTTGTATAGTTTTAGCAAGATTTCTCTATTTTTATACTCTATTCATAAAGACCAACATCCTATTTGCCTTCCTTATTACCTGTTGAACTTGCATGCTAGCTGTTTTGTGTATGAAGACCCATAAAACTCTTGGTGCTGTAACTTTTTGCAGGCATTTCAAATAACATTCAGTTTCTCTATTCTTTCTGCCAAAGCGCATAACCTCACATTTCCCCACGTTATATTCTATCTGACAAGCCTTTGCCCACTCACTTAATCTGTCTTATATCCTTCTGTAGATTATTTGTGTCTCCCTCGTTACTCGGCTTCCCCCTTGTGTCATCTGCAAACTTGGCACCAGCCCATTCACTTTCTTCATCCAACCCTTCGACAAATTGTAAATAATTATGACCCCATCACTGATCCTTGTAGTACTCCACTGATTACAGGTTGCTAATGTCAAAAGCACTATTTATTCCAAGGTCTGTTTTCTGTTTGTTAGCCATTCCTCTAACAATTCTTATATACTACCCCAACACCATGGACTCTTATCTTATTAAGTAGCCTTATGTGTGGAACCTCAATGAATACCTCTTTGATATCCAAATATATTACACTAACCGGTTATCCCTTATCTATCCTTCTTGTTAGTTTCTCGAAGTAACTTTGTTAGACTGATTACCCCTTCACAAAGCCATACTGACTCTGCTTGATTATATTATCTATTTCTAAATGATCTACTATTATATCCTTTCTAATTAATTTTAAAATTTTCCCACTGGCAGATGTTAAGCTAACTGGCCTATTGTTGGGTCAGGAATGGGTGATATTGAGCCAGTTGCTGTGTTTACCAATTGAAAGCAGCGGGTGAGTCTATTGTGAGATTGACTTTGTTGA